>NW_023425515.1:11118610-11563610 GCF_014108245.1 Pipistrellus kuhlii
GGAGGTCTCCCAGAAGTTCTCCTGGTCTAATTAGCATATTACCCTTTTATTGGTATAGCTAGGATGATGCTATTGAGATAAAGGCCTTCGTATACTGTTATTGAAGGTAAAGTGGAAATCAAGCCCTTGAAGTCTCTCTCCTAACATTAAAGGGCAACTTCACTCTATTTAACCCTGTCTGTAGTAACTGGGGTTTTTTTGTGGGGGAGGGGGAGAGGAGGCTGAGAGAGAAATTCATTTATTGAGAGCAAGAGGATGACATCATGGTTTCCAGAGCCTGTTCCATTTGAAATGGCATCTTGGTGACATCGTGGCTGGTGGCTCAGCAGAATCAATCAGCTGGCTAGGACACACAGCCAATTATTTGGAGTAATTTTGCAAGCAAGGAGGCAAATATCTCATTGAGAAATTGGGCAGGGAAATGCTTGAGGCCGTAATTAAGCTGGTTAATCAAAATAAAGATTAACAAAGGTCCTGAGCCCCTCAGCTTAAAACCCTGCTGGAGACCCAAAGCCAGCTGTGCTTGAGTGGATACAGTTAAGGGGTGAAGAAGAAAAGTTTCTGTGATTTTTTTAACATAAGAGCCACAAAGAATGAAGACATGGTAAGGTTGACAGGGTTAACGTAGTGTTTGGGATGGAACTGGGAATGTTTAAACAGACTTTATGAGAAGAGGTGTGTTTCCTTTACCTGAATGGTTTATGAACATGGATAAAACACCTATGGATATTATCTCAGACTGAGAAATGCCTGCTCTATCTAAAATTGTAAAATCAAAACCATTTGATGAAATCCCAATGGAGTAAAGGTTGATGTGATTAAGATGAAAGTTTGGAGGATGATTAGTATCTTTGAACAGGCTCTATTTAAAGTGGTTTTATAACTTTTTCATGAATGTATTATTAGGATGGACACGGTGTCTGTCTGACGACATTTTCCCTACCAAGCATTATAAAGGATAAGATATGTAAATCTGCCCTTTGAGTGCTATTGCTAAGTGGGAGCCATTAAGATTGTCTAAGCCCCATCAGTATAGAATGAAGTGCATGGCTGGTAAGGACATATTCTCAGTGTGATATTACAGTGTGGAGTGTTTACTAGGAATTATGTCAAAAGCCTGTGAGTGCTTACCAGCATGACTGCTGAGACTTTTAATATGCCCATTTGAGGGGAAATGATTAGCTTGTATTATAACTACTCCTATGATTGAAGGACACAAAATAATCTTGAAACCTGACATACCCATAATGTGTTGAGCAATGGATAAATGCTCTAATGCCCATTGCCTTTCCTCTCCTCCAGAGCACCCTTCTAATTGCTAGAGGAAATATTGCCAGATTCATGAACTGCTTAATAAAGCCAAGGAAATCTTCAAATGTACTTGGTTGATTAGTGTTCTTTCACAACATTTACACACCTGCAAACTAGCTCAAAGCTAAAGATTATACTGTCTCTACACTCAATTAGAGCAGGTCCTTTTTCAGTGACATTTTGTTATAACATAGATGAGATGCTTTAGGAAGATAACTCTTATTTTTTTTAATATATTTTATTGATTTCTTACAGAGAGGAAGGGAGAGGGATAGAGAGCTAGAAACATCAATGAGAGAGAAACATTGACCAGCTGCCTCCCGCACACTCCCTAATGGGGATATGCCCACAACCAATGTACTTGCTCTTGACCATAATCAAACCTGGGACCTTTCAGTCTGCAGACTGACGCTCTATCCACTCAGCCAAACTGGTTTCTGCAGGAAATTAACTCTTGTTTTTATCAATAAGCCTGTGATAAAAGTGGTTTGTTTTACCTCATTTTGTTTAAAGTCACAGGACCTATCAATGACATTAAGTCATATTCCTGAAAGAGTGAAGCCATATATTGCTGAGACCACTCTTGCATTTGTAACCTGCCAAAATCTAATGGAAGCCTGCAAGCTTTGAGTTTCATGCCCTGGGTGACATGTTCATATAATAGGAAATGATGGATTGGATGAATTGTTAATGACTACATAGGACTCTATTAATGTGCCAGCATCTTTTAACTGTTAGGATCCTTGTCCTATAAGGAATCCTTGGTGGAAAACAGTGAGTGACCTGTGGTATCACAGAAAGTTATCCGGCACTTTTCTCAGTTCTTGACACAGATCTCCTAAACCTTTGGGATTTCCTAAGTGATAAAGATGATAAAAGAATCTTTTGTTCTATTGAGGTGTCCTTTGGCCCCTAGATAGCTCTAGCTTCTGGTTGGGGGCTGATCGGCGGAAAGAGCACACATTATTAGAAGTTTTGAAATTTCAGCTCTACTCTCCAAAGGAGAGAAAGCAGAAGTCCTGGAGATTGAGTTAATCACTAATAGACAATGAAATATTTTATGTTGAGGAACATATGAAGATACTGGGATGATAGCATGCAGAGAAAGAGTACCTAAGACCCACACCTTCAACTGCTCTGTCCCTAAATCTTTGCATTTCTTCCACTTTTACTGCTCCTGAGTTGTATCCTTTATAATACCAGCAAATATAAGTAAACTTCCCCCCCTAAGTTCTGTGAGCTGTTCTAGCAAATTTTGTATTTGAAGAGGGATTTGTGGTGACCTCTTGATTTATAGCCAGTTGGTCAGAATTATGTGTGCCATGGGACTTGCAACTGACATTTGAAACATGAGCAGTCTTGTGGGATGAAACTCTTTAAACTGTGAGATCTGATACTAACTCCAAGTAGATAACGTCAGAACTGAAATGAATTATTGAACATCCTATTGGTGTGTTTGAAGATGTGTTTGGTTGTTGGGGGGGAAATGCACACACATAGAACAGTTCAATAGTATAAGATTGTCTCTATTAAAGTTAGATTATTTAGCCACTTTCCCATTTACAAGCACATCATTAATCCTGGCCCAATATATAAATCCAGTCCTATATAATAAAAGCCTAATATGCTAAGTGTCCAGTCATCTGGTCATCTGTTTAACCAATCTAAGTGTAATATGCTAATGATATGCTAAGGCCCTCAACGGCTTGCTATGACATGCACTGACCATCAGAGGGCAAACACTCAGCACAGGAGCTGCCCTCTCATGGTCAGTGTGCTCCCACAGGGAAGCGCCACTCAGCCAGAAGCTGGGCTCATGACTGGTGAGCGTAGTGGTGGTGGTAGGAGCCTCTCCTGCCTCCTCAGCAGCGCTAAGAATGTCCCCCTACAGGCTTAGGCCCGCTCCCCAGAGGAGAGTGCAGTCAGACATCCCCTGAGGGTTCCCAACTGAGAGAGGGTACAAGCTCGGCTGAGGGACCCCCACAAGTGCAAGAATTTTGTGCACCAGGCATCTAGTTAGTCATAAGAGGGACTAGACAAAGGAGAGTCTTTAAAATTGTGAAAGCTATTCTCACCAGTGAGAAAAATAACAACACAAGTTCTATGGATGGGCTAGTAGTTTTAAATTTGCATTTGAAGGGCAGCATATTATTTTCATATTTCAAGTACTTGGAGGTTATTGCATCTTTAGGCAACTGATGCTTAACTAAACAATAGAGTTTTAGTTCATATAATCTTTCTTCCTAACTCAGTGAGCTGATTCCATCATTTCAGTTTTGTTTTTTTTTTTAGAACTTGTTCCAAATCCCTATGTATGTTCCATATTAAGTTAAAAAAAAAAAAAAAAAAAAAAAAAAAAAGCAGAAAAAAACAAATCTGGTATCATCAGAGTTAAAAGTTCCAAGTAATAGATTTATTCTTATTTATTCTTATCCTTGACTCTGGAAACTACAGCCAGTCCATCAGTGATGATCAGGAGCTTTACGGTTTGCAGCTCACTCATGGTAGATATGAGATGAAAAATGCCATGTACTATGGGTTCAGCCTGGCTCTAGGAAAATCCAAGTTCTCACCCTTCCATGACACATGAAAGAAGTCCTGTCTCAGAAAAGAAGTCCCAATAATGACAGTCTTGATGTCAATACTGCCAAACTTTACCCAACTTCTCTCTGGATGTCTGTTTTTGTTTTGTTGTTGTTGTTTTTGTTGTTTACTTTCTTTATCTAATCTCAGGAACTAATTATCTAGCTGGACCTCAAGCCTTATTCTTACATTTATACTTCTTAAATGTCAAGTCTTATTTTTGAACAAAACAAACACAAAAATTATAAACTCTCAGCTTATTAAGCACCATGCTCTACAATACCTGTACATACATAATTTAATTTAATATTCATTGCATAAACATGGTACAGATAATATTTTCCTACTTTATCTGGAGAAGTTAAATTAACACCTATGACTAACAACTACTAAGCACCAAATGGTCAGTAGGATCTAATTTGTTTGACTCTGTTTTTCCTACTCTACTATCTTGTAGTACCAAATCCAGGGCTCACTTTTCATATGTTCGTACCATCCATTTACATCATGAGGCTGAATCCTTTCACTTAGCAAAATGTGTTCAAGTTTTATTCATATTGTAGTATGTGACATTACTTAATTCCTCTTTACCATTAATATTTAATGATTATCCAGCTATCTATCATCATTTGCTTATCCATTCAAGAGTTGATGATAGATATTTTACTATTAGACCTTTTGGTTATAATTAATAATGCTGCCATGAATGTTTACTCTCATGTTTTTGTTGCTGTTTTGTGTATGTGTGTGCGTGCATGTGTGTGTGTGTGTGTGTGTGTGAGTGTGTGTGTATGTGTGAACATGGTTTTATTTCTCTTGGGTAATTTTATGTTTATCCACATGCAAGTACACACTAATATACTGTATATATGTGTTCTCATGCTAGAACATACTGTCTTGATTACTATAGCTCTGTACCATGAATTTAAAAAACAAACAAATAGCCAAAACCAGTTTGGCTCAGTAGATAGAGCGTTGGCTTGCAGACTGAAGGGTTCTGGGTTTGATTCCTGTCAAGGGCATGTACATTGGTTAAGGGCACAAACCCGGTAGGGGATGTGCAGGAGGCAGCTGGTCGATGTCTTTCTCTCATCAATATTTCTAGCTATCTCTCTCCCTTCCTCTCTGTAAAAAATCAATAAAAATATTAAAACAAACAAACAAACAAAACAAAACAACTCTTCCACAAAGTAACACTGATGGAAACTTAATTCCAATCATTAGAATCAACATAGCACTTTCTTCACTTATTTCCCTATTGCACTGCCGTACCAAATACAGTATCCTGAAATGAAGGTAACACTTCAGAATGGGATTGGCTCATAGTGGACACTGTTTATTTTTTTGTTTGTTTGTTTTTGTTTTGTTTTAATTTCAGAGGTGAAGGGAGTGGAAGAGAGAGATAGATGATGAGAGAGAGTCATTGATCAGCTGAATCCTGCATGCCCCCTACTGGGGATCCAGCCCGCAACCTGGGCATGTGGCCTTGACTGGAATCAAACCTAGGACCCTTCAGTCTGCAAGCTTAAGTTCTGTCCATTGAGCCAAACCAGCTAGGGCCATAGTGGACACTGTTTTTATCATATCTGAAAATCCCATATATTTCTGGAAGATTATTTTCCACCAACTTTCTTTAAAAAGAGAAAGGGGGGAGGAGGATAGGAAGGTGAGAGAGATATATATCGCTTTTCCTAGGATATTTGTGATTCAGAAAGAAAATTTCAGGCAAAGGAAGGAAAAGTAAGTATTCATAATTGAAGGGTCTCTCCCAAAGGTTACAAGGTCAAGTCAAAAACAGAAATGGGTAAGAGTCACAGAGGACTAAATACTTAAATTAGGGGCATGACGAATTTTACCTTAGGATAACCAAAAGGTATATCTTTGTAACAAGTTAAAAGCTTGTTCCACAATTAGAAAACAAAATGAATACCTTTGATATAGAGATTTGCTTTCCAACAGTGTTCTTAGTTTAATTCAATTATTTGGAATCATATGCATGTTCTACACAATATAAAATATTTATATAGACAAATGATTTGTAAACAGATTATCTCTGACAGTGGTACGTACCATTCCCTGAAAATCTAATTTCTTTTGATATTGTTAAAGAGAAAAATTAAACAGATCATTATTAAGTGATTTTCAGTCTGCTTTTGGGAGTCTTTCTTAATGTAAAATTGTGTGGCACTTATTTCCTTTCCTGACATCTCAGTGGGCATCCTCGGTCAACTGTTATGATTAGATCTCAGTTTGGAGGCATATTGAAACACTTTAAATCTAGACAGAGGAGGACAAGAGAGCTCTCTTAATTAAATAGATAACTTGCAAACAGCAAGGCATGCTTTTGTTTATGGACTTCAGAGAGAATCCTTTGTACATTAGACAAGTCCACGTTGTGAAGAACAAAGATGGGCTTTCAAAGGCTTGCCTCCTTTGTGAGAGAAGAAAGAGCATTTTCCCTCTGCAGGCAAATATTTCTAAGAAAGATTAATAGGTAGAGGAAAAAATCATCTTCAGGAAAGATCAGAGCTGGACCTGTGCTGTTTTGGCTTCTCAGCTTCCTATGTTCCCTCAGAGTGGGTCAGGCATGGAAAAGTATTTGCTTTTTTCAAACTTTCCATTGCTAAAATTAATTGACAAATATAGCCACATCTGACACTGACATTTGCAATTTAGTGGGCATACACATTATATGTGTCCTACCTTGTATAAAGATTCCCAGCTGATTTCATTTTGCTGTAAAGGATGTGTCTTCTTCTGCCATATCATTTTTTTTCCTCTTCATTAAGTCATTTTTATACCCCATACAACAGTTTCAAATGCTCTGAAGCACTTTTTATACAATACGCCCTTTTTTCCTTTCCTCAGTGTGACTTCTCCTAAACTCTACATTCTAACCCAGCGTTTCTTTTGACCACACACTTCATTTCCTTTGCCTGTGAAGATTTTAAGTGTTTTATCTAAAGTCATTTCATATTTCTTTGGAATCTACAATATTAAAAAGAGAGTTTCTCCCAACAAATTTCTGCAACAATATTCTAT
This sequence comes from Pipistrellus kuhlii, assembly GCF_014108245.1. Taxonomy (NCBI): domain Eukaryota; kingdom Metazoa; phylum Chordata; class Mammalia; order Chiroptera; family Vespertilionidae; genus Pipistrellus; species Pipistrellus kuhlii. The sequence goes on from NW_023425515.1 coordinate 11,125,547, forward strand.
TTTCAGCTCCCCTAAAATAACCACCAGCAAGGATTATCTCATGTCTGACATGTGTACCTGTACAATATTTGTCTGTCAGAACTGTACCTTTTAAAGTACATATTCTCTCTGTAGAGTTTAACCTACTGCAAAGTAGGTGGTTTGCACTGCCATTGAATTTTACTTTATAAATAATACTCATAAATAAACATGAAGAATATGTCTACAGACCAAGGACAATTTATATGGTTTAGAAAGAACTCAGATGAGTAAATAGTGTTGTGACTCTATTAAAATCAGCTTATACTCTCTTATTATTGATAAAATAGAATTCTGGGAATTTGAGAAAATTCTAAGAAATGTCATATATGCTCCTAAAAATCTTCCAATCAGTGAACTAAAAAGTTTTTAGGATATACCTGTTTATGTAAAACTATTTAGAATTAGAAATAATTTCATCATTAGGAGATATGTAGCAGTCTCCTTGTTAAAAGAAAACCGGTTGCTGAAACCGGTTTGGCTCAGTGGATAGAGCATAAGCCTGCAGATTGGAAGGTCCCGGGTTCAATTCAGGTCAAGGGCATGTACCTTGGTTGCGGACACATCCCCAGTGGGTGGTGTGTGTGTGTGTGTGTGTGCAAGAGGCAGCTGTTCAATGATTCTCATCGATGTTTCTAACTCTCTATCTCTCTCTCTTCCTCTCTGTGAAAACTCAATAAAATATGTTTAAAAAAATAGAAAAGGAAAGAAAATCGGTGTAATCTCAGAGGGAAGGCTGGGGAGGATGGATGGATGGAAAGAGATCAACCAAAGAACTTGTATGCATATATGCATAATCCATGGGCACAGACAATAGGGTGGTGAAAGCCAAGGGCAGGAGAAAGATGAGAGGAGGGAGCAGGAAGGGGGCTAGAAAGGGCACATTTGGGAAAAAAGGAGGACATATGTAATACTTTCCACAATAAGGATTTTTTTTTAATAGGCTAAATAAATAACTGGATACACAAAATTAAATTAAATCACATTTGCAAAAGTAATGTGGCCACATTATATTAAGAGTAAGACACGTAATCTTAAAAGGAAGGTGCTAGGAGTGAAGCAACATGTAGCCAGTTCCTTTATCTCTTTTTCCTTAAATGAATAAAATTATTTTCACAGGTCCCATCATTGTTTCTATCTTTTTCTTTTTTCTTGGAGATGGGCAATTATCTCAGTAGAAAAAAAAGCATTTAAACCATCAAAAATATTTTTGAAACAAAACATTTTCAGAAGTAAAACATAAAAAATGCTAAGCTGAAGGATCCAGGCACCTATTTATAAAATAAGAGGCTGAGAAAAAAAAAAAAAAAACCTAATATTCAAGGTCAATGATTTATATGTAGAGTTAGTTCACATGACACTCAGATGTGCAGAGAATAAGTATTTATTTCATTCTCTAAAATTTCTCTGTTATTTGAACCCTTCTCACAACAAATCTTCTGGGTATAAAAAGAAATAATAGGAAAAATAATTTTAGCAAAAACCAATGAAAACTTAGTATGACCCAATAATTTAAACAGGATCTTGAAGTTGTAGCCAGAGTCCTTGAGATAATTCAATCTTAAGTTTTCTCCTTCATTTTCCTATTGCTCTTCTCACAGTTGGCCTTGGCGATAAGAGGAAAAGTTTACATGACTTTGAGGCATTAGGAGAAAAGGAATCCTCCCACCTTATTTCCCAGGCTACTCCTTAAATATGTTCTGTCAAATAAAAACAAATATGGACTTCAGTAAGAAGGAACTTACTCAAAAGGATTATTGCAATAAGGGGAGGAAGGGTATTGTGATGGGCAGGAGGGCTACTGCAATATGGGAAATCTCCCAGGAGATCTAGAAGGGTATCAAATAACATCAGAAAATGGCTTTTCCTTTGCAAGGAAGAGTGAACAAAACTAGAAAGGGAAAGTGGGATGAGTGGTATAAGAGGACCGTTAATCAGGAAATATTTTCCCTGGAGGCCAGCCATTCTCAGGAGAGGTTTTGACGAAGTCAGTCTGCATTTCAGTAACCCAAAGTGTAACTGTTACAGAAAACCGAAGAAGAACAAAGCAATACTTAGAAAGATGGAGTTACATTTATTACATGCATGTCCAGAGGAAAATGTCTCTCAAATTCTGGGCCCCAACATGCAAAAATTTTCCCTATTTATATGTTTTTTTAACTTTTTTTCCTCCCAAATATGGCGTGTTTCCGGCCATTTTGCAAGTTCTTAAAGAGCCCTTATGTGCTGGGGCCTTGATACCTCAACCAGAGGCCTGGCCTGGTGCCAGCACCAATAACCTTGTCTGGGGAAGGTTTAATGGACTCTCTGAAGTGAGAGTAGTCTTAGCAAGCAAGAATTTACAGAAGCCAAATAGCAGGGTTAAAATTTCAAACAGCAGTTTTTATATAAGATGGATGCTTCATAACCACACAGAAACTTCATTTCTTTAGTATGACCTTGTCTCCTTTCTTTTTTTATTCAAATTGTCCTCATCCAGCACCCTGACTCACCAGTTTCCTTTTCCCTTTCAGGTCCACTTCCTTAATCACTGAGTCCACAGCATTAATGAGGCCCTGATCAGCATTAAACAATCTTAGGAGCAAAACCTTCTGTCTACTGACTACAGAGACGAAGTCTCAATCAAACTAAAGGTAACATCTAGGCCTCAGTTGTGCTTCAGTGCCAAGCTCAGAAAAGCAATGAAACCAGAGGAAGCAACACCATGGCCAACATTAGCACTGGATGCACTGATCAATGATCCCCCTACCTGAGGGACAACCAATCAGTAGACACCAGGACTCTGACCATGACCCTAACTCCCTCAGTCACACGTGACTAATAACTTCCCCCTAAATAACCCATTCCCTGTAAGCCATCAAGGGGCTAGGTCTTTGAACATTAGCTCACTTATCTCAGGTGCCAGCCACTTCCTAAAAATAACCTTTACTTTCTTTGGGCTTTGATGCACAGCAGGCAAATGAATTCTTTAGTCTAGTAACAGAAGTGTGTGGAAAAGGATAGATGTCATCTGTGCTTCTGACCTACAGCTCTACTAGTAGATGGAAGGTTCCAGTAACCCCTCCTTGGGTTTGATTCATTTGCTAAAGCAGCTCACAGAACTTCTACCTACATCACCTGTTTATTTCAAAAGGATATAACTTAGAAACAAACATATGAGAAAGATGCATAGGGCAAGATATGAGGAAAGGATAGAAGCTCCTATGCTCTCTCCAAGCTCACCATCTTCACCAATCCTATACCTGTTCACCATCCTGGAAGTTCTCAAACTATGTCCTTCTAGGTTTTTCTGAAGGCTTCATTGCACAGGCATAATTGATTAATCATTGCCCACTTTCAATTGATTCAACTTGCAGCCCATCCCTCCTACCCTGAGGTCAGGGGGTGAAGCTAAATGCTTTTACTCTCTAATCAAATAGTTGGTTCCCCTGGCAATCAGCCCTCATCCTTAGGTTTCTGAGGTGCTTTCCAAAAATTATCGCATTATCATAATAGACACCAATATTCCTCTCATCTATCTAATAAAAGATAAACGTGCAAATTGATCATATCTCTGCTACATCTATAAGCCATGCTCACAAGCCAATCAGGAGCAAATATGCAAATTAAGCCAACCAAGATGATGCTTAATTTGCATATCCCACTGCAGAGCCAAGACTGAAGACAGCTTAGAAGGAAGCCAAGTGCTATAGAAGGGAGCGAAGCTTCTGAGAAGCAAGCAAGTGGGGTGGCAGAGAAGGGAGGGAAGCAGACCAGGTGGGGAGGGAAGCAGGTGGGACAGGAAACATGTGGGGCTGCAAAGAAGGGAGGGAAGCAGGAAGAGACCACCTCAGGAAGCCCTATTCTTGGAGGAATCTTCCTGCAATGGGCCTCTAGTCACTTATAAAATTCTAAGGTTTTGGGGCGTGCCAGAAATAAGGAAGAAGATCAAATCTATATTTATTGTTATAAATCTCATTCTCAAATGGCATATTCTCACTTCCACTCTTGGGTTAGGGGTGTCGAACTCAATCAGAGAAGGGGCCAAAATCTAAAATCCAGCCTAAATTGCAGGTCGAATGGTTTACTGAACAGTCATAAACTGTCATTGTGATGGAAACACAGCAGAGCGCAGTGATGACAGCGCGGTGCGGGCCACATTGCAAGGCCTGGCGGGATGGATTTGGCCCGCGGGCCTTGTGTTTGACACATGTGGATAGTCCTCTCCACAGCAGCAATGTCTCAACTCAATACATAAACCATGTGAAGAACTGAGTGCAAACTAGGAGAGACAGCTGCCTGGCCTTGCTTATTTACTCTCTTAATTTTTCATGAACCAAAATAGTGTACCCTAACCAGCGATCTTTTCCACAGTCTAAATATTAAAGTGATGAACAACCTTTCTTGGCATAAAATGAACGTACAACACAATGGGCATCTTAGGCTAAACAAGGCATGTCAAACTCAAAAACTAACATGGACCAAATAAATGAGGCATGTGTCCTGCAGGCCATGAGTTTGACATGCTTGGGCTAACCAGAGAGACAATGAACATATGATCATTTGGGGGAGGCAGGGAAGGAAGAGAGAGACAAAACATTTTTTTTCAAAGGTTTTAGCTAATTACTCTTACAAAAAATATATTTAGAAACACAAACTAAACAGATGTGCAATCTATCAACTTTCAGTTAAAAGAAAGTAACTACAAATAATTAGGCATCAGTAGAGAAAATTGATCAGATTAAAGGGAACTATTAATTCTTTATTATACAGCAATAGTCAAAGAAGTAATCAGGCACTCTTTGGGAACGGTGTTTTGGTAGCCAAGGTACAGAAGTTGGAGGTGACATGGGAACTGAACCAACCTGACATCTTGCTAATTAGGAAAAATTCTCTGTTGTAAAAAACACAGGTATTGACATGGGTGGCTGAGCTTCTTTGTTTGATTCTTGTGCTTCCAGGAGAACTACATGATGTAATCTGCACAGAATTTACCAGGAGCTAATAGAGCTGAGAAATCAAAATCAGAATGGGGGTTGGGGGTTCAGCAACACAATTGTGTTTCCAGAAAGTGTATTTCAACAGGCTTAAGGAACACCATTTTTGTTTTGTTGTTGCTGCTTTTGTTTTTCTTTGTTTTTTAAGTCCCATAGGATGGAGAAATGCCAGGGACCATGAAAATTAAGATACATTTCTACCTATATATCAGACATGAATGACTGCCCAACGGAAACAAGTGTGGAAGTAAGGAAATTTAGACTGGAATACCTTAACAGATACTTGTTGGTCACTTATGTGATAGGCAATGGTATTATTATTATTATTTGTAATGGGCCAGTGAGTATATGTATTGTAAAGGAGAAACATGCTGGACAACATTACCTTCTAGATTTATTCCATTAAATGAGGTTTTCTTGGGTACCCATTGTGTTTTTCAAACACAATCCCCTTATGGTTCTAATATCCAGCACATTTTTTACTGAATTTATTGATTTATTATTTTAATATTTTTATTGTTTTCAGGGAGGAAGGGAGAGGAAAAGAGAGAGATAGAAGCATCAAAGATGAGAGCTGCCCCCTGCCTGCCCCACATTGGGGATGAAGCCCATTACCCAACCCAGGCATATGCCCTGACCATGAATTGAACTATGATCTCCTGGTTCATATGTTGATGCTCAACCACTGAGCCACGCCAGCCAGGCATCTTTTAAAGAAACATTTCTTCTTTCTAAAATAGATATGGACTCTGCTAAAATCTTCCAACTGTGCCCATAATATTTGGACTAAAGTCTGGCATCTCTATTCTGGAATTCCAGATGATTCACGGCTTAGTCCTCAGTAACCTTTTTATCACCGTATGTTGACATTCTCTGCATTTCAGATTTCAAATATGTTAAGAATGGCAGGTCATTGATTGACAAAACAAGTTAAAATGAAGTGACTTCAAAAGGGCTAACACTGCTTCTGTCATAGCCTGATGTAGGATATCCAACTGAGCAGCAGTTCATCAGAATGTCTGGGCCAAAAGGCACAGGACACCTGAACCATCCATATGCATTCTGCAACATTGCTCCACTTAAAATGCAAAGTCCTATGGACTTGAACAAAGCCAGCACTCATAGAGTGAGATTTAAGATGTGTAGTCAGAACACACAAAATGAAATTTTTAGCTGATCACTTAATCTCAAAATAATGTGACTACTTACATGACCACCATTACTCACGGTTACATAGATACACAATGTCAATGTTATTTCTTAAAGTCCCCAATGTCACAAGTTGCTAAACTCACCAAAGGAACCAGTTAGAACAGGCAAACATATGAGAAGCATACATCTCTTGTGATATTCATGGCATTCTCCAGCAGAACAGTTTCATGAGTCTTTTCCTAGAAAAGCTGTTTGCATTGCACAGGTTTTGCTTTTATGCAAAGATCCTCTCTCTGTCGTCTCTTCTCTGCTTTGACAGTGGTTTAACCATGATTGATTCTTTTTATTTCTTAGTAACAAAACCATGAATTTATACAAGGTGTCAATGTATTTAGCAAAAGTATTTCATTTTTAGAACTTTTTCTACTATAGATGACTATTGGAAAACACCAAAACACTTTGATGAAGTAATTTTCAGGAAATCTTTGGAAAGGACACTGACTCATCTCATAGGAAATTCCTCTTTGTTCCTGATCCCCTCCTTCTGCTGGCTCCATTTACAACTAATTGACCTTCAGGATAGAAATCAGTGACTCCATTATATACTATTTAACCTTCTGGAGAGAAAGCACAGCATAACAATGATGAAACAGATACCGTGAGGAAGCCAGTGTCCTCATGATATGATAAAATAGCTATCTTAGCCCTAGATAATCTCTCTATTTCACTTAGGTAAGAGAAAACAATCTCTGGGGGTTTTTGTGTGTGTATGTGTGTGCTTGTTTTGCTTTCTTTTTAACCCACTATAATTGGGTCTTTAATTTCAGCAGCTTAAAGAAAATCCTTGGTGATTTATGGGCTTATCTCCATAGGCAATGTGAGGTTGCCCTATGATGAATCATAAACTTACCGTATTTTTCGGACCATAAGACACACCGGACCATAAGACGCACCAGTTTTTAGAGAAGGGAAATGAAGAAAAAAAGATTCTGAAACAAATAGTGTCCTAAAATATTTCATGTGCATTAAAACCCAACATCACAGTCATAAACACATGTAATCAACCCTGTAAAGTAAACAGCAGCATTTTAGAGCCGGGCAAGCACACAGAGACCACACAGAGCCGGGCAAGTAAAAAAACTTTTTTTTTAAGTATATATGTAGGCTATATTTGGACCATAAGATGCAGGGACTTTTCCCCCCCACTTCTGGGGGGAAAAAAGTGCGTCTTATGGTCTGAAAAATACGGTAATAAAACCATGGAGTCATAAAGAGGATAAATGATAAATTTCAAGAATGAGACAGTAGTGATGTCTGCAGATATTTATACAAGAAACCTTGATTATTAAAAAGACAGAAAACTAAAATGTAAGTATAGTTGCCTTTTGAGCTTCCTGAAAATTAAGAAAACATGGAAAAGTTGATTATTATTTTTAAAATTTCACCAAAAAAAGAAAGCTGTACATCAAAAAATGATACAATACCACTAACGTTGTTTCATTTTATCGAATGCCAAAATATTGTATCTAATACTTATATTTCATTTAATTTTCATAGTAAGTCCATGTGGCATATTCTTTGCTATTTTCATTTCATAGTTAATAAATACGGAATTAGGAAGGTTAAAGAGTCATTAAAAAATGGTGTCTAACCCTATAATAAAAGCATTCATTAACAGGTAAAATTATTATCTTTAATATTGGTTGTTTTATTTGTTTCTGCAGGATTTCTTAGCTGTGCCTATGTTTCCCATGACAATAGGGATCATTCAGTACTGACATTTTTATGTTGTTGTGAGGAACAAAATATTTATTATAAGTGAGAGTCATATAGTAAGCCACCACATTTTATTCCCACTCAGTATGTCCAGAAGTTAGATGTGAGCGGCTGTTGTGGGGGCTGCCCTGGGGTCCTCAAGGAACATTGCCTTCATCCTGCTTCTCAATGGGGGCCCAGCAGCCAGCTGACTGTCAGGGAGTAGGTTTGGAACCAGCTGGTAATCTATCCTCCCCTGCGTATCACAGGTCATGTGGTCTGGACACCTGATATCACATATTGCAGGTCTGGTGGTTCAGAGGACCCTGACCTTTTCTTTCCTAGAGGTAACATCTAGGCCCAGTTGTATTTAAGCTCCAGGTCTAGAAAAGCAGCAAAACCAGACAAGTGATGCTTTGGCTGCCTCACTGCCAGCTACATAGGCAAAGGACTCCCTGTCCTGGCACTGACCACTCAGTGGAGACCAGACACTGAAAGAGAACACCAGGAAAGCTGATGAATATTCGATTAAGACCATCACCTAAGACCTCCCCTAAGATTTCCACCTGCAAGAGTGAGATACATACCCTCAGGACAAAGGACAAGAGCTTCTAGGAGCACGCCTGTGCCATTGCTCCACAGGCACATATTCCCTGACCGCTAAGGGTCCACATGAGACTTGCAACCAGGGGAGCAATGGGCAGCAGCAGCTCATTCTGGGCTAACCCTCTGAACCTGTCTCCAAGGCCCCCTTTTCTCTGGCTTCTTAGTGAGCCAAAGCAGCCCAGCCTAGGCTCTTCTGTTGCTTTTCTAGGCCCTTCCTTGTTTCACGCCCCTGGGTATATATTTGCTGTGGTCAATGCATTCTTGCTTGCTTTACTTTCATTAGCCTTAAAATCTTTTCTGATTGATGAGAAGAAATGAGGTCCCAGCTGGTAACCACAATTGCTAACAAGTATATGTTTCTTTCATGATATTTTATGTTTTGGGTTGTTTTTTTTTTTTTTGCTAGGACTTTGATTTGGATTTTTTGTTTTATTTCTTCCATTTTTCCTCATCAGGTTCACCCTTTTTTTAATATATATATATATATATTTACTGGAACATATAGATTATATTTCTTGCAGCTGGTTTAGCAGATTTTCATGTTAACGCATTGTTGAGGAGATCCCTCTGCAAATCTCTGGATCTCATCTCCATTTAGCTTCGCATTGATTCAGCAGCCTCCTGTCTTTGTTTTGCTGCATGGTTTCTGGTCACCTTGGTCTCTCTGATCTGTGCTGCCTAGCACTCACTCAGCAAAAATTCTGTATAGCCCAGCCAGTGTTGCTCAGTGGTTGAGCGTCCACCTATGAACCAAGGGGTCATGGTTCCATTCTGTGTTAGGGCACATGCCTGGGTTGTCAACTTAATCCCCAGTATGGGGGCCATGCAGGAAGATGACACTCAATGATTCTCTCTCATCATTGATGTTTCTCTGTCTCTCTCACTCTCCCTTTCTCTCTGAAGTTAATAAAAATATATTAAAAAGAAAAAGTCTGTATATACATTTATCCTCCCTTTTCAAAGGCTTGTGCACTCTTTCCAGGCAGCAAGTTTCATCTTGTTCTGTCATATTATTCCAGGATTATTGTCCTGCACTTATCCAACATTTAGTTTCATATATTTTGTTTGCTTTTCTAGTTGTTCAAATCAGAAGGGTCATCAACCAGATATCATGTCTTAAAGTTTACCCTATTCTAGCAATGTTTTTGGAAATAATTGTCCTCCAATTCCTGGAGGGTAGAGGCTTGAGGATGGGGGTGGGGAATCCCAATGAACTATTTCAAAAACTACTTATCTTGGGTATAGCTACCTTAAAAAAATTATACATTCTGCTGTCAAATGTATCTAAAATTATAAATTAGTTTGACAGTAAATTAAATGCATTCTAGCCAGTTTCCCAATCATGATATTAAATTCACAATACATGAGTTAAGCACAAGAGTTGTATTTCTGTGAATATAGCCATAAATCTAGTATCATCCTAATTTCACTTTTTAAATGACTGTATTTGTTCTATCCAAAATTTCTTTTAAAGAAAGTAAAGATATGAGAATCCAGTATCTTTTAATGACATGATTTTTTTTTCTTTTATATACAATACACGAAAGACTCATTGCTATTTTATGAAATTTCATCCATTCCAGATTGAATAGTAATTCTTAGGACAGATTTACCCTTGATTGCATTCACTTTGCTCCTGCATTTCTTTGCCAAGGATGATGTAAAGCTAGCATTTTTAGGCTAAGCAAGACAAAATGACTTATATTCTAATGTCCACTTAAAATGAAGAAGTGCACAATTTATAACTCATCTGGGAAAATTAAATAATCTTTTATCCTTTGGCAGTTATGCAAGAGGACCACAGAAAACAATTTTACATTTAGTATAATGGGTAGAAAACATTATTTTATCATTTTTCATTCATTCTATCATTTCATCATCACCTCATTGTTCAGACAGCTGTTATTTATATAGAAATCAAATTCTTCTATGGTATAATTATTTCAAAAATTGCCAAGATTTTTGGAAATTTTAATAGATAAAATTATTATTCCTATTTTAAATTACATATAGGTAAATACACATAAATATATATAATGGAATAACCATAGTTCCTTTTATCTGCTACATAGCAATACAGTAAACTTCAGTGTCTCCAGACTACTATTAAATAAATTATAATATGTCTGTTAAAATTATCTTCTTAAAATCCTGGTAAATCATATCCTATTGCATTTCTTTTTTGTTGTTTTTGTTGTTTATGAGCAAATCTGCACATAAAATAGTGCACAGATTTTAACAAATATAATGACAATGATTTACTGAGCCAAAATGAAAACTTAGTTTTTCTTAATGATGTATATTCAATGGTGGATTCCAGATAACATTTTTTTCAATGTTTTCAGTTAAGATCCAGCTGTTTGCTTTATTTTGGAGCTTTCAATTAATCTTTCCACTTTCAGTTTCAGCATTGTTTGACTTCACATCCATACTCACTTGAGAACTCATCATTACACATGCACTCACACACACACACACACACACACACACACACACCCTAACACCATCTGCAGTAAAGATGATAAAACCCACTAACCCCTCTAATGAAGTTTTTTTTGAACCTCTCTGAAGGAAATATAAAAAAGAACATGACTTTATATTTCCCCAAAGAATGGAACATATTTCCTCTTCTCTACATTTTTACTTTTGTAGAGGCTAAGTTTCTTTATGAAATTGGTATTTTGGTCCCAAATTCCTGGCATCTTACTTATTCATTTCCACTTTACTGAAGTTGAATATTCCCTACACCACTGCTAAGCAATCGAATCTGAACCAGTGGACATTACAGGAAATACAGAGGGGGGGGATATATATATATATATATATATATATATATATATATATATATATATATATTGGGTCGGCAGCTAAGTAATTGCAGGTTTCACACATATATGGCTTTAGTTGAATTTTTAGGTTTGCAGACGTAGTACAAATGTAAAACACATTTTGTTATTTGATAGTTGGCTATTCAGCTGTTAATCAGTAAAAAAAGTTTTTTGATCTGTTTTGTAGTTTTTGTTTGGCGTTCCTTGAAAAATGGAAAATCAAAAGGAACATTTTCGTCATATTTTGCTTTTTTTATTTCCTCAAAGGGAAAAACGCATCGCAAGCTCATAAAAAGTTATGTGCTGTTTATGGTGACGAAGCCTTAAAAGAACGGCAGTGTCAAAATTGGTTTGCCAAATTTCGTTCTGGTGATTTTTCACTCAAAGATGAAAAACGCTCTGATCATCGAGTTGAAGTTGATGACGCCCTAATCAAAGCAATAATCAATTCGGACTGTCACAGTACAACACATGAGATTGCAGAGAAGCTTCATGTATCACATACATGCATTGAAAATCACTTAAAACAACTTGGCTATGTTCGAAAACTCGATACATGGGTTCCTCACGAACTGAAAGAATCACAGTTAACGCAACGCATTAGCAGCTGCGATTTGCTAAAGAAACGTAATGAAAATGATCCATTTTTAAAATGACTGATAACTGGCGATGAAAAATGGGTTGTTTACAACAATATCAAGCGGAAAAGATCGTGGAGCAGGCCAGGTGAACCAACTCAAACAACATCAAAAGCTGATATTCATCAAAAGAAGGTTTTGTTATCAGTTTGGTGGGATTACAAAGGAATTGTCTACTTTGAACTCTTCCCACCCAACCGAACGATCAATTCTGATGTCTACATTGAACAACTAACGAAATTAAACAATGCAGTTGAAGAAAAGCGGCCCGAATTGACAAATCGAAAAGGTGTTGTATTCCATCATGACAATGCAAGGCCACACACATCTTTGGTCACTCGGCAAAAATTAATGGAGCTTGGTTGGGATGTTTTGCCACATCCACCATATAGTCCTGACCTTGCACCATCTGATTACTTTTTGTTTTGATCTTTACAAAACTCCTTGAATGGTAAAAATTTCAATAATGATGATGATGTCAAATCGTACCTGATTCAGTTTTTTGCTAATAAAAACCAGAAGTTTTTTGAACGTGGGATTATGATGCTGCCTGAAAGATGGCAAAAAGTGATTGATCAAAATGGGCAATACATTACAGAATAAAGTTATTTAGTTCCATGAAAAAATTGTCTTTGATTTTCTTTAAAAAATCCGCAATTACGTAGTTGCCGACTCTCTCTCTCTCTCTCTCTCTCTCTCTATATATATATATATATATATAACCACATACATACATAAGGGTAGCGAGTACTGCATATGTAGGACTTCTCTCTGATGGCTACATATAAATTACGTTCTATGAGAAATGCTTAAAATTTTTTTCACTTACCTTAATGAGTATTACTTTCAGGCAGAAAACCCCATTAGACTGTGGTTTGGTAACCACCTGGTTTGATTACAAATGGGCATACACTCTACCTTGCAGGCCTGCAGGATCTTAACACTGTCCTAAATGTTCAGGTTACACATCCTGTTGGAATAGTACTGAATTACTCTTTAATACTATAACCTACTTGGCATCATTTTGTACACATTAAACAGTGAACTTATTGGTAATATTATGCATGTCAGAGCATTGAGGGGTGGGGACAACAGAGCAGATGGATTTTGTTTCCCCAAATTTGTATGCACAAATGACAAGTAAAAAGGGGTTGAAAAGTTTACTTAAAAATTTCCTGAATTCACTGAAGAAAGTACTGAATATCAATAAAAGTTTCATCCTATTTAATAAAAGCCTAATATGTTATGTCTGTTCTTCTGGTCATCCATTCAACCAATCAAAGCATAATATGCTAATGATAAGCTAAGGCCACTCAATCACTCACTATGACATGCATTGGCCCTCAGAAGGCAGATAGTCAACCAGTCAACCAGTTGCTATGTCAGGCACTGACCACCAGGGGGCAGACACTCTGGCTGGTAGGTTAGCTTGCTGCTGGGGTCTATCCAATAGGAGCTGAGCAAGATGCTCTGGGCATGCCTTGGAGCCCTCCCTGGGTCCCTACTATATTGGGCAACCTGCTATATCCCTCCCCAGCCCTGATTGTGACCTGTGGGGTCCCTTGACCCTGGTCTGTGCCTCTCACAATCCAGGACCCTTCAGGGGATGTCAGAAAACTGGTTTCAGCCTGATCCTGCAGGCCAGGCCAAAGAACCCTGCTAGTGCATGAATTCGTGTACCAGGCCACTAGTATAATATTAAGATAATCTCTTCTTTATTTGAAGGAATGATCTAAAAATCTATGTCAATACTCATCGTAAGTTAATAATTATGAAATAAAATGACTGTAAGTTTGCATTATATGAGAATCATCTAAGAATAGTACATTTTCTTCTATTGTTCATCATTTTTCAAAACATATGTTTTCTTCTCATTGTAATGGATGTTTTTTGCCACAATCCAAATTGTAATTAGGAATTGCCTGCCAGGAGTCATACAACAGATCTTCACACTGGGCTTGACAGAAGTAATAACCAAGGAAATGAACAGTATCATAAATATAGTTAGTGACATTTCCTGTGGGATAATATAGGAACCACAGTTCTATTCATATATTTAAAAATATTAGAGCTGAGGGAACCAAGTCAAAATCAGCAAATAATTATCAGTGATATCTTCAAGGTTTCCTTAACTCTCTTAAAAGCTGAAAACTGAGAAAGTTAAAGCTATATCCAAGAAGAAAAAAATAAAAAGATGTATATCATGTAGCCCAAAAGAACTGCAAATGTGAAGCATCATTCTCACCTGACTGCACCACAGTGATGCACTGGGAAGCCAGGGAGGGAGTCAAGGACACTTGGCAAGCTAAAGATAAGGAAATTCAATTTTCCAGTTAAGTAAACGAGAAGAAATGAGAGGTACATTGCTATTTGGATTAGAGTGATATACACATTTTCCCTATTCTTCACTGAGTGATATGGAATCTACCCACCCTAGTATGAGTCCTCTCCCATGACTGTTCTGAGCTAGTTGTATTTCTGTGACCAAATCATGTCTGTATACCTTGAAATTAGCTTCCATAAAATGAAAGATAGATTGGATGTGGGATATCTTCCCATTACTAATCTACCACAAATATCTAGGCATACATGATGATCAGAAACTTTACATATAGTACTGTTTAAATTGAAAGGGAAGCGCTGGCCAATGTGGCTCAATTGGTTGGGTTTTATATCGTGTACCAAAGTGTCATTGGTTCAATTCCGGGTCAGGGCACATGCCCAGGTTGTTGGCTCAATCCCAAGTAGGGGCTGTGCATTAGACAGCTGATGGGGTTTTGTTCTCACACACCTGTTTTTCCTTTTCTCTCTCTCTCTCTCTCTCTCAAATCAATGAAAAAACTCACATATATTTTGTTAACCCTCACCTGAGGATATTTTTCCATTGATCTTTAGAAAGAGTGGAAGGGAGGAAGATAAACAGAAAGAGAAAAACACCAATGTGAGATACACATCAATTGATTGCTTTTCGAACACACCCTGATAGGCCAGAGATTCAGCCTGCAACCAAGATTCGTGCCCTTGACTGGAATCAAACCCTTGACCCTTCAGTCCATGTATTGATGTTCTATCCACTGAGCCAAACTAGCTAGGGCAATAAAATACTTAATAAAATGAAAGGGAGTAAGAAATTACATGTGGCATACTGCTAATGACAAACACAAATGTAATTCTTCCTGGTTCTTGCTGATCAGGAGACTGTTTAGTTACTTCTGTCCAGGAGGTGAGATAGCCTATTTATTCATTTACCTACATATAGTTATTGCATGCCTGACATCTCCTGCCTGATACTGTCCCAGGCATCAGGCCACAGTTCTCTTCCATTTAGCTTAGGTTGACTGGGTGAAATTCTACTTAATTAGAGGAAAGTGGGATTCCAGGAGATTTAATATTTTGCTTTTGTTAAAATGAAGAAACATTCAGCTGGAATTTTCCCTTTGCTGTTCTCTCATCCCCTTCCTCCTGCCCTAGAATGCCTAGGAAATGTATAGAGTTGTAAAAGTCATATGATACCTTGGGATAGATTGTTTTATATTAAAGCTATATAAGGAAAGTATGATTATAAAAGAAGAAGAAAAATAAAAATCACAATGTGTGTGTGTATTCGTCAGATGGGACTGCTGTAACAGAAAACCATAGACTGCCACTAGGCTCTGGCCTTGCTATCCCTTTTATTGAGACTATGGGATATACCCATTACCCTTAAGCAGGTCTGAGATACACCCATAGCCCCTAGGCAGGTAATAAGGGGATTATCATATCAGTAAGGATTTACATGATTATTTGATGGACAAGTTGCCTCAGTTACCATTGTCTCAGTTAGATAGGGAGTGTTGGCTCTGACCTTTCAGAGCTTCAAGGTTGATCAGCCTTTTACATCTTTCTATTAGTGAGACAATGATCAGTTTCAGGCATGTACCTTTAGCTTATATTTCTGGCCACATAGTCCTTGATTTTTTTTTATTTGATATAGATTTTGCTATAATATTTCTACTGATAAAATTTTTAAAATGTATTCTTAGCATTGATATCATTATTTTTTAATTGATAGATTTTTTTCCCTCAATGTATTGTTGTTAATGACATGTGAAATTTGGGGAATCCTGCCAACTTTGCAGGAGACTTCTACTGAGTTTTATTCATCTATAAAATGAATGCTTTGAAAGAATTTTCCACAGATTGACCTCAAGCTCTGTTCACTTAAGATTTCTTGTTTCATCTCAGCTGCCCGCATTCTCCTAAAACGTATGGTCCTAAATCTTTATGTCAAGTGGTAAAAGAGTACACACCATGAGCATTAGTAATAGTACATGGACATCTAATAATAATTTAAACATGAAAGTGAATGCAAACACATTAAGCCTCACTAGATGTGTTCCTAGCTCAATTTATCCTTATCCTAATCCTAATACTCATGGCTGCTACTTCAGAGCAATGCTAAAGGAGTTCAAAATAAAGATTGGAAGTCCCAGTAAAACAATAGAGCAATGTTGCCAAATTTAGTTCATCATATCTAATGTTTGCAATATTCACAAAGCTATGGTCATGCAAACACGTTGCTAAGGTTTTCCTAGGGACTTGGAGAAGCTAGTGCAAATGACTGAAACTTAATAGTTTCCTCATTATTGATTTCAAGATAAATCTACCTTGGGTTATATTGCCAGTCTCTTGAATAGGAACACAAAGACACAAGCCATAGGTTCCAAAGAAGATAGGATTTCAGCATTCCTTAAAGCATGGACCAGGTTTGAAAAATAGAAAAGAAAAGAAAAAAGAGAATGTCAGTAATAAATCCATGAATGAAAAGCCATAATAAGTGTCTATGGGTATAGTGAATGGAAGAATTGCTGAAGTAGGCATTGGAGAAATTGACAGGTTCAGAATTAGTGCTAGGTAACTGTATGCTGCTCAAAACTGAGAACTAAAGGGTTTAGTCTTTAAATCGCAGCAGTGGAAGATTTGCTATCGTGTCCTGATGCCTGGGACAGTGTCCCTTTTTGAATTTCTCCATCTATGAAACATAAAATGTGAATTAGACGATTGCTTCTAAATAGTATAACTGAATACCAAGAAATATGCTTTAGTTAATTTGTGGAAAAGTTAATATATTTGTAGAAAATGACAGAAACACAATTTTTCTTAAGTTTAGCAAACTTTAATATAAATTGAAATATCAATTTTTGTTCATTCATCTAAGTTTAATATAACATCTACACAATTAAAAAGAAAGATGCAAATTTACTGTACCTTCATGACACCCACCAGCAATCAGGAATGAGTATGCAAGTTAACCCAACAAAGATGGTAGGTTAATTCGCATACAGAGGCGCTGAGCAGACAGGAGTGGGACACTTCCATTGTCGCCATGGTGACAATGCAGGTGTTCAGCACCACCCAGCCTCTCTGGGCCTCTGGGCAGCATGGGAAGGCAAAAAGGTGGCTCCCAGCTGGAGCAAAGGTGGAAAGGCAGCTCTGTCAGAGCAAAGGCAGTGCCAGCAGTCAAGGGAAGGAAGGCCCATTCTTGCATGAATCTTTGTGCATCTGGCTTCTAGCTAAAATAAAAATGCCTAATTAAACAAAAAATGAAAACATTATAATTCCATAATAAGAGTTTTTAAAAATTTTTTTATCATTATGTTTCTAGTGGTTTGTGACCCACAACCAATAGAATCCTTATGGAACCAGACTTAATGTGACCATATCAGCTCAGTTGTACCACTTAGGTGATTCTAAGGACTCAGTATCTTAGAGTGTACATATTGTAAGATACATGTTACAGTATATGTCTTTGCCATTTATCCACAGGGAAGCCATATTTATCCTATTTATTTACTGCTAATGCTGGCTTCCTCTTAGTCTCTCTGTCTCCCTCTCTCCTTGTCTTTCCCTCTCGGTATATAATATGATATATCTATTATCTAGTCAATGTGAAAATGATAGCAGAACTATTATATGAATATAACATAATATATAATTATAAACTAATAAATCGGGATGTAAATATACATTCAAATAGTTGTACGATAATTAAATGACTCTTCAACCAGATGCATTCTTCATCTTAAAAGTAAAAGTACCCAATTAATACAAATTCTATTTTTCAAATGTGAAAAAGTAATAAAAAATAAGATTTTGGAAAGGCATACCTGTGCTCAATTTTTAAGTAAGTGGTACTTTAATTTGGAAACTATAAATATAATAGGGGCAAGAAAAATCAGTCTTCCACTTCCTTACACTTGTGGTTGCTCTGAGTGCTCTGGCTTTAATCTGTATTTGTCTGTCCAGCCTCTGGAAACTTCTACAAACCTAGTCTAGCATGAGGACTTAGGTCCATGTATTTATGAATTGTTAATACGTATCTTGAAC
Source organism: Pipistrellus kuhlii (assembly GCF_014108245.1). Classification (NCBI taxonomy): domain Eukaryota; kingdom Metazoa; phylum Chordata; class Mammalia; order Chiroptera; family Vespertilionidae; genus Pipistrellus; species Pipistrellus kuhlii. The sequence goes on from NW_023425515.1 coordinate 11,143,886, forward strand.
CAAGACATCTTATTATCATTTTATTCTACATGTGTTGACATGAGGCATTTTATTCCCTGAACTGACTATGCAAATTCAAACTTTAAATAAAGTCTCCCTAATCTCAAATCACTGAGTAGAGTTTGCTCAATGGTATTATTTCAACAAAATTTTACTATTAATATTCTTTAACAAATAGATCTCATCAGAATTGATCTTTTTTTATGAAACATGGGAGTTCTGGGACAAAATATAAAGTTACATAGAAATGTAGTTTCTATAAACCTGCAATGGATTAAAAATGTATAAAATTTCAGAAATAAAAATGTTCATAAATATCAAATACTATCTTAAACCTCTCTGTTTTCTCACATACATGAATATCTCCCTCTCTCTCTCTCTCTCTCTCTCTCTCTCTCTCTCTCTCTCTCTCTTTCTGTTTTTCTCTCTCTGATAAAAAAAAAAATCCATGAGAAAGACTCAATGGGATGAAGCAAAGGCCAAGGCCTAGAGAATGTTCTGTTTTTTTGTTTTTTTTAAATATATTTTATTGATTTTTTTACAGAGAGGAAGGGAGATAGAAAGCTAGAAACGTAGATGAGAGAGAAACATCGACCAGTTGCCTCTTGCACACCCCCTACTGGGGATGTGCCCGTAACCAAGGTACATGCCCTTGACTGGAATCGAACCCGGGACCTTTCAGTCCACAGACCGATGCCTACCACTGAGCCAAACCGGTTTTAGCTGTTTTTTTGTTTTTGTTTTTTCTCCTTTCTACTTTATTGGGAGACATAGTAAGTAAGACTAGGATTGACTGTAGTTTTGAATTTTTGGATTTTTTCAAAGGCAAAGCCCTTATAGGATAAAAATAGATCATGTTGAGTTAAATTGAAGAGTCAATCACCTAGATTAAATGGCATCTGAAATCACTCATCTGAGTTTATTTTGCATCAAAATTAAAATGTTTCATCAGCTGTTGAAGTGAATCTCAAGCCACAGAGGGCTTTTACATTTAACAACATGCTCTGCCTGAGCAATGCTGTCAAAAAGGACAGTGATGTCAGACAGAACTGTACAAGCTCCTTGATGAATAGAACTCCCCCTATGATGGAGTAAGTTACAACCTTAATGTACAAATAATGAACTTCTATTAAAAGGAAGGGTGTCATAAATCAAAATACTGTAGGAAAACCATAAACCTATGGCAACATAATGGCCACCAGAGCTGAAGCTATATTAATCTTGTAGTGATATCATTTTCATAGGAGAGACAACTAAATATATCCCATAAGAATGTGAATTATAAGTGTGGTAAAGTTTCTGGACTATTCTTTTAGTCGATGGAAAGGTTCATATTGAGATACCCCTGGTTAACTCTTCCCCTCAATCTGCCTTGAACTTGGCTTCAGCTAAGACAAACAATGACTGGCTCAGTCTTCATTCTAAGCCTTTCATTCATCTGAAATGTCCTCATAAATAAAGGGGGGGGAGGAAGATTCTGACACTAAAAGTAAGCATAAACTGTCTCTCCTTCAAAATAAATGTTGCTTTCTTTTTCTTAAGCTAGTAGACCTGCTAATTTTATTTAAATCTTCCTGATATATAGTCTGTCTTTAATCATTGTTACACACATTATTTCATAGCATTGTAGTACTATGTCTAGCATTAAAATGTATGCCTTCTGATATCCTTCCTGCATATTTTTTTTATTACCATATGCATGTGGAAAATAAACCCTCCAGATGAATTAAATTCTAATGAGCAAATAAAATATTTAACACAAAATGTCATAGTATAATATTTGTATGTTTTTCCCCCTCTTACAGTTTAATGCGATAGAAGCAATTTTTCATTAGTGTGTCCCGATATGCCCTGATTGACAACTATCTCCTATGGATAAGCCTGATTCTAGTAGAATGCAAAAACCAATTAGATTCTTTGCATATTTTGTGCTTGTTAAAAATATTTGAATTCAGTCTTTTCTATTAGAAATGGATCATGATCAGTGTGCTTCTGTGTCACTTACAGCAAGTTCCAATACTCTCTCTTGCTTTCAGGGGTGCAGGTGTTCTTAGTTGTAGCAAGAATGTATGTTAATTTTTTTCCACTATGTATTTGCATAGAGTGGATTTATATTTGATTCTGGAACCTCAAGTGTGTTTCTATATGGAATACCTTAATATTATCAACTCAAATATACATCAGTGATTTCCAGGTTTTTTCCCTGAGTCTACCTTGGTAACCCAACTGAAGATGCCACCTCTATCTCCTTCCATTTTTCAACACGGTAATACAATTTTTTAGGCTTCTGCTTGTTGGCATTTATTTACCTTGAAATACTCAGTCATGTGGAATCCTGAAGGGCCTTTGGTTGTTAACAACTGCTTGTTTTAATATTTATGATGTGGGTTCCACCAGAATCCTAAGATAACAAGATTATGCAATCTTTACCCTTACTGTCTGCATTTTGAAGTCATTATAAAGCTCCTAGTCCCTTAGGGTAGAGGCAGGTGTAGTGGTTAGAATCAAGATTTTATGACACAGGAGGCTGGAGAAGGTGGTGAATATTGTATGACCTAAACTGGCCATAAAGAAAGCCTGCTATGTCTAATTTAATATAAACAAGCAGGATAAATCCTTTGTCTGGGATCATGAGAAGCCCTTCCTGAAAAAGGGACACTTGAGATGGCAATTAAGAGAGTCAGGCATGCAAATATTCAAGATGTTGTAAAACAATAAAACAAAAACAAATTTTAAAAATCTATAAATTATGTCCCCTTAAAAAAAAGCCCAACAAATCACTGAAGGATATAAAATCAACACCCATAAATCTATGGCTTTTTTATATACCAGTAATGAATTCACAAAAAGAGAAACAAACAAACAAAAAATGCAATGGGTCATTGCATCAAAAAAAATTAAGATATCTAAGAATAAACTTAACTAAGGAGATAAAATACCTGTAAGTGGAAAATGACAGGACATTGAAAAAAGAGATAGAGGAAGATGTAAACAAATGGAAGAACATGCCATGTTCATGGATTAGTAGAATCAACATCATTAAAATGCCCATACTAACCAAAGCAATCTACAGATTCAATGCAATCCCCATTAAAATACCAATGGCATATTTCAAAGACCTAGATCAAATTCTTCAAAAATTCATCTGGAATAAAAATAAAAAAAAAAGACCCCGAATAGCTACAGCAGCCCTAAGAAAGAAGAACAAAGTTGAGGGGATCACAATACTAGATATCTATCAAGCTATATTACTAAGCCACGATTCTCATAACTGCCTGGTACTGGCACAAGAACAGACATACAGACCAGTGGAACAGAACAGAGAACCCAGAAATCAACCCAAACTACTATGCTCAATTAATATTTGATAAAGGAGGCAAGAGTACACAATGGAGTCAAGACAGTTTCTTCAATAAATGGTGCTGGGAAATTTGGTCAGATACATGCAAGCAAAAAAAGAAAAAAAGAAAGAAAAGAAACTAGATCACAAACTTACACCATACACAAAAACAAACTCAAAATGGCTAAAGGAATTAAATGTAAGACAGAAAACCATAAACATTGTAGAAGATGCCATAGGCAGCTAAATATCAGACATATGTAGTATAATATCTTTACTGATAAAGCGCCTTTAGGTTCATATTTCAGTCCTGAAGACAGATAGAATAAAAGATGCATAGATCATGAACACTGCCTTTGATATATATTCTAATGGGCGGTAAGACTCTACCCAGATACATTTCAAGTTAACATGGTACTTGTCACAATTTTAGTAATCATCTTTACTGAAACATTCTCTGAAGAGAGTATGTAAACTATCTTCCAAACATTTAAAACATAAGTGACAAAGAAGGTCAACCCGGCTTCTATAATAGTTCTTGTGAAAATAAACCAAAACACAAAATCTTCTTGGGAATCTTTACCTTGTTTGTAAGTGACAATAGGTTCACTCTTTCTTTAAATATAGATTATAATCTAAAGTATTAAACCCACTTTAAGAAACACAACCCAAATAAATACTAACAAAGCTAATGATACTTTGTGATTTTTTATCACCTTAAATCTAATCTGAAGCATTTGGGGATTCTGATGGTCAAACTCTACAAATTATTGCTATGATTATGAATATTCTATGAAATTGTTTAAACCATTGTTTTTTTTATGATAGTGTCTAAGAAGTTGTATGAGAAACTGTGGGATCCCTTAACACAACCCGAGTGGTTCAGGGCCCACTCAGGGTCCGGTTTCTAGAGGAGGCCGCACACCAAAATGAAGAGAGAGACTGAAAAAGAGTTAATTTTGGAAAATGGGGGTGTGGAGGGGACCAGGCGGGAGTCCAACTCTAGTGGGAAGACTACCACTAGGCTCTGGACTTGCTATCCCTTTTATTGAGGCTATGGGATACACCCATTACCTTTAAGCAGGTTTGGGACACCATAGCCCTTAGGCAGGTAATAAGTGCATCATATCAGAAAGGATTTACATGATTACAAGATGGGGAAGTTGCTTCAGTTACCATTGTCTCAATTAGATAGGGAGTGGTCAACTCTGACCTTTCAGAGCTTCAAGTTTGACCAGCCTTTTACATCTTTCTATTAGTGAGACAATGATTGGTTTCCAGCAAGAAACTTTACATTTTAATTGTAGACTGTAAATGAGAAATATGAACCCATACTTTGAATTAAAATGTTTTTATTTGCAGAATCCAGAGACCAAAGCTGGATATTAAAATACACCTTGCCACAGAATCTGAAGGATTCTGTGAAGAATTTCAATGTGATTTATAATGTCCTATAGGAGGGTATCTAAGAAAAAAAAATATATATGTATATATTTTGAGGTCAAAGTGAAAACAAACCAAATGTGAATGGTTCATTATGCTAAACGTGAAGACATTTCACATGACAATGTTAATGTATGCATTTTCTATAAAATGATGGTGATGAAATAAAGTGTGTCTATAGAGAAATGGATATCATTTGTCAGGCTAACAGGCTGAGCTTTTTGTTGTGCACTCATCTGCCATACAAGAGTGATGAAAGCCACAAAGAGCCCAACAGACTCTATTTGTTTTCTCTGGACTACTGACAGTGGCTTTCTGCCAAGAAACAATCATTCAGTCCAGGGTGTGTATGCTAAACAATCACTAATTCTCAATCACTAAAAGGCTGGAAATAAAGTATTAATTTAATTTAGAATATTTATCGAGAAGATTAAAATTGTATCTGCTACTAAAAAGCATATTAAAATAGTGTTACAGAATTTTTAGCTACCACTTACATGTACCGCCAATATTTAAATATGCAGGTGAAATTAAAAATCACTCCTCTTGTTTACCAAAAATTATGATAGATCTCATTTAATAAAACCTCTACTGAACATAACTGGGGTTAATGAATCATGTTCAACTAATACAGACTGATGGTGTATAACTCTATCTAACTGCTCTCCTATTGTATATTTAGGCTGCTACAATATTTGGTACTTAAAATGTGTTTACGTTTTGTTAAAATACTACAATGGGTTTGCAAAAGTTACACATGCTCTCATATATTCTGCTTCCCTTTTTGTTTCCTTAATTTAATGTTTTAAGTATATTTTCAAAATCAACATTCATCTGCTGAATCATTCTACATTACCTAGTAAGGGCGGCATTAGTGGTTCAGTGACTTAAGAAAGGATCAGGCTTAATTCCAGATCAGTGATTCCGTTGCTCTTACATTGGATGTAGACTTTAATTTATACTTTCATGTTAGGAGACATACAATTTGTAGACAAACAATTTGTACATAAGATTAAACTACATTATGTGAGGGACTGGGAAACATAATGGAGTTAGACTTTCAATTCTCTACATAGTCTATTTGAATGTAAACACTCCCTACCTCTCAATTTCCTCATGTGAACAAATAAACAGAACTATACTATTCCTTAGAAAATGTCATTAAAATAAATAAACATGTAAAGAATAGCCAATTTTCTATTACGTCAGATAATAATAAATAGTAGAATTTATTATTAAGGACTAATTTTATTCTGCTCAAAGTTTGGGAAAGTTTTAAAATCATTCTCAGATATGACAAACTAAAATAAAATAAATACATATGGTTGTTCCTTAATGAATATTACCTTCCTTTTATAAATAATCAGCTGATGTGACCAGCCTCTTCTTTTAGAAGGTTGGTGCTTTTCAAAACTCTTATCAAAGCAGATTAGTTTTATTCATAGGAAAGTTTGACCTGGACAATAAGGGAATTTGAGGAAAGATATTCAGGTGATACCAAATATTTATATAATATACTAGAGGCCCAGTGCACAAAATTCTTGCACTCAGGGTGGGGTTCCTCACCCCGACCTGCACCCTCTCACAGTCTAGGAGCCTCGCAATCGATCGCTCCCTGCAGAAGGAGGCCCTACCCACCCACCACAGCCCTCCCTCTTTGTGGTTATCATGGAGCCCCCTAATTGATCAATCGCCCCACTGGCTGGTGGCCTGGGCCTCTCTCTGAAAGGCCATCATGGGGCCATGGTGGCGGGGGAGGGGGTCTGACCAATCACATCACACCACCTTGGCTGGCCTGGTGTCAGTGTGTTGTGTTGTTGCGTGGTGGCCAGAAATTCATCACGAAGGTCCTTCTGCTGTTTGGTTGTTCGGTCTATTTGCATATTATGCTTTTATTGTTATAGATAATAAATCAAATATAGTACATAATGAAAAAACATATTAACCATATTTTAGATATGTTTATACAATTATAGTTATCTATAACAACTCATTTGCTTATCAACCTAAAACTATAAAATCCTTTAAGCAATAGCATTTTAGGTTTATCTAAAAAATGTAGGGGACAGAATATAGAAATAGACATAAGCCAGACCATATCTGCAGCAACCAGCCAGGGACCTATTACCTAAAGTAAACAGCCCAGGAACCAATCCACAAGGTAAACTGTAGGAAGTCAGACCTTTCACTATCTCTAGCAAACATTTCAGGAAGCCAAACAACAATCCCTGTAACAATCAGTGTAAAATAACCAGGGCTTGATCAATAACTCTCATCTTCCCTAATATTTGTCTCTGCTTCCAAATAAGACCAATCAGAGAAAGTCAAATTCTCATGCCTAACCAATCACAAAAATTCTCTTGCTTCTAGTTAGCTCACCAATAGCTTCCTGTACTAACAGCCTCTGATCTAGGCAGATTTGAAGCATACCCCCAGCCCACACTATGAAACTTTCCCATTCTTCTGCCTGTCTTTGAATATCTGCCCAAGTGCAAGGATGATGATGACTCCCTTGCAATAGGAAGTCTGGGGGGAAAAAAATAGCTTTGCATGTACTCATTTAATTGGTCTTCATTTATTTCCACAATATCAAAAGGGAATCAGTGTAAGGAAAAACAAAGGCTGACCCCAAGTAGATTCTACAATTGTCTTGCTCAAATTGGCACCATCACTAGCTATGTCAGAAGATGTAAGTAATATGTGTTATTCTGACTTAAGAGCATGCTTGTTCTAATTGACTGATGCATAATGTAGTTGAGAAGAAAGAAGCAAAGAAACACACACTAATATTTAACTAGGTTCTTTGTGCTATAAAGAGAAAAAATGATGATAAAAGAAGAAAAATTAGAATTTTTTATTTTACTTGAATTTTCAACAGTGTTCACTGTTGGATACATTCACATGTTATAAATGTCATTAGACTTTGCCAGATAATTACAACATGACATTAAATACTATGGTTCAATTTTAGTCCTTGTTTCTTTTTTAAGATGTAATATATTTCATGAAGAACAAAATGAACTTTTTATAATTAATCATGTAATTGATTTTTTTAATATTCTACATGACATGCAGCAGAGGACATTGGGGAGGAGTCTCTATTTTCCATTTTAACTCACATTGAAATATAATTTCATTAAGTAGCACACAAAATCATTTAAATCGCACTTAAATATCCCAATATGTAAAAGAATATTGCAACAAAATTACCTTTAAAAACTAGCATTTTTGTATATCTACACAATTTGTACAATATACTTCGCAGGATAAGTTTATGGTTCTATATAAGAAAAAATGAAGTGAAAAGAAAAAGAGAAAATACTCAAATTTTAAAGAAATACTGAAAGATAAATTGTGACTGGGGGAAAAAAAAATAAAAAGAACCATTTTCATTTATGAAGGAAAATAAACTATTATTTAGTAATGGAATCTCTGGCAATATCTCAGTTTTAATTGATTTAACTAATCTTTTCCAGACATTTAGATGAATTCCTTTACCAATATGAGAATTGTATTTTTGAGACTTCTTTTATTTATTAATTTTCTACTCCTCAATTGTGTGGTCACTCTTTCACATAAGGCCTATCATAATTGTATGTGCACAAAAATATATGTGAAAAAAACATTAGCTTTTTCCAAGATTATGCAAAACAGTATACATAGGGGTGAATACTGGATATGTGAAATGTGAAATTCTCCTGATGAGAACCTGAAAAATCATACAGAACCTAAATTGGATGTCATGTCAATATACAAAAATTGTTCCTGTCAAGTAAGTTATTGAAAGTGACATATCACACCCTTACACAAGTGTCTTTTATTGAAGATGTTGACAGAGCATTGTAATAAAGAACAATGTAATGTTTGATGTCTGGTAACCTACTTTCAACCTGCTTTAGAAGATTTTAGTTTTTCAACCTTAGTTCCTAATGTTTTGGGGTTCAAAAGGAAAGTTTAAGTGACAGTCTACTATTTTACCATTTTTGTTCTTATTATACAAGTGTCATAGACAAGTAAATCTTAGATATTCTTAAACTCTCTAAAATCGTCAATAGTAATCTACCGGTACTAAACAATTAAATTTCATTAAATAATAAAACTAAATATAGAAAATACACTTCTCTTTTTCTTAATCTTAAAGCATGTCATATGTTTCACCGGAAAATGTTATGTTTAAGTACCTTATACTTTTCCTCTATAACTTCATTTCCAACAGTGTTTAGCAATTTAAATCTAATAGGTTTTATAAACTTTGATTCTATTTTTTCTGTAACAGTACTTAGATTTGAGAACATACTCTAATTCTACTTTATGTAGAGCAATTAAAGTCATAAGTTAAGCAAGAATATTCAGAACTCTTTGAAATGAATCTTTAACTGATTTTGATAAGCAACTTGCCTGATCTTCCCTCAGTTTCCTAGCTTGTGATAATATTTTATCTCTAAATTAAGACAAATAAATATATGTTTATTAAAGTATTTGGAATCCTTTAAGCTCAAAGTTGCTATTCAAATTAAATATTTCATCAGAGTTGTATGCACATTTTATAATTATATTAAAGTATTTATTGAAAAAGTCCATTTTAAAATAACATTTTAAAAGAAATTTGTCAAACAAAGTTATTTTGGAAAAAAAAACAAATTATACATTAATAAACAAAATAAAACTTTCTTCAATAGGGAAGAGAAAATATAAAACCAAAATACATTTTTATACAGTACTAAATTTTCTAAAATTTAATAATATTTTTATATTTTTTCTTCTTATAGATTTTGTTCAAACATTTTTCAATAGTAATATTTTCTCCAAATAATTCCACTAATATTTTCTTTTCAGTGTCTAATGCAAGTTTTTCTTATCAGAATACCAAATAGGGAGAAAATAATTAGAATAGTTTTCAAAACACAAGAGTTATTAATATAGCACTTTTAGTAACTAGAGTACTCTCATGGCTAGCCACAAAAATTCTGTATCATGATTTTTAGACATCTATATAATTTAATATGCTTTCTTTGCATGGCTAAATGATATAATTAATATGAATGTTCTTTGATAAGTTTGTCCTACTGCTTACTTAAAAGGTATTAGAAATATTTCACTTCCACTTGTGGCTTCCAGCAATACAACACAAATAATTCTATTTGTCCTAATGAGTTGTAGAACTATAGATATGAGGTGGTATGGATGTAGAAATCAAATTGGATATTTTATGTATAAATTATTTAAAAAGTTAAGGTCTATTAAAATGTAAGAACTTAAATGATGTGACATATAAGTAAATAAACCAAACCAAAGAACCTACACTCACTCCATATATGTTGGCCAACTGTCTTTCACCATCATTATTATATACTAGAGGCCCGGTGCACGGATTCATGCACTGGTGGGATCCCTCAGCCTGGCCTGCTCTCTCTCACAATCTGGGACCCTTGCAGGGATGTTGGACTGCGGGTTTTAGCCCGATCCCTATAGGTCAGGCCAACATACTTCTTCCATGCATCAGGCCTCAAGTATTCATATAAGATCTTTGGTTAATCTCTCCCTGTTCTCACCTCTTCCCTCTGAAATTCATTAGTCTGTTCCATGTATCCATGCTTGTACATTAAGTGTCTGCCCCTTGGTGGTTAATGTGCATCACAGGTACCAGTTGAACAGTCAAATGTTCAGTCTCTTAGGCTTTTATATATATGGATGTTTTCCTTTCTACTTCAGAATGACACATAAAGGCAAGGAAAGAGAATCTATAAACAGGGAAACAGTATAAAATCTCATTTGATTCTTAATGCTCCTCAAATCCCACAGAATAAGCATTAAAAGAGACTTATGGGCATGCTACATGGGGAAAACTAATTAAATATGACATTTAAACTAGAGCATCCTATTCACTAACCCACTTTCCATCATTCATCCACATCTCTCTAAACCTGTTACAAACTCACATACATGAAAATTATCCCTCAATTACATTTCAAAATAGAAATTATTTATCAAAACTTATGAACTAGTAAATAAAAGAATAATATAGCTGTAGACTCAAACAAATAATTTTGCAACTGATTTTAATGATGTCAATGATATTATTCCTTAAGTCAATATAGCAAATACTTAAAACACAAGGATACCTGATAAGACCTGTAATCAATCTTTTTGCACTCAGTTAATATTGAAAGGGTAAGAGCTTAGGGGTTTCAAAATGTGAACAAACTTATAAGATGAACATAATAACAAGCTAATCATCATATTTTAAAAATTTAACATAAAATCAAATTCCTACTCCACTATTTTCCTAGGTTACAGATAAGGAAACCAAAATACACAGAAATATTTTATATGAATTTCTAGAGTCACAAGCTAATAAAAAGGGAAGATGGTATTTAAACCAAAGAGGTCAAGTATCAGATCTTGTTTCTTTATTATTAGAATATACAACCTCTCAAGAGTATTCTATTAGAATGGAAACCACAGGAAGCTAATGCTCCACACATAAGGAATCTTACTACCTGTGAATTTATAGGCATGGTGCCTTGCAGGGAAATGTGTTACCCAGCTTTAGCATGGTGGTCTCTAAAGGGAGTTTCAGTCAAGAATCCAGGTCTCCCAGTTCTTTTTTAAAAAAAATATATTTTATTTATTTTTTACAGAGAGGAAGAGAAAGAGATAGAGAGTTAGAAACATCAATGAGAGAGAATCATCCATCAGCTGCCTCTTGCACACCCCTACTGGGGATGTCCCCACAACCAAGGTACATGCCCTTGACCAGAATCGAACCTGGGACCTTTCAGTCCGCAGGCCGATGCTCTGTCCACTGAGTCAAACCGGTTTTGTTAAGAATCCAGATCCCCCAGTTCTTATGCTACATAGCTATAATAAATCAAATAAAATTACATTGGAATAATTTCTTATTATGTAGGGAAAATGTATCTTTGATTTAATGAAATTTGACACATGCAAGAAAAATATTCCCAAAATTACATACAAAGATTGTGTTTCTTTAAAATATTTGGAACTATTTTTCAGAGATTAAAATAGATTATATAAAATATTCTATTTATGCAGTATCAAGCTAACAATGCACTACATGCCAGATTCTCTGAGCTAAAATAATTTAGAAGACATTTAAAAAATTAAATGTCATTAATTCCATAAATTATTCTATTTAAGTATTACACATAATTGAGAACTGCAAATCTCAGTATTTATAATTTTTTCTTACACTATCTACATACAAGATGAACATTATCCTGTCTAATAAAAGAGTAATATGCAAACTAACAATGACTCCACTATACCCATCAGCCACACCCACAAGCCAATCAGGAGTGACTATGCAAATTAACCCAACCAAGATGGCTGCTGCCACTGAGAGAGCAGGAGGGAGGCTTGGGTTTCCCAAGCAATGGAGGAAGCCAAGCTTTCCACACACCCTGGCCAGTGGAGGCCTCCACTGTAGGCTACAAAGTTTCAATTATAGAAGATAAATTCCAACAGAAATGGCGACAGCCACCAAGTCTAGGGTTTCCCCTGGCGATGGAGGAAGCCAACCTTTCCACACATCCTAGCAGGTCCAGGCCTCTGCTTAAGGCTACAAAGTTTTAATAATAGAAGATAAATAAATTCCAACAGAAATGGCTGCTGCCACAGAGCAAGGAGGAGGCTTGGCTTCACTACAGGCTGCAAAGTTTCAACTATAGAAGATAAATAAATTCAGATATCAGGGCCATAAGCACACACAAGATTCAGGATGTGCCCTGGGTACATCAGACACTGACCCAACTAATATTAAGTGGCATTTTTAAAAAAATATTTTATTGATATTTTACAGAGAGGAGGAAAGGAGAGAGATAGAGAGCTAGAAAGGTTGATGAGAGAGAAACATTGACCAGCTGCCTCTTGCACACCCCCTACAGGGGATGTGCCCACAACCAATGTACATGCCCTTGACCGGAATCGAACCTGGACTTTTCAGTCCACAGACCGATGCTCTACCACTGAGCCAAACCTGTTTCGGCTAAGTGGCTTTTTTTTTTTTTTTTAAATTTTCTAGGTGTGTAAATTAAGGAGGGGGATAATTGATTGACCAAATTCTGGCATTCCTGGCCCACAGGTCAAAGGCCACTTAGTGAAACAAAACTTCATTTAGAACTCTAAGAAGAATGACTAACCCTGTCTTAGTCAAGTAGAGAAAGTGAGGGAAACTTTTATATAGGAACAATCTTACAATACTGGATTTGAAAGCTGAATAGGAGTTCCTATTTGCTTGAGCAAAGTGCAACAAAGTAGAAAAAAGAAGGACTTGAAGTGATCCTGAGATAGGTTCAAATCCTGGCTCATTTACTTGCAGTGTGGTCTTCTAGCAAGTCCCTTCCCCTATTTTTCTTTGTTTTCTAACCTGTGAATTGGGGATAATTAAAATAATGACCCTCAGGAGCAGTGTTATGACAGCTGCCATTGGCTACAAGAGAATACATAGAGATAACAGGATTCTAATTATTGATTTAGTCTAGTCACTATCTATTGTTTGTGGCTGGGCTCATTGTTGCTTCAAACAAGATTAGATAACTTGTAGGCCAAGAAGAAGCAGATAATTATTTCTAAGGAGTCAGTGTCTGCCATCATCTTCCTGCAATAGTCTGTCCTACCAAATTTTGGTAAATGTCGCCTACATTAGTTAGAAAACAAAGATATAAAATGTGTCTTCAGTTACAGATAAAAATAGATACCAAAACAGTGTTATTAATAATATTAAAACAGATATTACAGTGGTATAATGCAATTTTATTCAATGAAAATTCTTTCTAACTTAAAATAAAAAAAATAAGAAATAATTAATTTCTATTTTTAAAATTATGTTTTCTCTATTTGTGGGTAGAATATTTCTGTCAGACCCACAGATAAGCAAGCCATAATGAAGAGGGATAGGCTTTTTGGGGGGAGCAATATGTATAAAATGAAATTTTGTAGCTTTGGATGTCGTAAAATCTGTGAATCCCTATCAACAAGCTGTAAAACTAAGCCAAATTCATTACAAAGAAAGAACTGAGACCTTTGCAATGAGGGACCTCTATAATGGCTCTGACCCAAATTGCAGGATTGAGAATGTGTTCTTCCCTATGAATATCAAATAATTCATGGAAGATTCTCTATTTCTTCTTCAAATACTATTCATAATGACACTATATAATGTTGGATCTCTTATTAATGCAATGACAGGCCAATAGAAATAAAATACTAACCTAAAAGTAATAAAATAATTTTAGATTAAGTGGGAGTGCAGCTTTTGCTCCAAAACTTGGCAGTAAACAAAGCCTGTATTTCATGCAACAGATCTCCAAAATATGAACAGGAGCACTGTGTTCTTATAAATGCATATTTTTAGCCATTTTGGCCTTTAATTTGATGATTATTAAGTAAAATCTCCATAGCAACAATTTTGTTCTTCAAAGTTTTACAAATGATCTAGAAATAACTGGATGAGTTCTAAACATACAATTGCATATGAATACTGCTTTTCATATATTTAAAGCATATCTTCTTCACCCTTATGTCCATATATATTTACAAAAATATCCAAAGATGAGGCCCTTCACAACAATGAATTTCAGAGGGAAACCAATACTCTTTTTAAAAAATATATATATTTTATTGATTTTCAACTGTAGAAGTTTCAAAGTTTCTAATGTAGAAAATAAATAAATTCAGATATTAGGGCCACAAGCACACACAAGATTCAAGTTGTGAGCAGGATCTCTGTCTGCCCTGGGCACATCAGCTACTGACTCAACTAATATTAAGTGCCATTTTAAAAAAATATACTTTATTGATATTTTACAGAGAGGAGGAAAGGAGAGAGATAGAGAGCTAGAAAGGTCGATGAGAGAGAAACATTGACCAGCTGCCTCTTGCACACCAGCAACCAATGTACATGCCGTTCACCGAATAGATCCTGGAACCTCTCAGTCTGCAGACTGATGCTCTATCCACTGAGCCAAAGCGGTTTCGGCAAAACCAATACTCTTAATATATCCTTCTAACATGTTACCAGAACTTCACTAAATTGATATAGCATACAATGAGGAATGTCTGTAAATAAGATGAAAGTTTCAGAGGGAAGAAATGAGAACATCCAATGGAGTATCAGACACCAGCAGTAGGATTTAGAATTCTCTGCAAGGAAGTCTGTTTTCTGCAAGGTTGGCATTATCTCCTGGATAAATGTCAATGAGTAAGGAATTATTAACCTTCTTTGAGGAGAAAACCAAACTGAATGAAACTGAAATAGCCACATATGGCCTGGTATCTACCCGGAATAAAATCCATGATGTTTAATTTATCAGAAGTAGTAAAGTAATTAAGCATTATTCCTGGGGGAAGAAAAAAACACACACTCATATTACTTTTTGTAAACAATCAGATACAGAAAAGCTATATCATGAAATAAAAGTCTCTTCAAAATAGAAATCAGCAAATAGTAACAGTACTGTATGTTTATATTATATAGTATATATTATATATGTACATATATAATACAAAATAAATCCTATACTATATGATGTATTACATTAATAGTATTATATTATTAATTAACATATATTTGGAAATACTTGATTACATAGCCATATTTTCAGCAAAAACTTAAGTGTACAATCAATTGGATTTATCTTTACTAAATTCTGCTCTGCTCACAATGGTATGATCAAGATGGTCTCAGAAATACTTTAGCATGAATATACGAAAGTCCAATTTATATTTTGCATTGTCTGCAATTAAAATGCAGATTTAATCTCAATGTTAATATTATAAAATTGTTTTTATTTTCTGTTTAAAATTTTATATTTTATATAGACAGGATTATGATTTTGTGCATGAAGAGTATGTCTAAATTATTTTCATTATTTGATAGACATTAATTTTACTATATCTATGTTACTTTTGAATGTTCCTATTTTTGTACATTATTTTGTTGTCTAATTTTGCTCTCTTGTTTTTCATTGTGCTTATTTTATGTATATACCTTATTTTCTTTGTAATGTTTGGCTAAATTTTCTTCCAGAAAGGCAAATAGTATATATATATATTTTTTTTCCTTCAGAGAAGATGGTAAAGCTTAATAACCCATTTTCAGATTATGTCTGGTTATAATTTATCAACTGTCATGGTCTAACACACCCCAGTAATTTCTGCAGGTGCCTGGGGACCTGTTTGGGCATCTATTCTAAGGAATGAAATGCCAATAAGCAGGTGTTCTTCTGTCACTGTGGTTACTATCACTCCCAAGAGTCTGATAGTCTCCATTCCATGACAAAGGTTAATTCAAGAAAGAGTTCTGAGATAATAGTCCCTGACAGATTTCACATTGACTACATTTACTTCTATTTAATCAAAAATAGATTTGATTAAATTTTTGATAAAACAAGGACTTCTCTGTTAATAAAATTATTCACAAAGAGAAATAAATGGAGAGTGGGATTTTAGACATTAAAAAAGAAAAAAGAAAACTATTAGAAGCATTCAAAAAATATCTTCCCTCTGTTTTCTGTTCTTTTCTGCATCTAAACATTTGCTTACACATAGGACTGTCTTAATAGCTACACATGGCAAAAATAAGGTCATTTTTTTGTTTTTTTGCCTGAGAAACAGAATTTCATTAAGGTATTATATGTGTACATATCTTACCATTGCCCCCCACACACACCCATACATTCCCTCCCTCCCCATAGTTTTGAATCCATTGGTTACACTTATATGCATGCATACAAGTACTTAGGGGTATCATTCTTATACTGATCTATTTAGAATAATCTCCATGCATTTTGCTTATCATCAAATGTTTAATTTATTGTATGATATTTAGTTAACAAAGTCCATTAAACTACTTCTGGAAGTTGGTCATTATATTCTATAAGGACACCTTTAAGTTTCACATTATAAAATAAAGTCACAGTGATTTGACATTTGGGGGCAGGGGTGCTAGCAGCTAGAATCTGTATCCCTAGTGCACATTCCTGTTAGCCTACAGTCTAGTCACTGCCCCTTCCTTAATTATCTGGTCTTGCAAGACCTGTTTACCTAAGTACCCCCATTTTACAGAAGTCATAAACCATGAACCATACCCAACTCCCAGAGCGGATTATCAGCCCTGGCGCCAGGCCAGGCCTTTAGGTGTGACCTCATGGCCCCCATCCTAACACAAGGGCCTTTTTGCAAAGCCTGCAAAAGGTCCAGATGTCCCATCCATATTTGGGGGCAAATAAACTAAAGGTTATAAAGGGAGATTTTCCTCCATATTGGTTTGCTCAGGGTTTGGAGAGAAACAATCTCCTCTGAGTCACTGAACTAGTACATGCGAGACATCTGAAAATAATCCTCCCCCCCCCCCCTCGTATCTCCAAGTACTCCTGTGTATTTTTGGGTCACCTGGTAAATTCTGTAACAACAGCAAGTCATAAAACGTATTTTAGTTTACTTAACAAGCATCTTCCTACTAAATCACTACTTTTACTATTGCCAGTAATTAACCTTGGAGTGCTGCATTTTTCAACACCTTTGCACAGGAAAGTGTACAAAACCTTTTCATATACTTTAAATACATGGTGTCGTTTAATTGCATAATCTCATACGAACAGGGGCTCCATAAAAATTAATTTACTAAATCAATGCCTTTATGTGCTTATAAAATGCAGCAGAAAGGAGCTTTGTTTGTAGAGTATAGGTGTTGAGTCTTGGAGACAAAGCTTGGGTTGCATATGCACGCTTAGCTGAGAAATTTCCTGCCTGTACAGATGCTATGCATCACTTGACAGAAGTCACAGCTACAGAATATGCAAGGAAGGAGAAGCTGGAAGGATTAAGGTCTTTTGAAGAAAAAAAGTTTCACAAAGAGCCTCAAATCTCTAATTACTCCTGAATCCACTGCTTTGTAACTATTGTTGGCATATCTTGTTTTGACTGCTTCAGAACAAAAGCTTCTTTCCTTTTCTTTGCTTCTGTTTCCATGAGTAATGAGGGTAGTACTGAGCCACCTGCCCTGCCTTCAGTGATGGTTAAATGGACTGCAAAGGACAAGAGGGGGAGTTTAAAAAAGAGGAAAAGAAATCCAAAGGAGAATGGTGTAAAATATTTAACTACTAAATAAAAAAAACCTCAAATATTTTCTCAGAATATTCATCTGAATTTCCTCATTATTTTGAATTGAATTTTTGCTAATTAACTATAATAATCCTAGTCAATTTTGAGTCACCAAAAATATATAATAAGGAGAAAAAAAAACTTGAAAAACTAATGTGCACTTTCTGTACAAATAGTCCATGCAGAAAAAAATAGGTAATATGGTCAGGAGAGCCCAATAAGTGTGAATATCACTGATTTTAATATTAATTTGTGTCATTGAGAAAAGTATTGAACAGGCATTTTAATTGGCAGAGATTTTTAATATGAAATGTACCATAATATGTTTTCTAAATGAATTAATGGTTTAGAATAAAAATTGCGTGTGTGTGTCTGTGTGTTTTGAGTAACTCAGAATACATTCATTCTGAAATACTTTTTTTTTTTTTTTCTTATTCTGTCTTGCTTCTGGTGGAGCCTCTCTTCTTAGAGATTTTAATATAAGGAACTAATCTAAAATGGAGAGAACTCTCAGAAAAATAATATTAAAAAACATCATGTCAATATAAAAAAATACCTCATTACATTCCCCAAAAGGGGAGACATGTGATGTCAGTTGAAACTATATCTCTGAAGTTTTCTACTACAGGTGATATGGGATTTTTGGACTAGAGCGCATGGTGTTCACTTGGACAGAATGTTCCAGATTCTCTGTCTGCCAGAGTCAAAGAATGGATCCATGGAGAGAAGGTGGTATAGCAAAGGTAGAAACTTATTAAAGAACAAGTATAGACTCCCATGTAGGGAGGGGGAAGAGTCCTGCTGAGTTCCTTTCCCCTATGGCTTATAAAGGCTACAGATAGTGGTCATTATTCCCTTAGAGTGGTTACTATAGTAACTCCTGGGTTCAAAGGTTGAATCTCACTTGGGACATGTGAGTTTTTACCCTCTCCCCCACTCCTTCCTTATTGTTTTCCTATTCCCTTTGGCCTTTCTTCTTCTCTTTCTGCATGAAGGCTTCCTTCTCTTTATTTTGTAAATGTAGACCTTTTGCTGTTCCCAGCTCTCTCATTCTATGGAAATGTACCTGTTGCAGCTTTTCAACTTCCCTATTCTATGGAAATATACTTTCTGCTGCTTGATAGCCTTGTGCTTCTTTTTACTTGCTAGATATTATGTTGCCCAATTCACAAATCATTCACTAGAAACAATTAAATCTTTAAAATTAACTGACTTTTAAAATTTTATTATTTAAAATTAACTGATTTTTATTTTTATTTTTTATAGAGAAATACTGATTTTAATCCAACATAAGGTAAACAATAGGCATCCCTTATCTTTCAGCCTAAAAATTAACAAAAAAACTGTTGAAACAAGGCACAATTTACCCCCATCCTTGTTATGTGACTCCAGTCACACACAAAAAATTTCTATGAAAATGGTAAAACAAAAATAGAAGTCTGAGTTTTAAAAAATGTATTTAAAAAAATGCCCACAAAACCTGTCAATATTATTCCTTATTCTACAAAATAGCACCAGTAAGAAGAGTAAAAGGTGTTAAAAACCATTGCAACAGCATTTCTGAAATGCAGCTTGCCCACCTCATGTTGTCCCTACAAAAGAATTATCATGGAATAAAAAAGGACTTTAAAAAATCTCTGGAAGGAGGATCACACTGTTATTCAGTTTTCCCCTGCAATCTCTTAGATACCAGGAATGTGCTTCTGCCCCTGGCTATCACTGCTTCTCTTCTGAGAAAGACCAAGGAGCTAGGGTCATACTTCCATTCTGGGGGACTTGTATCTGTGAAGTCAGGAAGGTGCATTTGTGTATTC
This sequence comes from Pipistrellus kuhlii, assembly GCF_014108245.1. Taxonomy (NCBI): domain Eukaryota; kingdom Metazoa; phylum Chordata; class Mammalia; order Chiroptera; family Vespertilionidae; genus Pipistrellus; species Pipistrellus kuhlii. The sequence goes on from NW_023425515.1 coordinate 11,163,608, forward strand.
GTGTGTTTGTGTGGGGGTGGGGAAGTCCTTACCCAAGCATCCTCTTTCACTCCTCACATGGGAGATAGTGAGAGGCCATACCTACCTTCATAATATGACCCAGCCACTCCTTCCTTCCTGAACTGCCGAAAGGGTTCTCTTGCAGTCACTGCGAGGGATGTAGCGAAAGGTGACCCTTCCTTCCTTGTGTCTAGAAGGGAAAATAGCCCTGAAATTATCACCAGTGTGGACAATACTCTCAATGGGCCCCAACAGTGCATCCCAGCCCTTTATACTAAGGTGAGGGGAACATGCTGGGTAAAATTCAAGAATGGCAGACATCATTTCCAAATCTGCCCTAGAAAAAAGCATCCTGGTCCCTTAAAACGGCCCTCAGCTACAACTTGTCTACCACTGTACACTCCTGTAATCCAGTGATGATTGATGCCATCAAAGTGTCTGCTGCTCACAGGGCCCGATACTTCTGGGGCAACCTGCCCGGGATGAACAGGCCTGTGATAGCATCAAAGAATGATAAACTCAGCTGCAGGACTGCTTGGAGTTCAATAGGACAGCAAAGTTAAAGAAGGTGCAGACAATAACCACCAAGTCGAACTCAATCAGACAGGGGAAAAACCAACTTTTCCCTGTTGTCATGAATGGCAAAGAAGATGTTTTGTGGTGCACTGAGCTAGAAAGGATCTTCGGCTTTCCTGTACACTACACGGATGTGTCCAACATGGGCCGTGTTGCCCGCCAGAAGCTGCTCGGGACTTCCTGGAGCGTGCCTGTCATCCGACACCTCTTCGCCCCCCTGAAGGACTACTTTGCCTATGAATAGTCCCCCAGCCACTCTGGGGCACTGGGGTGCGGGGGACAGAGCTAGGGCCCAGGAGGTACATCCCAGGCTCTGTCCTTTAGCTCAATTGTGTTGGGGCCACAGCATGGATCTTGGGCCACAGCCACCCAACACCCTCCTGGCAGGGGGTGCCCGGGTACCACCTCCTTGCGCACAATTCAACTTGGCCCTCTTGGAATGGCCAAACACGGTGCTCATCTTGTCTTCTAAAACTTTGAAGCTTGAAGTAGTTAGTAAAGATTGTTTTTTCCCCCCCCCTCCTCCTGGGTTTACCGCTCAGAAACAATAGCTAATATACCAAAACCACAGTGCTGACTGCTCTCCCACACTCAGGTTAAGGCTGAAAAGTTAACCGAGACAGTGACTGCAATACTTTTATTTTTTAAAATTAACTGATTTTTAAATAAATTTATTATGGAGAGAAAAAGGAAAGGAGAGAGAGAGAGACACAGAGGGGAAAACATAAATTTTATTGTTCTACCTATTTATACATTCATTGATTGTTTCTTGAATGTGCCATAACCAGGGATCAAACTGGCATCCTTGGCTATGGGAATAATGCTCCAACCAACTGAGCTACCTGGTCAGGGCAGAGATTTTCTGACCTTTAAAGATGAGTTAACACAAGTCTTCACCTGTATTTTAATGACATTTTCTAATAGAAATGTTTCTCATTAAAATTATTGGAGTGATATTGGTTAATAAAATTACATAGGTTTCAAGTGCACAGTTCATGATACATCATATATGCATTACATTGAGTGCCCACCACTCAAAATAAAATCTTCCATCACCCATATTTTACCCACTTTACCCTTGATTACCTTCCACCCTCTTTCCCTTGGTAACCACCATGCTGTTGTCTGTGTCTGTGAGTTTTTATTTGTTTATACTTCTTGTTTGTTCATTGGTTGTTTGTAGGGGTTATTATTTTCTGTTATAATTTTATTAGTGCTTCTGCTTGCTATTCATTCATTTGTGCTATTCATATAACCAGGGTTTGCATGTATTCTCTCATTCTGTGTCCTTGGAAGAAATAGCAGCTCTTGAATCAGAGACACTTGGTTTGATATCCATATTTCTTCTCAGGGATCTCAGGAAATTAATGATGACATTCTTTCTAAAGCAATTTTCCCTTCCATTCCACTTTCATTTTGCTTGATAACATATTAGTTACACTTATTCTTTAAGAAACTTCCAATCAGCTTACTTCTTCCCTGAAGATCATATTCTTGGCTATATTCCCTAAGTCATATTTCTCATAATATTATGTCATTTCTGGCTTCCTCTTCCTCAGGCAAATTCATTAATCACTGAGAGTTATGTCTACATTTTACACAACCAGGTTTCTAATGATTTCTTAATCATAAAGACATTTCCTTTAATGCTACCCTGCTTAACTTCTCTTGTTTGATGAAGTGAAAAGATGCAGGGAGAGGGCATCAATGGGGGAAAAAGGAGGCTATCTATAATACTTTCTACAATATAGATAACTTTTTTTAAAGAAAGAAAGAGCATAGGTTCCTGAATGGCTCATACAGATGTTTGAATCCAAATTGTGTCCTTATCTGTGTTATTTTTAAAAGTAATTTTTCCCTTTATATACAGGGTATAAAGTACTTTTCAAGGCTAATGTTTAGCTGGAAATAATTTATTTAAAAAAACAACAACACAACTCAATGCTCAATAATTTATGAAATTAATTCCTTCTAAGAATCTATGATTTGTTTAATAGATTATAAATTATAGTAGTGTGAATTATTATAATATCTCTATATTAATATATTTACAGTAAACATATAAAGTAGTGATGAATAAATGTTACTTAATGTATGGGACTATTTTTCTTTACTCTTTATGAAATTAAAATTTTCTAAATAAAATTATGGGCTCTATTTTTCAAATTTTCTATAATATAATTGTCCTGGAATAATCAGCCATTTTCATGATTTCAGAAATCAACTCTTTGAGGATGGTCCCTATATCTGCATTCCTGGATTTGACCTCTGTTTTGAATTCAAGTTCTACATTTTTACTTCATTGATCACTGTTTGCACCTAACTTTTTCATTTTCCAGAATACTTTGGAAAAAGGTTGGAAAAAGGTTGCTTAAAAATAATATCAGCAATATTATACTCCTGCTCATTGATATTGCACCACATTTATTTAAACGGTTCTCAGATGCTTTCAGGCACTGTTTGCCCAGACAGACATAATCTGTGTCTAAATTCAGACAATTAAGTTGGAAATTACATCTCTCACAAATACACACTTCTTTTATACTTTTCTTGGCATTTGTTTGAGCACCTGCTCTTGTTTTCATTTATCTCAGAATGTTGAAGAAAATAGTGATTACCTATTTTGTTGATGATGGTGGTGGTGAAACTTACTCTCTTTTTCTGTTTAACTGTGTTTCTCAAATCTTCAGGGTTTTTTGTTTGTTTGTTTGTTTGTTTGTTTGTTTTTTACTGATTATTGTATCTGATTTATCAATCAGTTCCAAGGAATGATGTGTTAAAAATTTGTCAACTTTGATTTAAATATACATATTTTTACTACTTGGAATTTTATTCACTGTTTTTCTACCTTCAAGCTAAGTTATCAGGCATATTCTCACTTAAGATTTTTATATATTCCTGTTGAATCAAATATTTTATCATTATAAAATGATTCTTTCTGCATTAATGTAAATTTGTCTAATTTGCTTCATATAAATTACCTATACCTGTTTTTTTTTTGTTTACTATTTTTAAATATATCTCTTAAAAAACAGAAAGCTGAATTATTTTTTTAAATCCAAGAATTTAAAAGTAGTGAATTATCTTTCACTATATGAGGCAAACTTATTTTATGGTCTATTTCTGATAAATTCAAGATCTGCTGGTCAGGTGATTATTCAATGTTTCTATGGTCTCTTTCTCTAATGGTGGCTGCTTTCTGCATGTGCTTTGTGATTTATATTTTGTCCATAGTTTGGGAACACTTTTGAGGTACTATGTTGAGATCTATTTAAGGTAAACTTTGCTTTTGTTTCTCCTAGGAAAATAGAGACATTACTTAATGGAGGTCAATTTACACCAAATTATCCACTTAGGTTTTTCAGAAAGTACAATAGTTGTGGTGTAAAATATTGATACAGAATTTTTGGACTGGAATCCGTATTCTTTGTCCACCGGAATCAAAGAAAGAATCCATAGACAGAAATTGGTATAGCAAAGGTGGAGATTTATCGAAGAACAAGTACAGACTCCCATATGGGGAGAGGGAACAAGTCCCACAGAACGGACTCCCACATAGGGAAGGGAAAAAGGTCCCACTGAGTTTCTTTTCCCTGTGGCTTATAAAGGCTGCAGATCCTGGTGCCTTGACGTCCCCTCTGTTTGGTCACTATTCCCTTAGCCTGGTTACTATAGTAACTCCTGAGCTCAAAGGTTGAATATCACTTGATACATGTGAGGTTCTCCTCCACTACTTCCTTATTGTTTTTCTATTTTGGGGGGCTTTTTTCCTCTCATTCTGGATGTAGGGCTTCCTTCTCTTTATTTTGTAAATGTAGGCCTTTTGCTGTTCCCAACTCCTCATTCTATGGAAATATACCTGTTGCAGCTTTTCAGCTTCCCCTACTCTATGGAAATACACCTTCTACTGCTCTGCAGCCCTGTGCTTCCTCTATGGTCCCCTTAATTTCCAAAATTTCCTAAACTTGTCCTATTTCACTCCTAAAATTCCTGCTTTATATGGTCCAGTAAAATATAGTCATGGAAAATGAAATTTTAAGGAAGCTCTTTTTCATCTTTCTTTATTCAGAATCAAAGTGGGTCAGACATTTGTAAGGTTCCAGCTGAGAGGTTTGCCATGCAGAAGCAAGACACAGAGTTCAGGTGATTAAAAGGTGGTAGTGGGGGGGGGGGTGTTAATATTTTGCTCCTGGGCGAAGCTCACTTGTCTGAGGGTGGGCCAGGGAAGTTCACATCAAAAGAGTGGCATAGGTACTTCTTTTATACAGTTGTTTAGTGAGGGGAGGGTGGAGGCCATGAGAGGGGAAGAATTCCTGCCTAGGGCCAGGGGTCTAGGAAGGCACCAGCTATCTTTGTCACCATCCACCTTGCAGATGCTTGCATTGGTTCTGGACTTCCCCCCTGCCTCACCTTAAGGACATTTTTCTCAGAATTTGCCATTGTGAGATAGATACTTTTATTTCTAATTAACAAGACCTCAGGTCTGTTACCTATGTCCAAGTTCTAAGTCCCAAAAGGAATGTGGAAAGCCTGCCTAGTAACTGGGCTTTGATATTGCTGTATAACTTTATTTCTGAATTTGTGCTTTCTCTAAACTTTTTTTTTTATCTCCTGAGGATTTTTTTCGCTTTCTTCCCACCTCTGATAGGTGATTATATGTACATTCATATACATGCTGTTATCTCATATTTGATCATAAAGCCTATGTTTTCTAAAGATGAATACTCTTTATGCATTAAATCTTAGTACAAGTCTTCCTTATTCTTATGCTGCACTATATCCGTTTTAGTTTGTTATCTTTTTTTTTTTTTAACAAGGTATGTGAAATCACACAAAGTCAATTACTTTCCTATTAGCCACTTATTTATTGCCACTTTATCCCCTCTCAGATTTAATTCTAGAAGACAAAATCTTATTCACAGCAGTCAGTTCAAATTCACACGGTTGGAATTCATCTAGAATATCTCTAAGTCTGTGAACAGGTCTAAGACTCCCTATATTGGCTTGAATGATAAATACAAATATTCCTAGATTGATCTCAGGCCTTTCTACGCACATGCTGAGCCTAACTCATTGCTCTTTCTATCAGAGAATTGCTGTCTTGATATTGATTTTTTTACATGAGTTTTATTTCAGTGAAGGGAGGGCACATTATTTTGACTGGCAACTAACTTTTGCCCTTGAACTAAGTTTGTGCTTTTACACAGAGATGTAGACTTGTGTTCCTGTTATAAGGATGGAGTATTTAAACTCCGAAACTTTACTTTGGAAATTTACCTGCATGACCATATTTAAATATTTTCCAGTTGATCTCGCAATTCCATTAGAATGGCAATGAGAATGGTCTCAGCACTTAAGCCAAGTTTTTTCCCTGTCACTGAAGCAACCACAGCCCTTTCACATCTTCCTTGGCCCTTCTTGCTTAACTGAGCCCTACAGATTAGAAAACCTGGTAAGATGGTTCTGTAACACTGAGGCGTCGGAGAATTATTTCTCCTCTAATTCTTTTCCTTCTCATAGGTAATAAATTTACTGAACCAAAGAAAGATTAAAAAAGTTAAATTCCAGCTTTAAATTATGCCCTGCGAGTCACACAGCAGTAAAACATACTTAAAACTGCGAAGGTACGAAGGAAGTCATCATAATTTGATGTTGCTAAGAGCAACCAGGACATAAAAGAGGAGATTAAGGGTAGTGCACTTAATGTGAATAAAAATTAAGATCACAGTAAAAGAGAGAAAAATGTTGAAAAAAAATGAATAAAGACATGTTGGTGTACCTATCCTCTTTTTAGCCATTTAATTCTTATGTTTATGCGGGTTGTGACCTAATATTGTGCTATTTCTTGACTCTGACATAATGATCTTAGTATAATAAATGTAAATCTAAGAAGATTTTTTAACTTCTTCCATGCTATGTTTATCTCTTCAACTATCCCCAAGAAAATGTCATGGTGTTAAGAAGAGTTTTAAATCGGCTAAATGCTGTTCTGCAAAGATTTTAAGTATTTTTGGCTGGAATAACTGATTAAGCTAACTAGACATGAATGACTTCCAAAATGTGTGTACCAAATGCTGTAATTTGCTGCTTTATCACGATCATCCCCATTGCTACAGAGAGTGTCAATCACTCTAATAGGTCCCCAGTTTTCGAGGTGACACTTAGTACTCCACGGTGTCCTATTTGAAACATTTATTTCAACAACTAATATATTTTGTACAAGCTCGATCTAGACACAGAAATATATTTTTCTACTCAAGTCAGTTTTTACTTTTTTTCTGAAAACAAAGAATGCTCTATGCACCTCTAATTTTACTCTTTTCTTCTGGTCTCCAACTTGCAAGAGACTATAGTTGAGAAAATATGTATTTTGGACTCCGGAATATCTAGAGTTATGTTAAATCTTCACCTATGGCACTGTGTGGCCTTGGAAACTTGTGTTAATATCAACAGGCCTCTGCTTATTATGTTTTGTTATTGTTCTGAAATGAAGCTTAGAACATGCGTAGAATTGAAAATGTGTCATAGACAGGTACAATAAATTAATATGAACATTTCCATCTAAAGTTCTCTCAAGTTATACACAGTAGCTAAATTCCTCGTGAACTACTTATATGTATGGATCCAGTTGTTAGATAATAATTAGATATACAACCTACAACATCAATTAGAAACTTGGTTCACCCACTGGCCCCACTACTAATAACTGTAAGTAATTATGAACTAATTAAATATTACCATATGGAAATAATACTTCTTTAAATTCAATATCTCATTTAAAAATATATATAGCATTTTTCCCCAACTAAAGAAATATTATTTGGGTCTCTGAATACATACAATTTGAAACTAAAATATTTTAAATGACAATTTATTTGATTGGTTTCAAGAACAAAGAGTTACTAATGTTACCATAAACAATGAGCCCTTAGTCTAAAGATCTTATTGAAGCAGTTAGGAATTCAAGAATTGCTCACTAATTTATACACAACAATCATAGCATAGCTCTTCCCTATAAGAACCAGACCTGGGTCAGAGGAAAGGAAGTGTGGGAAGGAAGACATAAACCAAATATTTATAAATACTAGAGGCCCAGTGCATGAATTTGTGCACCAGTGGGGTCCCTCAGCATGGCTTTTGGGATCTGGCTGAAACTAGGTCACCAACATCCCCCAAGGGGTCTTAGATTGCAAGAGAGCACAGGCCAGGCCAAGGGACCTCACTGGTGCATGATCAGAGCCAGGGAAGATGTGAGAGGTTGGCCAACTGGGGAGGGACGATGAGAGGGGTCAAGGGCATGTATAGCCCATTTTTCTTAGTCCCAATCAGCTGGAACCCAGCAGCAAGTTAACCTACAGGTCAGAGCATCTGCCCCCTGGTAGTCAGTGTACATCATAGGAGAGGTTGAGAGGCCTTAGCATACCATTAGCCTATTATGCTTTGATTGGTTGAACAGCTGACCAGATGACCAGATACTTAGCATATTAGGCTACTATTTTATAGGATATGCATAACCCATGGGCACTGACAATAATGGAGTGAAGGCCTGGGGAAGGTATGGAATGGGAAGGAGGGGGGTTAATAAGTAAAAAGAGGGCTCATAGCAGCAGAAAGGTTCCCTTTTCTCACAACTGCACATGAGTGTCCTTTCTTCTTCTTTCAGACAGGTCAGATTAAACAGAAGCTTCTCTTTCAGCAGTACTGGAATTTGTCTCTTTTAGCACCTTACTGAGGAGTGAATGTAATAAGTCATTGACACACAGCAAAAGTGAATAATTTTTGCAAAGTCCTATTTTTTTAAAATGTCCCATATTCTCTCAAAGACTCAGCTCTGAATCCTAAGCAGCCAAAAATCAATATTTTAACCAACTGCTTATATACTAGATTATACTAGGTTATACTTCATAAGCCTAAGGTTACTAGACAAAATACAGCACAACGGTGAACATTTAATTTCAGATCATTTATATTTGTATTCCACAAAATATTTGGAACATACTTATCCTAAAAAGATATTATTCATGAGAAATTTAAATTTAACTGGGTATCGTTTGTACTACTTGCTATGCAAGAACAAAATCTAGGAATTCTCACTCATCACACATTATTTGGGTTCTGACAGTTCCATATTAAGAATTTATCACTTGCAATTCCTAATGCTGTACACTAATTATTGGTACACAATTCACAGTCTGTATATATTCTCACAGAGCCCAAGGAGAGGACACAGAGTCTCAAGGATTTTATGAACTAGAATTGTCCATTTGATAGAATCAGTAAAATTAATCCATGGAGCCATCATTTCTATCAATTCATTCTAAACATTATTCTTTCAGCTGTTTTCACAGAGGAAGTTGGAACAAGAAGGATACAGCAATGTTCACTACAAGTTCCCTCCTACATTTAATTTTGGATTTAAGATTCGTGTGTTTTACTTATTTTAAGCAAATATCCCCTCATATCAGTAATTTCATATAAAAGCTGTGGTATTCTGGTCATCTTTTATCACTAACTATAGTTCATGTTTTCAGACCAATTATTAATTTCTGCACTTTTTTTGTTCATGTATTTGTCAATGGACTGTCTTTCTGTCTAGGATTTAAGTGACACAACAGCAAAAATTCTATCCTCATAGCATGAAATTTGTCAAGATGTGTGAAACATGAAAAATACAAACTTCCTTCCCTCACATATTATCTACCACTTATATGTGTTTTACACAAGTCAACTTCTAGCTTGATTTATTTTAGTCACAATTTTTTGTCTATTGATAAACTATGCCCTTTTCATACAATATTGCACCATAGTCATGAAGACAGTATTCAGTGATATTCTCAGAATTTCAATGCCCAGTATGTCCCTACACTCAATTACTAGATTAACTAATATCTTCATAGTTATGGAAATTATTTATCCATATTTATAACAATTTCTAAAAAGATTCCCCGTGATGAAAGTCCCACCTTCACTCTATGTGGCTTCTCATTATTAGCACACTTCCCTAAGGAGGTTGAGGAAAATAGGGAAGATGAAAGACAGCAAATATGTCACCCCAAAATATGACTGTTTGACAGGACAATTATTTTGAACTGAAGGCAATTAAGAAGCAGCAAACCCAGAGAAAATAGCTCCCCATTTTCTGCCTTAAGGCAGGATATAATATGTCCTGTTACTGGAGACAAACTCTTATCACGCCATAGAAGAAATGAACTAGCAAAATCGGCAAACCTTAGTACTCCATTCGTTTCCTCTCGCTTATTTCTCTTCCCACAGTTTGCTGGGCTTGGATGCACAGAACTGCTTCAATTTGTACTGTCATTTGCTACAAATTTATTGTTTGTTGAAAATGCAGCTAGAAACCTAAATTAGGCAGAGGTAAAGTTTTGTCTTCCCCCTGGAAGGTTCCTTCTGCAACCTACAATAAGATATTTATTTGCATGTGGCTTTTAGATACAGACACAATGCATATAGCCTTAATTTGTATATTTTCAATGTGATAATATTTCATTTGCATGCACACTGTCATCTAAACTAAATATTTACAAAAACAAGACTATTACACTCTTATAAAACTCTGACCATGTTCTATTAAGTTGACCTTGGCAATCTAAAGACCACATGCTTCATCATTTTCAGGTGACTGTTAATCTCTCTTAGGGCATCACCAAATCCATCTAAGTAAGTCTTTGTTCGTGTATTTTCTTATACATAATGCTTTCCTTTAATCATCTCAACACAATTTAAATTATTTTCAATAACTATAAATGGTGCCATAGCCTCTTTACAAGGTTCTGACTAATAGTCTATTTAATGTATATTAAATAAGAAGTAATAGTCAGCTAAGGGAAGTGTCCTTTTGATCCCATTATTCAGCTCCTTATAGCACCATTGTGTTGCCAAATGACCACTTATATCAAATGAAAATTACTGACCATGGCCTTTAAAATATGACACCAATTAACACAGAGAGACCCTGTCGTATACAGATATACTTTCCTGGAATGAGCTCATTCTGTTTCTTCGCCTATGTTCTACTGCACTCTCAAATATCATTTTACAGCTCAGTGTGTGAACTATTAGCCTTATAAAATATACAAGGATAACTTTTTCTTTACTTGAGGTACATACAATATGGTCATTTTTATCAGAACTGTATTAAAGTCCTGGTTTTACCACTTACCAACTGCTCAGAAACACAAAAGGCTTTTAAACTTTTTATTTCTTCATTGGCATATATGTTTTGAAACCAGATATTAGCTATATCTAGTGTAGAAAATTAGCAATTAATGTGATATGTTTTCCCCAAATAGAATACTAGAGGAAAAATTCAGAAGAAAATCAGTTCATGGAGCCTAAATGATAGCATGAAAATAAGAATTAAAAAAAAATGCACCAAAAATTAACGAAAACCAAATATGTTAATTCTGAAAGTAAATGAGATTAAAAAATCTATATCTAAAAATAAAATTTGCAGTATAGTACAAAATTAATATACCAGGAAAAATAGATTAAATTTCAGACAGGCAAATTAGAGTAAAAATTAGAAGACATATTATAATAGTAATATCTAATTATAAGTAACATATATTGTAATTATGAATAATTGTTAGACTATGTGAATAAAGCACATAATGAAATTAACACTCAGTCCAATTAAAATCTATTAACAGAAATTAAATATAAACAAAAACAGCTTCTTTACACTTAAAAATAGTATATAAATATTCATTACTATTCAATTTTTTTTCAAAAGAGAAAGAAAATTAGTAGTATTTACATTCTATAGTAATAATTCCTAAAAAAGATAGAAGACATCATAGAAAACATATGATTATTTGATGGCCTGATCAGCCACAAAATAGACATATACAATTTGATAGTATCTACACTAATAAAAGAGAAACATGCAAATTGACCATCACTACACAACTCCCACCAGCCAATCAGGAGTGAATATGCAAATTAACCCAACAAATATGGTGGCCGACTCCCCCCCTTAGCCACTATGGGCGTCTGGGCAGCACACATGCAAGTGTGGAGCAGCCAGGCAGGGTGGGATGCCTGCAATGAGGGAGAAGGCAGGGGGCAGAGGGAGCTATTGGAGCTGCCTTCTGGCTGAGCAAAGACTGAAGGCTCTGGCTGGAGAGAAGATGGAAGGCAGTGGCCAGAGTGAGGGCCTGGATCCCGGGTGCTGGTGGAAAACTGATGCCGGCAGCCAGGGAAGGAAAGCCTATTGCAGGAATCTTCGTGCAATGGGCCTCTAGTAGTTACGTATTTCATTAACAATTCATTTGTAATTATAGTGTGTATATACAGAGTGTCCAAAAAATGTATACACACATTGAATAATTATTAATTCCAATGGGTTAAATATGAAAAGGAACATTAATTGAGCTATCAGCTGTTAAGTGTATATACATTTTTGGGGACACCCTATATTTATCTTCTGATGCCACATTGCAAAGGGAAACTAAAGAAAAATTATCATATTAATGTAAACTTTTTAAATAATTCATTTAGAAGTCTATCAGGTATATCAAAAGAACTTAATAAATAAAGAACTTAAATATAAAATATATATTATATTCCTAAATAAAATATAGCTTATTAAATTATCACATTTCTCCTACAATATTAGATGTGATAAATTATAATTCTAATTGTTGTATATGATGAAATATTTATAGTAATTATAGAATTAATTTAGAAGAATACTTGACTACAGCTTGCAATAACTTTTGAAGAAGAAAACTACTGATTAAGTGTTGCCAACACTACAACACTTCTTCCCTCTGCTATTAAGATTTATTAATAAGACATAATAATACAATAATAAAACCATATAACATAAAAATTATAATTTTATTATAGTTTATTGGAAGATCATATGAACCTCCAGAAGTTATTAAAGATATACAATATATGACAAATCGATATATAATTTTTGAAATCACCTGATTAAAAATTAGACTATAATGTATAAATGTTATCAAATACTTGATTAAATATATTGTAACTTACTTCATAATATAGTAAAATTAAATGTAGATAGGTTGTAGTGTTAAGTGTAAAAAGTGTAATTTGTTTTTATAACAAAACCCATACATTTGAAAATTAATATATTTTTTTAAATGAGACTACTATAGTCTGTATGTTGGCATTAACACATAAGACAATTGGATATTGTAGCAAAAATCCTTGAAATTGTTTATACATTATGCATGAGGATCCCAATTATGAAAATTTATTAAATATTACAAATTGACACAAATGTGTATTTACCAGTGTCTACTCTATGGGGCAGGCATGTTGACATTGCCAAACATCACAGAGACACAGCTAATTTCAGAGTCAATGATTAATCAATGACAGGGAGAACTTTCCGTGTCATACATTCATTTATTTAATGAATCTCAAGTTACCTCAAACTTGTGCCACAAAATAGACATATACAAAAGAGAGATGGAGAGATGAAAATTCAGACAGATAAAATACCTATCTCTTTTGGAGTGCACATTTTACTAAAATATATTAAGAACTAAATCACCATGAAAATAGGAAATATGTTCCGTATTATTAATATGAAGACAGGAGATTACAAAAACCTTATTTTTTGCTCTAGGTAATGCAACTGAATTGCTTCCTGAGATTCAGGACCTTGAACCTTGAATTAGTGTTCATCCAGAGGAATGATTGGGAAGCAAAGGATTGTGACTCCAGATAAGTGAGAAGAAAAGCTTTAATTATTGTTAAAGATAAAGGCTTGAAATATTCTTAAGATGTTTTATATTTGTTATTAAAATATATAAATATTAGTCCAAATCTATGGTCAGAATTATACCTATGCTGCTCCTGGTTACTGTTAATATTTCTCAGGTGTTTTGCTTAAAATGAGTCCCCATGTAGGATATGAATTTAAAATCACTAAACTGACACCTTGTCATGGGAAAATACCCAATATTTGCAATTTTTCTTAGTTCCTTTCTCTATATGTAAACACTATTCATTAACCATGCATTTCTGAAATGTGTCCAGAACAGATCTACAATATTTTAAAACAAATTTATCATTTGTGTTATATTTCTCAAACTGCAAATTCTCAGCATTCATTGTGGGTATTGTTTCTGGGCTCCATCCTGCAGGTCTGCATTATAGTGCATTAAAAAAAAAAAAAAAATGATTGCCAGCTCATCATCTCAGCTATAAGTATTACCTCATTTTGTGGATTTAAAAAGACGAATGTGTTTACATATTTAGTAACTGTGGGGAAAAAATGTTCATAGACACTAGAGTGGAAGGTATTTGTGACATATTTCCACTTTCCCTTCCCAGTTATAGACAAATTTGGTAAGACTAGACTGAAATAAATTCAATTTCAAGAGATAAAGAATAAGAATATAACAAAAGTTCACTTAAATGACCTCCATTTTGCCAACATACCACATAATACATTTTTTTTCCAGTCCCTCTGTTAACATATTTACTGAAGCCTATGGCTTGTTGTATGATTTTGATTCACATAACTTCTGTCTTCCACATTCTGCTCTCTTGTTTCAGTAGCATGTGTACCAAGTATCAGATGTGTTTATCCCTAAATCTGTTTGTACCAGTTGTTTTTGTGTTTTTACTTACATAATGTATTTAAATGTTACTTAAAGTTATGAAAATAGGAGTCTGGAAATAGAGTTGCTTCTATAAAACCAAATTATATGCCTTGAAAATAACTCTGTAAAGGTGAGTTTCTTCACATATGCTTTTAAAGTAAGTGAGGTCTGCATAATCATAAAAAACTGGTGAAGAAATCACAGAATTTTAAAAGGGTCCTGTACACAAATTGCTTACAAAAATGTTTGTAATTGCCTGATGTGTTTTAAAGAGATGGCAATGGAAAATTGCAGAAGATAAATTATGAGAATGGTTTATTTAAAATGAAAAAAGAAAGAAAAAGTACATAGAACTGTCCATCAGCTGACTTACAAGCAGAGTCCTTGGCCTTAATTGAAAACATTTTAAAATAAATTAGCATATATGCTTTTAATGTTAACATGAAATGTATAAATTAAATAGCACCTTTATTTTTAAGATTTCTGCCAACTTAAATTATTTGGGTTAAAGGGCTTCTTCCATATTTTACATGTTATTTAAAACACACACACAACCAGAAAACTAACTTACCCACCCTTTGTTCTGATGGAAAATGCCTCATTGTATCTAATAATGCCCCAAGTGATGAATACCATGTGACTCTCCCTCTCTATTGCATTCACAGAGCTGATTGGAAGAATGATAGATAGCTACTCAAAGAAAGCCAATAGAGAGAGGCCAATGAACATCAACCTGTTCTAAAACATGAAATGAAAAATGAGATGCCTTTCTTGTGTATTTAGATTCAAAGTGGTGAAAGGACCATAGCTACTAATAGTGGGAATGGATATTTATTGAAGTTTTCTTGAGATATATTCAGGATCAAGATAGTTGTAACCTGTGTGTAAATTGAATTTGTGAGTGGAAAGGAAACCTTCATAGACACTAGAGTGGAAGGTATTTGTGACATTCAGAGCAAAGCAAAGGTATATGAAACCATAAATTTAGTGACTGTATCTTAAATACTTCTCCTCTTGTGTTTTGAATAAGGGGCTCCTATTTATATTTTGCAAATTATTTACCCAGTCCTGGTCTTAAAGATCCAGACAATTAATGATTAGATTTATCATATGTTAGATTTTTGGCAAGTAATATCTTATGAGTTGGTTAATTCATTCTTCCAATTAACCCATTTTGTTTTACAACTTTATTTATAGATGACATTGGAATTATTAAGGAAATTTCCTAAAAATAAACTTACTTTCAGGTGATAGAATCTGCAGGTAAAATTTAGATATATCTGATTTCAATGTCCATGATTTAAATTATTACTTTCTTAACCCCTGCCCATCCTATCATTCATATAATACCCTTTACAGAGATATTATTTTTTCTGTAAGTAAAACTGCCTAACAATTATCAGAAGTCTGCAATATTGTAAAAAGATTCCAACTTAAGGAAAGTTATCTTTTGGTATTCTTTGCATCAATATTAACAAAATTATTTTTAAAATCAGGAATTTCACTTATATGTATGTAGAGAGTGGGGCAAAAGTAGGTTTACTGTTGTTTGTATGGAACATAATATAATAATTAATAAATAATACTTGGGTCTCCAACTTAAAAAATTGAAGTACTTATTTGCAATCAGGGTGCACTAAGCTATTATCTCAATTATGCATGTATATAGGTTCATACAATTTTAATAATCAATGCATTTATCTATGGATCAAAGATATGTCCCCTGCTCTTTATAGCTCCAACAATTCTTTATTATAGGGTATAGTCATGTCAAGTAAAAGTATGTATTATTAATTATTTTTTAAAACAATAACATATACCACAATTTTATCTCCAGTGAGAAAAATGCTCAAAATTTTATGCTATATTTGTGAACTTTCAACATTTATTAAGTTAGGTTGAATCACTGTTTATATACCGTATTTTTCGGACCATAAGACGCTCTGGACCATAAGACGCACCAGTTTTTAGAGAAGGGAAATGAAGAAAAAAGATTCTGAAACAAATAGTGTCCTAAAATATTTTATGTGCATTAAAACCCAACATCACAGTCATAAACACATGTAATCAACCCTGTAAAGTAAACAGCAGCATTTAGAACCATTTTAGAGCCGGGCAAGCACACAGAGACCACACCGGCTGGGCAAGTAAAAAAACTTTTTTTTTAAAGTATATGTGTAGGCTATATTTGGACCATAAGACGCAGGGACTTTTCCCCCCCCACTTCTTGGGGGAAAAAAGTGTGTCTTATGGTCCGAAAAATATGGTAAGTTTAATTAGTTAAGTATTGGTTGTTTCATCTGACTCAACATTATATATCCTGTATATTAAATATACTTATATTGCTAAGCTTATTAAAGGCAATGTTGTCTTATGAAGTTTTAAATATCTCAATATATAGTCTTCCCATGTTTTGATACCAGCTTCCAAATAAAAGTTTTGTTTATCTTTTTTTTTGTCCTTTTTTTCTGTTGTTATACCACATTTTTGAAATCTGGCATAAGAGTAGCAATACATTTTTTGTAGTCAATATTGAAACCCTGTTTTTATTCTATTCATTTCTGTTGTCATTTCCTTAACAATATTTATTAAAAGAAGGCACAGGTAAATATAGAAAGAAGTAGCTACCACTTCAATTTTGAATTTTGATTTGACCATTGAAAAGACAAAGATATATGCACACATGTGAACACACACTCTTCTTACATATTTTTGTATTTTACACAAAGTCAAGTATTTTAATACTCTCCAAATAAAAGGTAAACTATGAAGAAAAGCAAGAACAAATGTTCCACTGAACCATAATTTTATTGCAGAGTGATTGCAAAGGTAGACAAATGATTTTCAACCAGTATCATTTCAGATACTATTACTCACTACAGATAATTTCAAGTTTTTGATTGCAATTTTCACGAGTTTATTTAGCTGCAGTGATAAGTAAAATGTTATTATTGTGATTCTACTTACTATTATGAACAAATTTCATCTTTATCTCACATAAATTGATCAAATAAGCTTCTCAATTTGGGACAATAACAAGTGAGAAATAGGTGGTTTTAAATACCATCTGTATGAAATAAAAAAAAAATAGTTCAAGCAGAGAACAACATATAAATATTGAGAGCAAAATAGAAGACATAACAAAACCTTTTATAAGAACAGGTTCTGCCTCAATGCTAAAATATGTTAAAATTAATTTTTAGGGCATTTTCATATATTGAGATTCAACCAAAGTGACTTTCAGAACATGTCATTTAGCCAGACACTCCTTATTTATGTTGATATAATTGGAAAGATAATGTTTATTGAATCCAATAGATATTTACAAAATTCAATTTCAGAGAGAACATTCCCTATATGTGTTTGCTAACAGTGAAAATGTTGCTTCAAACAAGATTAATTCCAGGAGCAAGAGTGGAGAAGAACAAGTTTGATAAATGGCTTCAAATATATGCAAAGATGGAGTCATTTTAAGAGAAAAGAATGAAATTATATATATATTCTAACAAATATAATTAAAATATGTTCTCTAATAATGTGCAATCAGGTTTTTCAATAATGCTGAGAACTGATATTTAAGTAGATGTTGAGTGTCTCTCTATTTTGTATCATCATCTTAATAAAATACATCTATTACTGCCCTAGCTGGTTTGACTCAGTGGATAGAGTGTTGGCCTGTGGACTGAAGGTTCTCGGGTCTGATTCTGGGTTGTGGGCTCCATTTCTAATGGTGACTGTGCAGGAGGTAGGAGATCAATGATTCTATCTCATCATTGATGTTTCTAACTCTGTCTCCCTTTCTCTTCCTCTTTGAAATCAATAAAAGTATATTTTAAAAGAAAACAAAAATAAACACCCACTATTGATGCTTTATTCTCCATGAAAATATTTATATATATTTTTTAATTTTTTGGTTTTCTATAATACAATAATAATATCAATGAACTTGAAAATATCATTATTATTATTCATGTTTTTATGCATATGACAGCAAATGAGTGGCTGTGCTTTACTGGTTGTTTCAGAGTCCTGGGTACTTTCCAATATGTGAATTTGTGTTTTTGTTTGTTTGTTTGTTTTCCATTCTGTAGGCAAATAGGAAAAGGGCCATTGCTGTCCAATGCATTTACCATTTTGGTTAAAACATAAAGTAAGTTAAAAAAAATGGTGAGTTTTTAGTTGAGAATTAAAGATTGAGTGCACAAGTCAAATTAGGGAAAATTAGCAATGAAATTCCACTGAAGACAGAAAAATATGCGGTCCTCACTGCATAGACAAGGCAATTGGCCTTAGGAAAGATGAGAGTGGAGGTGTGACTATGTTTATTATTTGCAGGATCAAAATATCTGTAGCCTACTCTTATGATTCTTGTGGGTTGGTTGTTTTTGTTGTTGTTTGTTTTGTTTTTGACAAGGAGATGGCAAAATCATCTGTTAGAGTTCAAGAGATGTGCAAGTATTATAATTTGAAGAGAGGAGATTAAAACATTGTGATGAGAGTGAGATAGATGGGTGGTCCCAAGTGCTGCATTGTGAGTGAGGAGCCTAATAAGAGCTCATGTGTGAAATTATCAAGCACTGTTCAGCTGCTGAGATTAAGCACATGCAGCATTATGATAGTTTAGGCCATTCAAGGTTACTGTATTGTTTAATAGGATCAATAAGAATAACAGAGAAACAAGAGAATTTATGATATTTGCAAGAATATCCTTGAAATCACGTACCTTGGAGTCCATGCTGGATAATGTTAAGTTAAAAAGAAAAAAAAGAGTTAGTTGGGGAGAAATTTATAGAGATTCCAGATGTTAACCAAGAGTTTCCAATCAAGTGCCTGGGCAACAAACGGGGATGTGGGCACAGATGAAATTCACTGAATGTGTGAGATCTAGAATGGGAATATTGATTTTAAGTAACAAGAAGGTCAAACTTGAAATCGTGGAAGTGGATTGGTGAGTGAGAGTCCAAATGGTCATTGGAGATAAAAAAAAAAATCATAAAACCAAGAATCTGATTATTTTTCTGGAATTTCTATATGGGCACCTACATCTGTTCAGAGCAATGCAACAGCATCTAGGGATATAGACAGTGATTGTGAACCAGGTGCCAAAGTGTTCAAGGAAAAATGGAAGCGAAGAAACAGAAATTGAGACTATTTGAACAGTAAAATAGTACTGAAAGAGAAGTAGAGAATAAACAGTTTTTCAAGGGATTATTTTAAGTTCCTCAGAGGGAGTGAACCTTAGTTTAGTTAATGTAATTATTAGTGAAAACTAATAAGATTAAGAATACAAAGAAACCTGCAATTATGGTGTTCTATGTTAGAGAACTTAGAGAGGAAAGAGGGTTGAAGGCTGAGACAGTGACAATCAAGTAGAATCTATTGGTGAAAAATAATATGAGAGAACTCTTAGAGCAATGGGCTGTGTCTTATCTATTGACAGATGAAAGCAAAGGTGAAAAGGTGACAGGCATGGAACCTCTGGATTTTTGTCTTAATTGTGTTCTTGACTTGGATGAATATTGCATTTCTGAATAATAAATGCTGGCCACTCAGTGTGTGTGTGTGTGTGTGTGTGTGTGTGTGTGTGTGTGTGTGTGTGTGTATAAGAGGCCCATTGCATGAATTCGTGCATGGGGGGGGGGGGGAATCCAGCCAGCCTGGTCATGGGGAGAGGACATGGGCAGTTGGCTGGCCTGCCTGCTGGTTTAACTCTTGGTGGAGGAGATAATTTGTATATTAGCCTTTTATTATACACTGAGTGGCCAGATTATTATGCGTTCAGAGATCATAATAATCTGGCCACTCAGCGTGTGTGTGTGTGTATGTGTGTGTGTATGTGTGTGTGTGTGCATGAAGTTAAAATAGCACAGATTTTGTTTTGGTTTTACCTGAGGCCCCAGAGGCCAAGAGCAATATAACATTGTGATAAGTTTTCCAGGATTTTCAAGAGGTGGTTGAAAACACATGAAGGGCATCATAAAATTTTAAGACTTTAGAAGACCCTCAGAGATTTGAAACCTGGTTCATCCTGCAATAATTCATTACAGACCTCTAAGTGCCTTCGTTCTAGCAGAGGCCTCAAAAGTATTAATAAAACTTTTATATGTACCTCTATATACTGTAAGGGTGAGAGACCACACATATAGGACACATCAAAAGATTTAAACACTGGATAAGAAGCAACAATTAACCACCCACTTTGACATGTGGCTTTGCTGAGTCGCCATGGGCTAAAAATAATATTATATTGGGTCAGGTGCCCCCATATACTGTACCAAAGAGGTGCTGGAGCATACATGCAGGACATACTCAAAGATTTTAAGACTGGATCAACCAGTAATAACCTACCACTACTTCAAAGAGATTGAGTAAAGATTTATTTGAAGAAAGCTGTGTGCTTCCTCAATCTAGGATCTCCTGTGGGCAGGTGAAATGCTTTTCAAAGAATACTAGTATGGCACGGGGTTGGTTTACAGTGGCAGACAAGGAGGAGAGCTGCATCGAAGCAAACTTCAACCGCACTCAGATGAAAGGAAAGATACTAAATGCATCTACAAAAGGGAACCTGCCAGGATTTTACTTCAGAACACCTGCTTCCATAAAGCTTTGACTCAGGAGTGGAAAGGTTCCATCCAAGAAAAGAGCTGTGAATGGGTAGCAAATAAAGGGACATGCGGGACTCATAAGAGGCTGGTGTTAGAGACTACTATGGGCTAAGATGCCATTCAAATAGCAGTGAACACAGAATTACATGTGAATGCATACACACACACACACACACACACACACACAGACACGCACACTGAGTACATTTTTTAAAAATGTTAGTTTAATTGAGGTCTATAGCTTGGCTGGGGAAATGGTGCCTGAACTGGACTCAGTGTTTCAGTTGGGAAAAGGAGGTTCAGGAATCATTACATCATCATTGCCTCTTTCTGAATATTATTAAAATGTAAGTTTAAAATGTCAGTGTTCAATGATCCCCCAAAATGTATGAAAAATGATCAACCTCCTTTCAAGTTGGAAACATTTGGCAGGTTCAAAACTTATATTTTGGGGAAGATCTGGTTTTATGTAGATCTCTTACTGTTTTGTCATTTTCCTAATGTAGAATATCTGGGTGTTTTCTTATTTTTCTCAATCACATATTGCATTTAAAAATTATATTTAAATGCTTAGGTTAGTCTTCAAGTTAGTGGAATGGCTAAAAACTTCTGTTGGTGGGTTGATTTCCGGAAAGGTTATTTTCAGCGTATATTTCTAGCACCTACTGATGCCAGTTTCACTTATTAGCATTGTATTCGATACATTACCACAGTTTGAAAATATATCAGAATTTTTAAATATATATATATATATATATACATATATACTAGGGGTGTCGAACTCAATCAGAGAAGGGGCCAAAATCTAAAATCCAGCTTAAATCGCGGGCCGAATGGTTTACTGAACAGTCATAAACTGTCATTGTGATGGAAACGCAGCGGAGTGCAGTGATGACAGCGCGGTGCGGGCCACATTGCAAGGCCTGGTGGGACGGATTTGGCCCGCGGGCCTTGTGTTTGACACATGTGATATATACATATATACATATATACATATATACATATACACATATATACATATACACATATATACGTATATACACATATACATATATACGTATATACACATATACAGAGATATATACATACATATATACATATATGCATATATACGTATATACATATATATTATTTTAGAGAGGAAGGGAGGGGAGAGAGAGATAGAAACATCAAGAAATCATCGATTGGCTCTCTCTTGCAGACCCCCCACTGAGAATAGAGCCCACAACCTGGTCAGGTGCCTTGCCCAGGAATCACAGCATGACCTCTTGGATCATAGGTGGATGCTCAACCACTGACCATGTTGGCCACCTGGAAAAATTATCAGTTTGAAAGGTATAAAGATATTCTTCCTCCTTCCTTCCCCTCTCTCCCATTTTATTATGATTAGTAAGCTTGAATAGAACACAATATTTTCAGGCATTTGTAAATGTTATTCTATATTTTACTTTTAATTTTTTATTTTAATATTTTATTATTCACTTATATACTTTCTAAAACACATATGCTCATGATTTACTGTACCTATTTTTACAACTCATTTTGTATTTTACCTTTTCATGTATTACTAAATAAAACTTTAATTTTCATACATATATATTGATTGCTTCATTTAATATTGGAAACAAATTACATATTCCGTGACCAATGTAATATTTTGTGGCCCTAAAGAAAAATAAATATTAGAATAAGACAGACATTCAATAAGAGATGAAGTGCCTAGTTAGAAAATGGTAAGTAGTGATCTACAAAATAAATTTGCATCTCCTACTTCCAAATAAAGAAAGAAGGCAAATGTAAAATAGGTAAACAATTGTATAAGGCAGGTAGAAGGGTTTGAAAAGACATCGGAAATTAATGAAGACACTTAGGCAGCACCGTCTTGTGACTTAAGCAAGAGGGCCATGATTCTTGGGCCAGGATTTTAGAAAAGCTTGATATGACCCATCAGTCCAAGTAGCCATTGCACTCATACAGACCTGGCCCTCTCTTCCACACCACAATCTGAGACTTCAGAGTCCCCAGCCCAGCAGGCCAAGCTTACTCCCTGGACCTCTGCCTTCTCCTCTGAGAGCCTCATTGGTGAGCACACTCCTGGGCCTAAGCAATGACCACAGAGGTCATTCCAGGAAGGCAGGCCTTTCAGGGGCTGTGGATGGACCGTGGTAACATGGATTTTCCTGTCCAAATATGTACTTAGGCAACCAGCCAGAGAGCAGGATGGAGTCAGGTGTGAGGAGTAAGGATGGGCATGTTGTGAACTGGAAAACTTTCTTTATCCCTGTGTCAAAACCTGAAAACATTAGCAGGAGGCCTGCACTTAATTCAAGATTTTCTATGTCATTAGCTGGATTCTGAATAGAAAAGTTTCTTAAAGCAATGGATCTTAGTTTCCTCACTTGAAGAATTATGAGGCTTAACATGTGCTAATATCCCTTCGTTGGCTTTGTCCCTCTTTGTCCAGGGCTTTTAAAAGCCATCAGTCCAAATAGCCATTGCACTCATACAGGCCTGGTCCTCTCTTCCAAAGCAAGATCTGAGAGATTAGACCCCCTGCCCAATGCAATATAGTAAGTCCTCACTAATTTCATCAGTGGGTTCTTGGAATCCATTGCTTTAAGCAAGACGATGTATAACAAACCAATTTTACCATAGGCTAATTGATGTAAACAAGGGTTAAGTTCCTATGGCATATTTCTGGCCACAAAAACTTGTATCATTTTTTATACTGTGAACAAGAGCTCTGTTTGTGGTCTAATTAGTGCTGTGGTTTTTGCATTCCTGAGCTTCTTTTGCCGATGATTTCAATGTTTAGAATGCCTCCTCTGTGTAATCTACTGTTGCTCTGTGGGAGAAGGCTGTGTTGTGCTTTACAGACAATATAGCTGTGTGAGATCTGCCCCCTTTAGACTTGGGCTATAATAAACTTGTCTATCAGTTCAATGTGAATGAATCAACAATACACGGTCTATGTGTCTTTAAGTGGAAATACACATAAACATATTAATAGGTTTGATAACAATGCAGTGAGCAGATGTAACTCAGAGGGACCTAACCTTGTTTCTTCCCATGGAGCAATGGTTTTTGTAATTTATATACTATAACTAATATAACAAAAATCCACTATCTCTACCATAAGAGGCTAGTGGCCGTAACACTGCAATGCCGTAATGACCAAAAGACTGGACATCAGGAGGTGCATGGGGCTCCTCTTGGTTCCTCTCTGCAGCCTATGAACATGTAACTGACCATGTCCAAAAACGAGTTCAGGTAGGAATATGCCTACTCTGTCTGGAGTTTGTCCTGGTGATTTGTTCATAGTCAATTTTGCAAATACTGGTATCACAGTAAACTGTCTTCAAATTAATTTAAATGGGAGGCCAGTGTCAGATGGGGACAAATCAATGTTTGGAATCAGAACAACCTCTCCTTCCACAGATCCAATTAATAATTCAGCTTTTATTACATTAGGTTATGATCTTTTGATAATAAACCTAGTACCATTATAAAGACCCCATTTATTATTAAGATTTCTCAGTAGCATGATGATTGCTCCTATTTTCAATTTTAATTGATGACATGGCATTCCTAAAGGAGTAATACTATTAAGAAATTCAATGGGAAAATTTTCCTTTTTGAAAATCATCTGTTGAATCGATGGACTCATCACTCAAATGAGTGTGAAAATCTCCATCAGGTATATCCAAAATTTATTCATTTAATTTATAAATGTGCTCATCTTTAGGACAAAGTCACAATTTTAGATGTATTTTTAATATTCTCTATAGATATACTATTTCCAAACATATGCACAAGTCAATGGTGATTTTTAAATTGTCACTGTGCGACATATATTCCAGCTGGCCAGTCTGTCGGACAGTTGGACTGTTGGTCAGATGGTCAGTCACTTAGTCTTTTAAATATATATATAATTCAAATAAATGGTTAGTGATATAAAATTATTTTTTTTACTTTTTAATTTTTATAATTTTAAGTATATATGTCCCCAAATTATGGTGTAAATACTTTCCAAATCTTCGTTAATATTAGAGTGTGCAAACAACATAACTTTATCTAACTAATCTTTTCAAAAGCAACCAGTTATGATATAAAGTATATGCCATTCAGATATATTTAATGACTGAAATATTTAACATACCAACCTGTTTCTTCATCTGTTTTCTGTATTATTTTTGTCCTTATTTGTCATGGTGCTTCCTGCTATGAAACGGTGTCACGACCTATGCACAGGCTTGCTAGAGAACTATGATTTTGTAGCATATGAAAGAATGAAAGCATTTTTCATCAGTTTAGAGACTTTACTTCTCTCATCTGATTTTATTTCAGAACAAAAGAGGTAGTACAGTGGGGAATGCAATGATTCAAAGAAACTTAATTCACAATGACTCTGCTTTTTTTTTTTTTCCTTAGTGGAATCTAGGCCTTAATTTTATTTGTCAAGTGTACCCAGCTGCATAATTTTATCTTTCATAGACACTCTGTATACTTATTGTACAATTTAAACTAGAGTACTCTTTTGTAATAAATAACTTGTTCATTGGCATGCTTCTTCGGGAGCCTAAGATATCTTTTTCTCCCTTTTAATCATTGTCTAGCGAGTTGCATTACCTACATTTCACAAATGCAAGCCATATGTAAGAAACATATGGCTGAATTTTGTAACTATGTCAAGTATGGGCAATGCAAGTATTCTTAGAACAATTCTGTCCTAGGCTTGCTAAGGTATCATGCAGATATTCTTATGTAATTCTTTCTTTTCAGGAAATAATAATACTTTTTATAAGTGGCAGCACCATTTGTTATGTTAAATTAATTATTCACTTTTATGTCCTCTGTAAAAAATAAGCACACATTAGATATCTAAAAGTATTTTCCTTTAATAAATGATGGTTTTATAGCTGTAAAGAATGTTCTTTTAAATATTATGCCAGTTGGGCTAAAAAAATGGATAATTTGTATCTTGACTAAAGCAATTATTTTCACAATAGTACTGTTTATGACCATAATAATATTCTTCATCAAAAGAATTATGTCCCAGTCTATAACTATATGTCTACATTTGTAATATAAGCTTTTTAAAAAAAATAAACGAATCTATGGAAGATTTCATTTTTCTAAATAATTTAGTTGTTATTCACTTTATAGAAATGGAGATTATGGAAATAGGAGGAAAATAATAAAATCATGGCCATGAGGCAGTACTACATGTCTTCATTCTTTATGCATTTTTTAATGTTATAAAAATGGAATAAATAATTTAAAAAGTAATTCAAATAAATGGTTAGTGATATAAAATTACTCTTCAAGGTCAGTTTTATTTAACCAAGTGATTTTTATCATGTTGAATGATTTCTGAATTGTAAGGCAGTGTTGGGGGGAAGAAGGGGGTGGGGGAGGGGAGAGAAGAAGCAGTGTGTGTGTGTGTGTGTGTGTGTGTGTAATGTAGCATTTTTCATCAGTGCTAGTGCTGCTTGACTGACTCTTTCAGATTGTGACTAGGAAATAAGTAAGAGCTCCATGATGTTTCCTTTGCTTTGAGTCCAAAGAAGATAATAACAGACATTGCTTCTGGACGAGACCAATGAGTCAGCTTGAAAAGAGAGAATGTATCAGGCAAAACTGCTTTGGTCTCCTCCTCTGTCACATGCCATTGTGCCTGAATCCTCACTGCCCTTGGCTCAGGTGCAGAATGCCTCTCATCCTACCCACGTCATGTCATCCGTCTTGATTCTACTCACTTTTTACTTCCCCTTTTGTAGTTGCTTCCTTTCTTATTTCTCACACATGATAGAATTAATCCTAACTCTGCAGTGAGCTCAGGCATTGTTTCCTATGACTGCAGTCATCTGTGCGGTCCTGTGTGATTGTGCACGTGAGTGTGTGTTTAATGAGCCCCAGGCTAGTGAGCTTGTGAGAAATTAGCTTATTCCATTAACCACTCTGTATACCCATGGTCACCATTTAGTAAATGAGGAATGAGACATTGAAGTAAAATCTGCAAATTTATTCACTTTATCCTATTGTGAGAAGGTTGTGTTTGCTTTCTCTCAATAGTCCCTCTTCTTATCTCCATTGGAACTTTGGTAATGCACCTAACTTTTGATGGAGTCCAAATATACTAGCAATTATATAACTTCCTGATTATATGGTACATATTTGTGACTCTTGAGGGTAGTGGGTCATATTAATTTTGTAACTCTGAAACCTAAAAGGGTCGATAATTAATAGATATTTTTAGAAAATATTGAATTAACAAGAAAACCTAGAAATAATATAATATCAGAACCTACCAATGATGTATTTTAGTCGGGTAGCAGATGACATTTTTAAGGGCATACTGTTGGAAGGCATGATTTTCCATTTCTGTCCAAGATCAGAAAGGCCAGAAATGCTGCCTGCATAAGGAAAAATGAGAACAGCATTAACTCCAGGAGAATCTGCTGCATAATATCTCCCATATCCGAGGCATATTTCAGTTAGCAACTTCTCAAGGAGGGACGAACATGGATCAACCTTAATGAATAGTGTATAAGAACTTTTAATAATGGGGTATTATTGCAACATGAATGTAAAGGGAAACTATACACAAAATTTTTACTACTCAAAGAAGGAACAGTGTTAAGGCAATACATGCGAGAAGGTCAGTTCACTACCCATCTCTTCTCATTCCAGAGCCCAAGGGAAAACATAAAGAAAGGTGTTCAAATTCCAAACACTTTCCGGAAATGGAGAGAAACACTTATGGCCCTGCTCTTTGACATTTATGGTTGAAAACACAGCTAAGTGCTCTTTGCAGGCCCTGATTTCCCATCACCTCTGCAAACACTTCAGTTGTATTTACCTTTCCACGGGATTAGAGCGTGGTCAGTACACTCCGGAGACTAAGCGGAAGAATGCTTAACAATGTCTTGACTCACACAAATGGTGTTACATAAATGCTGCAATGCGTAGAGTTCAATGACTTAAAAACTCAAGGTTCCCCTTAACATCACTCTCACAGTCAGAGAACCCAAGTGTTTCTTGAAAACGATTTTTAAAATGAAAGATCTTGTAGATCATGAAATATAATTAAAAAGTAACAGTATCAGCAACAGTGTTGGTATTTGCTTTCTAAAAATACTTAATTCCTTTTGTTTTGTATAAAAGAACTAAGCACTGAGTGACAGTGTTTTTGTTTGGTTTCCTTGTGAGGGGTGCAAACCAGCTGAGAGCAATCTAGTCAAGATTAGTAACTTCCTTGGATAACTGGGTATATATGTAAACCTAAAGAAATTGGGGCCGAAACTGGTTTGGCTCAGAGGATAGAGTGTCGGCCTGAGGACTGAAGGGTCCCAGGTTCGATTCTGGTCAGGGGCATGTACCTTGGTTGTGGGCACATTCCCAGTGGGCAGTGTGCAGAAGGAGGCTGATCGATGATTTTCTCTCATCGATGTTTCTGACTCTCTGTCCCTCTCTCTTCATCTCTGTAAAAAAATCAATTATATATATATATATATTGAGGTTATTTAAATTTTTTTCCAGGTATTCACTGGAATTCTTCATTGATAATCAGGCAAAGTAATTTAAACAATAAATGTACTTTAGCATTGCATGGACTATTTATAGTTGATGGTTATTATTATTATTTTTTAATGTTACACTTTCATCCTAGCCAGTCTGGCTCAGTGAATAGAGTGTTAGCCCTTAGACAGAAGGGCCCTGGGATAGACTCTGGTCAAAGGCACATGCCTCAGTTGCAGGCTCCTCATGTGGGAGGCAACCAATCATGTCTCTCTCTGTCTCTCCCCTTACCTTCCACTGTCTTTAAAAGCAATGAAAAATATCCCTTGGTGAGGATTAACAGCAACAACAACAAAAATGTTAAACTTTCTTTTGCAACATAATGTTCATTATAGATATACTAGAGGCCTGGTGCATGAATTTGTGCATGGTTGGTGTCTGACTGGTTGGGGGGAGATGCCAAGGGCAATTGGCCAGCTGGCCCCAACCCCTGCTCGAACTCCTAGTAGAGGGGACTATTTGTATATTAGCCTTTAATTATATAAGATATTTAATATATTTCTGTACATTTTATCATTCTACTCTAGTTTAGATATTACTAGTTTATACATACTAGTTTAAACATATTAGTTTCTGTGCATTTTAATAATAAACATTGTAAAGGAATTATGCAAATTGCTTTCCTTTTATGGAAAATTTATCAGAAGGGTGCAATTTGTGTCACTCGCACAAATACTAGTTAGCTAGACTCCTGTAATGGTGATTTAAACATGAGATATGTTTACTGTTGTTTTGTTTGCCAGTACTATGTGTGGTTCATGATGTAGAGCTGTGAGAGAGCAGCTTCCATTTTAAGGTTCAAGGAATTTGCAACACTTTTCAACACCTCCCTGACAGGAAGGGAGGAAAGGCTAATAGAATATGCATGTAGCACTTATGAACCAAGATGGCACATATGAATACTTTCCACATACCTTTGCCAGTATTTCCATAAGAAATAAGATTAGCCATTTGCACAGGATATTAAAATATATTCTTAAAAAAAAACAACAACCTTTAAATGCCTGGATATTCAGTTTTGTATTTTTACCTTATTGGACAAGGTGGGCCCTTTTATGGTTATCACCAAGTACCAAGTTCAAGGTCTGCTCCACAACTTTATGCTGAATGCAGTAGGGATAGGATCCATTGAGTAAAGTGAAAGTTCTCAAAACAAGATTAGTAGGAAAATTAACTGGCCCTTCATCCTCCCATTGTCTCCCAGAAATATCTCTGGTGGTTAAGGTACTCAACTGTTTGTGCAATGTGGGTTGATGTTGCTGTGGGGATATTATTCCCTAACAGTTTTCTTTCTTTTATTTTTTTCTAATGGAAAATTATGATAAATCAGCAATTCAGTGGGAGACAACCCAGGCAGTTTGGTTTGATGCTAGTCTGGATTTTGAAAAGGATGTTGATTCACTCACTAATCACAAACAAATGTCTGACTGTTAATGTCCAATCAGTAATAAGCTTTGCCTCATATACAAACTAACTGCTAAGAAACATATGTACATGTGGTTGTAGGTATACTACAGACACACATTCACAAGCACATATAGCTGGAAGGCAAATAGCTTAGAGAGACTCATTTAGATGTTATAAAAGCATGAGAGCTTTCGGAAACAACATTAAATTTAATAAGATAATTGTCTTATTAATACCAGAAAGCTCTATGTGAGATCTTCACGTAAGAAAACTTAGTAAACTGCATTAAGATAATTGTTATTTAGATGCTTAAATGGAATTGTTTGGGAGAATTTCTTGCCTTTGTTATACTGTACCCCTGCTTTATTTCTCCATTACAATGGTTTTATTGTGAACATGCCTGCTTGTAAAGTAATTTTAGCAAATGCTTAAAAGTATCTCCCAGGCTGAGGGCATTAAGTTTTACGTAAGCTGTGTGTGAGATGTTCTGCTTTACCGCAGCTGTGTCCGTGGGCCTATAGTGTTTATGTAAGCTGCAGGCTACTGCCATCATCTTTAGAACATCGAGCCAACTGCTTTTATCTCTTTAAGAGTCTCTAACAGCTAAAATAACATTGGCAATAAGCACATCAGGAAATAAAGATACATTGCAGGAATGGACTTCCCTACAATTGTGCCTATCTGATGCTTGCATAGGCCCATAAGTGCTTTGTAGCTTCTGCAGATAATCAAGAAAGGGATTTTTGTTCAGATTTGTATCCTCAGAAAGAGACTATTTTCACTTTGGAAAGAGAACATGTTCAGATAAAACCACACGTGTGAGGGTTTCACTGTACAATTTTTACGGCATTATGTGGACTTCTTTAGTTCTTTTTGGAATTAGGGGAAAATGCCTGGCTAATTTGAACAGCGGATAATTTAGCCATCAAGTTGGCTTGGTTTTATGGGTTGTTCCTCCTATACTTCACATGCAGCCAGTTACATGTACGTTTTGTATTTCTTTCCTTTTTAACTCCCAATCCTTAAAATCGGTAGTATTGATTCAATCACAAACTCAAAATAAACATGTTTGAATTTAGAGAATAAGTGTTTTGGGGATTTGAAAAACTGTGAACATAATAAAATTATGGCAGTTTCCTGGAGCATCCAATTTAAATTTAGAAGACCAGAATAGGAAGTCATTGTAACTTTTTTTTCATTTTCTAGTTCTCCCATTTACTGTGCATTTTATCTGCTGTTTTCTTTACTTAATCTGCAATGGGATTGAATTTAGGTAGTAGGAATTAGAATTCTTTGTCTTTACATGTTTTACCATTTAGTTTTCATCTAAAACAACAAAAAATTTGAAGAACACTTTTGTGCCTAAGAAATATCCCAGAACCAAACTACAATTTACCCTTTTGACATAATGAGCACTACCAAGAACAATGAGATAAATAGATAATTAGTCTGAGAAAAGAGGCATGTTCTGCTTTTACCATGATATAATACTAGTTAATGTATTTCTAACTATGTTTTTAAAATGAGATATTCTAGCCAAAACTGGTTTGGCTCAGTGGATAGAGCATCAGCCTGCGGACTGAAAGGTCCCAAGTTCAATTCCGGTCAAGGGCATATACCTTGGTTGCAGGCACATCCCCAGAAGCAGGTGTGCAAGAGGCAGCTGATCAATGATTCTCTCTCATCGATATTTCTAGCTCTCTATCCCTCTCTCTTCCCCTCTGTGAAAAATCAATAAAATATATATATTTTTTAAAATAAAAATAATAAAATGAGATATTCTAGTTTTACCATCCTGGTATACCATAAATATGTGTTCTGTTATTTATTTATTTATTTAGTTAGTTAGTTAGTTAGTTAGGGTGGGAGAGCAGAAAGGAGAAAATATATATTAAATAACATTTATAAAAACATAAAATATAAATGATTTATTGCTAATAGAAAGCAAGATTTCAAAAATACATAAATGTGATTCTTACAGAAGCATTTCAATATAATTTTCAAGTAGTAAAGGTATATATTATTAGGGCATAATAAGTATCTTAAAATTAGTTTTATCATGAATTCAGATAAAATTTTAAATATTTTCTGAAATTAAACATTTCTTTTTAACTTTGTAAACATAGTGGTCACTCATGATATTTAATGAAGAAACAAAAAATAAAGAGGATTTTAATACTCATATACGCTGAGAGATAACTTTTATACTATTCAAATCAGTTGCCTGAAAGTATAGCACAAGCAATAATTTAAGGAAAGAAAATGAAATGAGCACAAATAAAGGAACAACATTCAGTTATTTACTTAGTTTATACATATATAAAACCCAAGATTAGGCATGCAGATGTTTTACCATTTTTTTTTAAAGTGGGATCCAGGGAAGTTTTTAATTCATCATTTTCCAAATATTATAGTTAGTGTGCTATGATTTCATTTAACAATTTCAACAACACTATAAATTAAGTACCATGATACACAATTTTAAGATGACAAAACTGATATCCAAAGTTTAAGTATTATTGTCTGCAACACAAGTCATATGCACTAACAATATTCCACCTGTGGTTGCATTTACTGAAAAGCTGGGCACTTGCATACTGTGCTATTTCTGACTTCCATATAAATGAATTATATTCTTTATTCCCTCACCCATAAAAGAACTGGAGTACATACTCTCTTGTTCCAATCAGTCAAATGAACATTCTTCTTGCCTACATAAAGTAATTCCCGACCTTTTTCAGCTCGTGGCATACATAAATTACTAAAATTCTGCAGCATACCAAAAATAAATATATTTTCACCGATCTGACCAAACAAAAGGTATACTTTTTTTCATTCACAATAGACAGCTATTGTTGCTTTGGTTGCTGCCTTTTTTTATATATATACAATATATGGGAAAAGAAGTCAGTGCCTCTGACTAAATAGTCAGGTATTGCATGCTTTTAAAACGTCTTTAAGTCACTGCACCGAAATATACCCTAGGCTGCAGCAGTTTGAAATTTTTATCGATGTTATCATATCTTCCAAACTTTTGTTGTGCACAAGCTCCATAAAAAAACTCATTTTCTTCCAGTGTCCAATTACTGTTCTTTTTATCTGCAGATTTTTGCGAACCATACTTAGTCATTCTATGACTAATGACTGTAGCTATTAAGAATGACTTGGAAATTTTAGTCAAGCACTTGGGTCACCAAAGAAAATAATTAAAATACTAGCATGTGACAAATCTCTCTTCTGACACTTGGCCCCTCTTTTGTTTTACCTGGCAATTAAGGACCAGATCACAGGCTTTTGCAAGTGGCACAGCTGTGAAGTGAGAACATTGCGCCTTTCAGAGAACAACTGGGAAAACAACAGTGACTGTGTTCCATTAAACCTCAAGTGTCTGCGGCGGAGACTGAGCACTGGAGTTAAAAAAGGCAGTAGCAAAGGAGCCTGCAGAATGATGGCCCTTAAGACAAGAGGCAGGACGCATTCTGTTTTTCAACAGAAGATAAAAAGAAAAATGAGTTATAAAACTTTACAATTATTTTATCAAAGCTGCACGTTACATCATAAAATAATCAAATTGTCCTGAAAGGCTTAAAACAAAGAAGCAGCCCCTAGGCTGCTGCAGTGGAAAAACACTTGATTCACATGCCAAGAAGCAGCAAACTTATAATTTTATGAGACTGACGCGCTACCTACTGCGCTAACGAGGCACCTCAAACTTATAATTTTTAAAATTCCTCCTTGTATCCCCTTTCTTCTGTTTCAATTTACCTGTGTATTTGGAAATGTCATACTTATCATGTGCTTTATGAAATTTTCAATTTTTTCACATTATCTACTTCCTAAAATGAACATTAATGTTACAGAAAACCGAAGAAGAACAAAGCAATACTTAGAGAAATGGAGTTACACTTATTATGCGCGGGTCCAGAGGAAAATGTCTCTCAAATTCTGGGCCGCATTATGCAGGAATTTCCCCTATTTATTTGTTGTTGTTGTTGTTGTTGTTGTTTTTACCTTGTCACCCAAATATGGAGTGTTTCCAGCCCCTTTTGCAAGTTCTTAAAAAGCCCTATGTGCTGGGCCTTGAGACCTCAACCAGAGGCCTATCCTGGCGCCAGCACTGATAACCTTGTCTGGGGAAGGTTTAATGGCCTCGCTGAAGTGGGGGCAGTCTTAGCAAGCAGAAATTTACAGAAGCTAAATAGCAGGGTTAAAATTTCAAACAGCAGTTTTTTGTTTTTGTTTTTTTTATATATAAGATGGATGCTTCATTAACAGTTATATCTCCAAAACCCATGACTTTTACATTCACCTTCTATTTATATATCAATACTCCAGAACCCAGCATATGTCCTGAACAGGAATCAACCTTTTGGTGTATGGAACAACACCCATCCAACTGAGTCACACCAGCCAGATATTTCTCACACTTTTTACAAAATACATATATTTTTATTGATTTCAAGAGGAAGGAAGAGAGAGAGAGAGAGTACAAGCTGGCATCTGGGGCATTTGTCCTGAACTGTGTGACCTCCTAGTCCATAGATGGATGCTCAACCACTGAGCCATTCTTTTTGGGCTCTCACACGTTTATAAGAATAAAAGTTCTGTTTTTGTTTGTTTGCTCTTAGCTATTCTATAATCATATTTTCCTGCTTATACAACTTTGGTTAATATCCTGAAGCAAAACAAAACAAAACAAAACAAAACAAAACAAAACAAAAAAAACCTTTTCACTTAATTTTTAAAAACTTTTCTATGTACTTCTAATGAATTCATCTCTACTTTCTGGAGGACAATTCTCCAGTTTATAGACCACAGGGAATAAGTCAGTTTAATGCTTTATTTTCTTCCTCTTGGAAGTGATTTCCCTCAGAATTTTGAACACACTGTTATATGATCTTAAAAGTTTTGTCTCCCTGTTGAGAAGTTCCATGCTGTTCCATTTACTAATCCTTTGCATATAATCCACTGCCTTTACATTTTCTCTGTGAGGGTATGAGGTCTCACTTTACCCATTCTATTTTGAAATTTCACAATGGTATGCCTTGCTATGTCCTTGAGAAATTTCCTTGAATTATTTGTTTGATAATATTCCTCCCCTCATTTTGACCATAGGAGTTCAAGTTTCTAAACTCCTATCATTAGGGTATTGGACTTTGTGAATTGAATCACTGAATTCTCAGTTGTTTTATATTGTACATCAAGTTTTCCATCTTTTATGGAAGATTCCTTTGCTGGAGAGCAACTTGGTCTTCTAATTCTATTACATTTTTTCTTTATTGCATTCTTACTTTAATTTCTAAGAGTTTTTTTTTTTTTCCCTCTAAATATTCCTTTTATATTTGTTTCATGGATAAAGTTCTCTCCCTACCCTTTAAAAAGCTAACATTTCCTTTGAAGTTTCTTTATCCCTGTTTTCTTAAATCTCTTTTAGTTGATTTTTTTCACTACTTTTCAAATTTGGGCCTTTCTAGAAATGTATAGTGAATCCTGAGTGACTAATCACATTTTGAATGAGCCAACAGTGCACTGTAAGTTTCATGGGTGTGAAGAAATTGGCCAAGTAATTAATCTCAGTGGAGGTAAATTAGGCTGGGCATTTTCAACTATTAGAAGGGAACTACAGCTATTAGTAGATATAAGTTTTATGCCTTTGGCTGGATGATTTCACCAGAGACAAATCTTTCAATTTCTTTCCTTAGGAGAATGTGTTTGCTTGCAATAATTCTGGAGTTTTCCCTTCCAAAATCTGTGTGGGTGTGCTTGGATATATTTGGTGGACAGAGGGAGTCTAATTGCATTTTCAACCTATCATCCTATTTCCACATCCTTACATATTGGCCACATTTCAAGATACTATCATTTTCTGAATATTTTTAGAGTTCTTAGAAGATAAATATGCTTGCATAGAGGTTATGCATAAAAGTGCTCTATAGTAACTACTTCAGGAAAAAAAATATAATTTTATAATGTCTTATAAATATATTACTATATATTATAAAATAGAATATATTAAAAATAGTGTTTAAAGAGCAAAAAGAGGTCTAGGAGGATGTATTTTTTCCCCCTGAGAAATTAGAAGAGTGGAGTTATCATGAAAGAGGAGATATTTCATGGATGAAATAAGGAAGTCTGTATTAAGGTGCAGTTTTGCTGTGGTTAATCACAATGCAGTTTTGATGGCTGAAATTGAGATGTCAATAAGATTTATGCAATTGGTATCCAGCCCTAGTAATCCAGAGTTTGGAAGAGGGCTCTGAACTGGAGATTTATTCAGGGAATTATCAGAATCCATATAGTATTAAAAGTATGAATTAGAAAAGTGATACACCTATTTTTATTGAGAATATTCCCAAACTGCAAGTCCTCAAGAACTCCAATGTTAAGGGCAAAGGAAAGAATCAACAAAAGAGCCTACAGAGAAACAACTGGTAGGTATGAAGGAACACAAGAGAGTACACAGCCCTGCAACCTGTGAAAACCAATGGACCCTGGCCAGTGTGGCTCTGTTGGTTGGAAAGTCATCTGGAAGGCCAAAAAGTGGTGAAGTAAAGGATTCAATTCCCAGTCAGGGCACATGCCTGGGTTGTGGGTTCCAAGTCACCACATACTCTGCAGTTATAAAAAGCAATTCAATTCATTAATTACCATTGCAGCCATTCAAAGTCAAGAAGCTGAATATCCTTATATAATAAAAGCATAAAATGCTAAGTGTCTGGTCACCCAGTCATCTGTTCAACCAATTAAATATGCTAATGATATGTTAAGGCCGCTCAACTGCTCGCTATGACCTGAAATGACCACCAGTGGCAAGATGCTCCAACTGATAGGTCAGCTTGCTACTGGGGTCTGGCCAATTGGGATTGAGCAAGATGGACTGGACATGCCCTGGAGCACTCCTGCAATCCCTTCCCAGATGGCCAACCTCTCACATTCCTCCCCAGCCCTGATCATGCACCAGTGGGCCCCCTTGTGCTGGCCTGTACCCTCTTGCAATCTGAGACCCTTTGGGGGATATCAGAGAGCTGGTTTCAGCCTGATCTTGTAGGCCGGACCAAGGGACCCCACTGGTGCACAAATTAATGCACTGGGCCTCTAGTTAAGAATAAAAATTATGATAAAAACACTCTAAAGTATCAGGTTCAAGATACACAATAAAGAATAAGATCAATCCACCAATAATATAGATTTTGAATTCTGTTTGAGTAGTATTAACTTCTACAACACTATTTATTGAGTTCATAATGATCTCTCCTCTCTTGTAATGTCTCCCTATTTATACACTAATTGTAATAGTTTTCTGCTACTACAGAGAAATCACCACAAACTTAAAGAATTAAAACAACATACCTTCCTTTCCTCACACCTCTGTGGGCCAGGAGTCTTTGATGTTTAACTGGGCCCTCTGCTCTGGATCTCACAGGCTATAATAAAAATGTTGGCATGCTGCATTTTTTTTCTGGAGTTTGGGGCCCTCTTCTAAACTCACATGATTTTGGCAGAATTTGGTCCTTGTGGTTGTGGGACTGTGGTCCCTGTTTTCTCACTGGCTGAGGTGCAGAGCCCATTGTCAGTTCTATAGCCCCTCGTTGGTCTGTATTCTGAGGCCCCTTCACTGACCCTCTGATAATGGGTCATTGACACTCATTTTTTTTAGTTTCCAAGTTATCTATTACAAATAGTGTGAGTCATAGTGAGATTACTGTACTACACTTTAATTCCATCTGTGAACATTAAGCTATACTCAGTAACAAAATAATTTAACTGTTGAATTTGTGGTTTTAAGGTAATCTAAGAATATCTGTTTCCAATTCAAGTATATTTGATATGTTTCTTATTTTAAGTCCTTGAAGACAATTAGGTCATTTAGAACATTAATATGTAGTATTTTGATGTAAGATATTCACTTATTTAGCACTCACTTGGCACTTCATGCTCTTTTATAAAAAATATATTATATTGCTTCAGAACTACAATTGACATTTTAAACTCTTATTTTAAATTTGTAATTATCTGAAATGTGTGAAGAAATTAAAAAAAATACATCGCAAGAATTTCTTATTGATCTAATATTATTAGCTGGTATATATTTAAGGAATAATGACAAGCATTCTATTAACTTTCATTTTCATTGCTAATTATTTTTGCTTATAATGTCAACCTTGATGTAGAAAGGATTTTATTCTCTACCAACATCATTCTTTTGAGTTTGAATGACATTGCTTACTTTCATTCTTCTTGATAAAGCTGAACATATCTTGCCACTTTTCATCTTTTCATCTTTTATTTTTGTTCTCTTATATTTACAATATTCTTATCTAGTTCTTGCACAGTAAAGGTCTGGGTATAAAGCCTTCCAGTTATTTCTCTGTTGTATATCAGAACCGGAAAACAAACATGTATACACACACTTTCTGATAATATCTTAAATAATGTTCAAGTTTTTCAAAACTTAAATACGTATACTAATCTCCATGCTAGAGATTAGTGAGTTTAAAATATATATATATATATTTCAAAAGGTGAAATAAGTACTCCCAGTTTTCTTTTCTCTGAAGGTTTGAATTTTGGAAGAAGTAAAATTTGATATTTCATTTTATTGTTTTCAAATACTGTGATTATCATAATCATTATAATCATCCTCATTCATACACAGCCAAAATGAATTCAGAGCTGCTGGGAATTTTACACATATGTGGAACTTTATAATTTTTATATATTTAAATGATCAGCTTTGATTTTCTATAGAAAATGTTATATATTTGAGAAACTAACATTCCTTACAATTTAAATGTTTAAAAACTTTTATGGAAGTTATAATCTGTGTGACATACTGTGATTTGTATTCCTGGGATGAAAAAAATATATATATATGGATTTTAAAGAGAAGTTCTAGTGTTAGTCTTTCTTTCTTGATGTCATTTAAACAGTAGTTCTATGGCCATTGACATATTGAGGTCAT
This sequence comes from Pipistrellus kuhlii, assembly GCF_014108245.1. Lineage (NCBI taxonomy): Eukaryota > Metazoa > Chordata > Mammalia > Chiroptera > Vespertilionidae > Pipistrellus > Pipistrellus kuhlii. The sequence goes on from NW_023425515.1 coordinate 11,202,343, forward strand.
CTAACAATCTCTTCTTTAATTGCTAAGAGTGCTCATTTTCCATATGACTTTTGAATGCCCATGACAGCCAAATTTTTCTTCTAGACACTTTTAAACAAATATAACTGTAACTTTTATTTCTCTAACTAAAGTCATTCAAAGAAATTGAAATTTCAGATGTGTGCACATCAGAATAAGAGAAGAAAATTATAAAGCAAGAGAAAACAGCAAAGAATTAAATCAACAAAATAATAAAATAACTTCAAATAGAGGGCATTTGAAATTAAGAACATGACATGGAGGGGGAAAATTCACCTAAATTATGTTAATTAAATTAATAATTAAGACAAAGGGCGGTACTTAACTATATTAAAATAAACTTAATTTATCAAGTAACTGAAACATTTTGAGGATTTATTATCATCATCCTACTCCTCATCATCATATTTCAGATATTACGGTACCTCAAGAAGAGCATTACCTGGCCCCCCTTCATTCTTCTCTTTCAGCAACTAGAATTACTTCTCTATTTTTCCTTCCTTCTCAAGTTCCTCCCTTTCAGCTACCTGCTCTGGAGAATAATAGGTTGCTCAAAAAGGTCCAGCAAAAGTGGGCAAGGTTTTCAGAGGACAGGAAGTAGTCAAATTTCCCTGAGAACCAGGAAGTGTTGCTGGCTGTCTCCCTTTCCAGGAGAACTAAGACAGCTCCATCTGTCAGGGCTGGCCTTCCTCCTGAAAGGGATTCTGCTGGACCTGTGCTAATTCAGTTTCCCCCCATTCCGGCCCTTCCCCATCGTCGCCCCCTTCACCTTGGATCATGTTCAAGAAATTTGATGAAAAATAAAATGTATCCAATTACATCCAGTTGAAAACATCAGTTATAAAGGGTATCAAGAACCAATTTATAGAGCAATTTCCAGGTATTGAAGCATGGCTTAACCAAGATAATTGGAGAGATGCTATTTTTTTTTTAGACAAAAAGAAGGACCTTTTTATCCAACCCTAAGATTATTTCACAAATATCCTTTTATCCTGCCGCAACTTCCTTCCTTCTCTCTCTATTATTCAACCTCAGTTTATATTCAGTACCATTCTGTACCTGTGTCCGATGTACAGTAAAGTGTCCAGAAAACCATGCACTTGATATAGTGGTCCCCACACTGCCCCGAACAACTATCTGGTCCTATACCCACCTATCTCGACATTATTGACCTTATTCCCCATGATGCAATCTGTATCTCTATGGCTATTCTGCAGCTACAAATTTGCACTGCATAGTCCCTTCACGTTTGCCAGAGTAGAATCTTCCAAATACTGGCCTAATCTAGCCCCATGTAATTGAGAAGTATCTAGGCTAGAGGGACTAGATGTTTCTTCAGAACAATAGTTTTTTATGGGATACTGTGAACTTCAAAGGGCAGGTATTTCTGCAATCCAGATTTTTCTTGTTCAATCTTTCAAGAGAGTCAAACATCCATAATGTTATTAGGGTTTAGAGAAAGAATATATCTTTTTTTTTTTTTTTAAAGTTAGCTTTACTTTTTAATTCAGCAATCTTACACAAGAAAAAAAATAGCAACAAAATATCTCCCAAATAAAAACATCAGTGAGAAAAACAGAATTTAATTTCAGAAGGGAGTTTTAAGTGAGTCAATTTTAAGACTAACCACAAAACCACCACTACTCATTATTAGAGAGCATCATAATTCATTTTCAGTGAAAGCAAATAAATCATTTATGTACACATTTAATTATTAAGATACCTGCATGGGGGTAGGGGAGAGACATACCAACAAAGAAAACAAGAGTTGTCAGTAGTTTTATGATGATCACCTGGCTGGTGTGACTCATGGTTTAACATCAATCTTTGAACCAGGAGGTTGGTTCTATTACTGGTCAGGTCACATGCGTGGGTTGCAGGCTTGAACCCCAGTTAGGGAGTTCAGAAGACAGCCAATCAATGATTCTCTCTCATCATTGATGTTTCTATCTCTCCCTTGCTCTTATAAATCTATAAAAAAATATTAAAAAATAGTTCCATGCCGAAACCAGTTTGGCTCAGTGGATAAAGCATAGGCCTGCCAACTGAAAGGTCCCAGGTTCCATTCCGGTCAAGGGCATGTACTTTGGTTGCGGGGACATCCCCAGAAGGGAGTGTGCAAGAGGCAGCTGATTGATGATTCTCTCTCATCGATGTTTCTGACTCTCTATCCTTCTCTTTCTCTCTCTGAAAAATCAATAAAATATATTTTAAAAGAATAGTTCGATGATGAAAAAATATGTAGTTTTCTTAATTCGGTTTCTTAAATGTTCTAAATATTTTATTACTTGATTTTCCAAGATTTTTAGAAAGGAGAGAAAATGAAGAAATCTGAAGTTAATTATTATTTAATAAGCAGAACTTGTACTCTATTACTTATTCAACAGCTTTCACTCATGAAACCTATTATACATTGCAAATATTGCCTCATCAATCATCACTCAGTGAGGGCAGAAAACATGACAAGTTTTAAATAATTTCCAAGAGCTTCTAATATTAATATCATACTCTATTTACAAAAATAAATAAATAAATAAATAAATAAGGTTTAATCTTTGCTGAATGATCATGCTGGCTTTTAGAGCGGATAAAAGCATCAATCTATGTCCTGAAGGGAAACTGACCAAATACAATACCCACTGCTGATCACAATTAGGAATGCTCAGTAACCAATGCATGTTTGGGAAAGCATCAGGTGATATTGTAGATGTACGTTTAAAATAAATATGTGTTTAATCTAAAGGATTTTAAAGGGAATTCTTAATCATTCTATATAATAAGAGGCTAATATACAAATTGTCCCCCTCAATGGGGAGTTCAACTGGGAGTTCAACCTGGACTTTGACCAGGGGTGGGGCCAACCAGCCAACCACCTATGTCCCCTTACCCAAGCCAGCCCTGCCTCCAATTGGCCCCACCACCCTAAGCAGGGGCTCAGGGGCATGGCCAATTTTGACTAATAATGTTATTAGATTTTATTCCTGAGTACTTTAAATGTGATGTTGAAGTTCTTCCTTGCAAAAAACCTTCACCACACTGATTTTTTAAAATATAATTTGTTGATTGCAGAGAGGCAGAAGGAGAGAGAGACAGAAACATCAATTATGAGAGAGAATCATTGATTGGCTGTCACTTGCACGACCCCCACTGGGGATCAGGCCCATAACTCAAGCATGTGCCCTTGACCATAATTGAACCTGGGACCTTCAGTCCGCAGGCTGATGCTCTATGCACTGAACCAAACCAGCCAGAGCCACAACACTGATTTAATTTAATACTCATATACTTAAAAATTTATAAACAAATACTTATAAAAACTTGTGGACTCAGTAAAACAGATATAATGATTATATTTTTCAGGTGAATAAACTGATGTCTGGACATTTTAAGTTGCTTTTTTTAGGTCATAAAACCAATACACTCATATTGTACACATTTTGTAGTTTAATATATATAAAAATATGTAAGCTGAGGCAAAAGTATAATAGGTTTACAGTTATGAGCATGAGAAACAGTTTATTCTTATATTATTATTTACTTATTATTGTGTTATTTTCATACATACAACTGTAACTATACTTTCCCCCCACTCTGTACAATATTCTCTGTCACTGAACAAATATTAGTTGGTCTAAGCTTTATTGTTGAGAGAAGAATCTCATTGCTAAGAGATGTGTAATCAATAGTGCCTTAATTTACCTTCTTTTTTTTCTGAATTAACTTAGAAAAACAGCTAAGAAAAATGAATGTCATTTCTGTGAGATTTTGCATTCAAAAAAGCTATGTATTTGGTGTCTTAAAAACAAATTATGATCTAATATTACTTTTCCATTTGGTTCACATATTTAATAAAGTAAAAACAAAATAATATAGGTAAATTAGAAAGCTGTTTATATATATTTAAAACTAGAGGCCCGGTGCACAAGATTTGTCTATGGGGGAGAGGGGGATATCCTCAGCCTGGCCTCTACCCTCTCTAATTCAGGATCCTTCAGGGGATGTTTGACTGCCAGTTTACGCTAAATCGGACAATCCTCTCACAATCCTGGACTGCCGGCTCCTAACTGCTCACTTGCCTGCCTGCCTTATTGCCTCTAACCACCACTGCCTGCTGGCCTGATCGCCCCTAACTGCCCTCTCCTGCCAGCTTGATTGTCCCTAACTGCCCTCCCCTTCTGGCCTGGTCACCCCTAACTGCCTCTGCCTCAGTCCCCACCACCATGACTTAGTGCAGAAGGACATCCAGATGGATGTCCAGATGACATCTGGTCTAATAAGTACATTACCCTTTTATTAATATAGATGTTTTAGAATAGCACTATCCAATAGAACTGTTGTGATGATAGAAATGCTCTATGGCTGTGCTATACATCAGGATATGATGGCCACTACTGATCTGGAGAGATAAAACAAAAGTTAGGTTGATAAAGGCCTGACCCAAGGGAGGAGCAAGTAAAACCAGGAGCCCAGCTAGACAGAATACCTAAGGCTGGAATGGGAAGGAAGAGTGCACACATGGTAGGCGTGAGCTTTAAAATGGAAGGATATTGCTAACACAGCTTGCAGAGAAACAATCAGGACCTAGCAAGGCTGTCTCCACCCCTAACTTAAAAGTTCACAGTCTTCCTCTCTGCTCTCCTTCTCCCCCTGTGCAGCTCACAATGGATGCCTGACATTCATGTGGTGTGGGAGCACATCCCTGCACCCACCTGGCTGAGAGCCAGGTGGGCCTCCACACATGGATTAATAGACTTTAATTATTATTAATAATTATTAATAACTTGGCTACTGAACTGCTCCAGACTGTAATAGGGGAAGGAAGCTCTGGGCACTGACCTGCTCCTGGGACCCTAGCTGCTCCTTTTCCAGGACTGTCTTTTCTCAGTAAACTTCAGTTCCATTCATCGTTTTTGTCAGTGACTTCATTCTTCTATTTTTGCAAGATAAGAACTGGACTCAAAACACCCACATTTTAGGTTTCACTAGTACTACTACTACTGACTATCATAGCAGAGAGTACACTTCAAGAACTTAATTTCAATTGCATAGCATGTTAGTAAAATCTTTAAGGAAACAGCTTGGAAATTGTTGACTATGTCCCAAAGTTTAATATGTCCTTGTGTTAAAATACTATGTTTTTACAACATATTATGCTGTTACTATTTTTAAATATTTTTGAGATAGTTAAGGGCATTATTTTAAACTATAAAATTTCATCTTCTTCACACTTACAGCATTGCGGATTGATTTGTCCATTATTCTTATGGTTATAGTCAGTCATGGTGTTTTTCTCAGTAGTGAGAACAGTTGGGAATTCAAATGTACTTTTACATGACCGTTTAAAAAAATAAAGTTTTTTTGTTTTTGTTTTTTTAAATCAAAACACATTCCTTAAGTCTAAGACCTTCTATAAATGTGACTGTAACAATGTAACCAATGACTGTAGCTTTGCATTTCTAATGTGGGAATCGTGTTATCGTTCTCAAATTGTGCTTTCCCATAATGCATGGTTCTATGGTAACCATGTTATTCTTTTTATGTTTTATGTTTAAACAAGCCTAAATGAGAATACCAATATTAGAAAGTAAAATGAACTACAGCTGACCCATTGTTAGTAATCATTCACCTAAAAATTGAAGGTATTTCTTTCATAGTACACCAGCTCAAAAAATATTTTCTGATAAAATGTTTTGGAGGGAAGTTAGCTCCCACATTCAAAAATTAGCATGTTGCATGAGCTACTGACTTTCTGTAATAAACATTTATTTTGAGCAGACTGAATTACTGAAACCAGCTGCTTAGAGTGGTCAATTTCATCCATCTCTCCACTTCTCTTTGCTCCTATTGGCATAACTTTAAAATTTCATAATTTTCTTTTCACAGTAGAATAACAACATTGCTCTTTCTTTTAATGCCTTCCTGTGGAAGGCAAATATATCTTAGATAACATTGAAATTGGTTCATTAGTTCTTATCTCTTTCATATCCATTGCCTGCTCACCCTTGATAACATAAATATAATTATCACACACCTTAGTCAGTAATGGAAACAGATTAGCTTTTTATATGAACAATTTTTTTCAGCTTCAAAATGGCTTTTGCAAAGCCATAATTGACTGTCTCTTTTTATTATAGGACCATACTTTGTGTATTTTGGTTCAAGTTTTCTATATTATCTCTCTCATAAATGATACATAATTCTAATTCTGAGTCAGTACACTTAATTTTCAGTACATGCTAACAGCATGTGTAAATTCTAGAAATATGTTAGAAAAACCCATAGGCTAAGGGTTGTTTTTCCACTGAGGCAATGGCAGAAATGCATGTTCTGAAATGGCAGGTAGTATCATCACAGAGAAACTAGTCCAAAGTAAGGATTTAATTAGTCTCAGTTCATTATTCTCAAATATAGTAAATACAAGAATTAAATTTCTAACTGCCCAACCATTTCCAGAAGTCTGAGCTCCAGTTAGGGGAACCCATTAATTTATAGACAGATATGATGGCACATAGATAATATTCTGGATTGCCTGCTACTGGAAATGGTGAAACTAGCCAAGAAACATTTTTGATTACAGAACAGGCTTCATGAGAATGTATTCGAGCTAAGATGTTCTCCTCCATTATTAATGTTTTGCCATATGGTTAATCAAGAGAAATAAAAATATTTTATGTAAAATAAGCAGAATTTTGGAGAAGATTAACAATAGTATCCAAATCAAAATAATGTCTTGGAAAAAAGAAACAAAAATAATGAGTAGAAGAAAAAAAATCAGAAAGCTGTACTTTATTTAAAATTAACAGATGTAAGATTTTGGATGAATGCTGAAATAAAAAATTATAATATTTGTTCTGCTCATTATGATCTCAGTAGAGAAATCTCTTATTGCTTTATTAGAAGTTTATTTTAAAACACCAAAAAGGAGATTTCCAGTAATTTTATAAAGTATTATTAATACTAATGAGTGTTTTAATAATTTATATATTTGTCATTATTTCTTAGAAAGTACATCTTTTATAGAGTCAGGTGGAGTAGTTTCTTCTAATCTAATGTGCCTGTAATAATTAAATAGTATTTAGAAATATCAGAGAGAAAAAAAACTACTTGTAAAGAATTATAAATTATGTTTTAAGCATCAATATTTACATATTAATTACTCTCCTAAATCTCTTAGAATAGCAAAACAATCATTAGCTAGTAGGATTTTATTTTATTTATATTTTATTTTATTATCCTATTTTATTATTTTATTAGTATTATGTTCATCCTCACCTGAGGATGTTTATTTTTTTAATTTTTAAAAAATAGAGAATGGAGGGAAAAGGTGAGGAAGAGAGAGAGAGAAACATCAAAGTGAGAGAGACACATCCACTGGTTGCTTCCCTTTCACACCCCAAACAGGTGTCTGAGGATTCAGACTGCAACCCCGGTACCTGCCTTTAGGAATTGAACCCATAACCCTTTGGTCCACAGGCTGTCAATCTAACCACTGGGCAAAACCAGACAGGGCTATTTTACTTTTTAATGTTCATTTTATTACAAATTATACTAACTTAAAAAAAATACATTAAATAAGAGACCAGGAATATATTAGTTTGAGTGCAAATATTCTTCTCAAAGAATTTGTAATATATTGCATGTAACATATGATTATATATTTTCATGTACTCCATGAGTAATTCATCTAAGACCTGCATGAATTTTTTTCCTAATTATATTCTGAATATCAAAATTTAATATGTAAAAATATGCTATGAAATTAGATTTATTTAATAACTTATTTTTTAAAATTCTATTTTCCTTTATATTTTCTGATATTTAAATTGTATTCTAATTTTAAATTTTTCTGATCAATGCATTTAATTATTGTTCTCATAAGTAAAATTAGGCTTGGTCAAATCAGTATAATGGCTTAAACAATATTTTGTTTTGTCCCAGTTAAATAAGGAGATTGGTTTTAATTCAACATTTTGTTTATTGCTGTCCAGTTGAAACCTATAACAAAACAAAACTGTACCACATCCTTGTTTAATCAGTTCCAGAGATTCATTTTGTAGCTGGAAACTATTTCATTAATAAAAGAAAGTTAAAAACCATTAATATGCAGAATATTTCCTCGAGTTATGAATTCATCAGGTTGTGAGTTAATTGGACATCAGAATCAATTTTAATTTCTATACCCAAAGAACTGTTTATCTTTTATTTGTGAATTTGCTGGGTACCATGTTTTTCACTTTAACTTTGCATTTTATATTGACTAAAGTATATGATGCTTTAAAATATAGTCTGAGGCATGGAAAAATTAGGGTATAATATCCTGTAAACTTACAATAAATTTATTAACTGATTTTAAATTGGACATATTATGACAGTATTTTTCTTGTGGATGACTTAGTTGTAATTTTAAAATTGATTTTATTATAAGATATTTTGAACATTTCACCCTAATATTATGTAGCATTAACTATAAAACAGTCTAAGATCACATAATACTTTTATAGGAAATCTATCCTATTGTCAATGCATTCTCTTTATTTTTTGTTATTACTTACCTAACAGGATTAAAAGCAAATATGTAAAAAAAAAATACAAGAAAATGCAGGTGTAGTAAAATAAATGTTAACATGAACTATTTATAAATTATAAGATTAATACTAATTTTTCTACTCATTTATGGCAAAAGTAAGGATAGTGAGCTGTCTAGATATTAATTTTAATATCAGAAATATGTCAAATCTTGGATACATTTATTACTAAATAAGTGCCAGCAATTTTAATCTATTGTCAATGTCTGATGATTTCTACCCCATCTCCCACTACCTCACTTGTAAAGGAAGCAGACAAACTTTGGAGAATGATTATAGTTTACAGTGATCAGAAGGTGACTAAAATTTAAGCTGCTGTTCCAGATGTGCATATATACTGAAGCAAATCAATAAAATCTGTGGCCAGATAGTGGCTGTTAGTTTAGTAACTGCTTTTATCTCCTTTTGGAAGAATGACCAGCAGCAGTTCACCTTTACCTGGCAACCCTCAATATTCTCCAGACACACACCTCAGTTTGAGTCCAATGCCACTTTCAGCGGTAGTCTGCTGAAATTATCGATCTACTTGACATCCTGCAGAATATCACACTGCTTCACTACTCTGTTGACACTGGAGCTGATGAGAGAAGAAAAACAAGTAGCTTAGATCCTTTAGCAACACACATTATGTGAGCGACTGAGAGAAAAACACAAAAGAAATTCAGGGACCCACACTCTCAGGGAAGTTTCTTTTTCAAATATATTTTTTATTGATTCCAGAGAGGAAGGAAGAGGAAGAGAGAGATAGGAACATCAGTGATGAGATGGAATAATTGATCAGCAGGCTCTTGAATATCCCACACTGGGAATGGAGCCTGCAGCCCAGGCATATGCCCTGACTGGGAATCGAGCAGTCACCTGATTCATAAGTCAAAGCTTAATTGCTGAGCCACACCAACTTGGTTCATTGAAAATTTTAGTGGACCTGTGGCCAGCAGCATGTCAGGATAGCCCCTCTGAAGTGAAGGAAAAAATGTTGCTGTTGCATGGCCCGTCATTGATACAGAAGCACAGCATTCAGTGGGCCCCTTTGGATTTTGGAGGAGACCTTCCATGTATGAATGAGCTACTCTGGCAGGTTTTCTGGAAACCACGAAGGCCATCTTTGAGTGGGACTCAGAGCAAGGGAAACTCTGCAGTAGGTCCAGAAGCCGTTGGCAGCTACTCTGCCCTTGTATGCATGAATCAGGTCAACAAACAGCAGTCAAAGGGTTTGTGGCAAATAGGGATGTTCTACTGAGTTCTGGAGTGGCCCATCAGTGAGTCACAGTGGAAAATCCTAAGGCTAAGGAGTAAACCCATGCCCTAGAATGATACTGGGATCTTAGGAGAAAAGGAAACTGATCAGTGGACATTAAGTGCTTTGGAACATGAATTGTTGATTATGAACTGAGTATCATCATGTCCACAAGCCTGTGATTGGTCTTTTATAGGCAGGGATAACTGAGGTTGCCAAAAGGATTTTTCTTGGAAAATGGAAGAAAGCACAGCAGGGTTGTTTGTAGTACATGCTGAAAAGCAGGTCTGGTTAAATAAGGTAATACATGACAAACTACATATTGTGTGACATATACATAATAAGAGACTATTAAAAGGAATTGAATGAATTTTACTTACCTCCAACTCTAACTTGTAAATGCTTTCTGTTTAAATATGTATCTGCCAAAATATATAGACTCTATCTTGTCATTTGCTACTTCACTGTGTTTATAATGAGTAGCTAATATTATAAAATATAATTAAAATTAAGATAAGCATTCATGAAAACACTATTCATTATTATACTGATTATAACATTGTTTATTTTGCCTTAAGTTTTCATTGCAGAATATAACTACAATGATATTGCTTGCATAGCAAGAATAAAATATGCATTGGTATTTTTATGTTGCAATTTAAAATTTTTAAAAATTGTCCATTGCCACACTGTTTAGGAGAACAAGAAATCTGTGGCTTTATGCTTTAAGATAAGTGTATCCCACCTTAGTTTCAATGATGAAACTAAAATAAGTGTGTTAAATATTTCACCGGATTCATACAATTATATTATGCAGAATTGAGTCAAATTCATATCTGTGAACCTATTTTAATGATCCTTTATCTACCCACTATCCTTCCAAGGGAAAACTCTACAGAGAAACACAATTTCTATATTTCTTTTTTCGAATTTTATTTTTCTAAACACTGCAACAAATAATTTATACCAAATATCATTGAAAGATATTGAGCAGTTTTGAGAAGGATAATTTTTAGTTTTCTTAGTAAGGGGCTAATCAGCATTTACAGCTAACCACAGTATGAAATAATTATTGTTTTAATGACAGTCTACAATTTTAACAACTAAATCAGTATTTACAAAATGTTAATTATTTGCCAGTTTTATGCTCAGAGTTAAATGGAATCATGATCTTTTCTTTATACGTATATGAAATCTACTTGTTTTGAACAAATGGAAAATACACACCAGAGTAACAATATGAATACTTATGACAATTCATCATAGTTTGGAAAAAAAAACAAAACAGAAGCTCAAAGATAAGCCTGCCCTTGAAGGAGGTATAGAGTTTAAAGAGAAGGCTGAAAGATTTCTAGAGTTTATAGCACTAATTTGCATCTGAGCATATGGTTTCCCACAAAATATTCATTTCTCATTAGAATTTATTTTTCCACAGGGAATAATTATTTTAGACATGAAAATAAGTAGAGGTGATTCATTCAATATATAACCAAATTCCAAGTGGATATATTGCTATCAGTAATTTATTTAATAATAATAACCAAAGACACATTTGTATGCCATCTGCTTTGCCCCAGTTTTTCCTTCCTCCCTCTGTCACAGAAATATGGTGGATATTTTTAAACCCTTTTATGTTTATATATACTAATCTTGAGAAGAAGACCATGATTGCATGTGAATGTTAGGACAATTATAATTAAACTAGCAGCCCAGTGCACCACTGGGAGAGGGCCTAAGCCACATGTGTCAAACACAAGGCCCGCGGGCCAAATCCGTCCCGCCAGGCCTTGCAATGTGGCCCGCACCGCGCTGTCATCACTGCACTCCGCTGCATTTCCATCACAATGACAGTTTATGACTGTTCAGTAAACCATTTGGCCTGCGATTTAGGCTGGATTTTAGATTTTGGTCCCTTCTCTGATTGAGTTCGACACCCCTAGCCTAAGCCATCAGATGAACATCCTTAGCTCTGCACAATGGAGGTAGGCCACAGGCTTGGCAAGCTGTCAGCCTGTGGGAGTGCACTGACCATGAGAGGGCAGTTCCTGCATTGAGTATCTTCCCCCTGGTGGTCAGTGTGCATTATAGCCACTGGTCATTCATCCATTCAGTCAATTTGCATATTGCCCTTTTATTATAGAGGATAGGTGTATCATAGGGCAATCTCTTATGTTCTTCTTGACTAATTTCCGTTCTTGTAGACTAAATGAAGTGAATGCTAAAGCATCATGGTGGATACACTATTATATCCATATATTATTCCTTCCCCTCATGGATCACTCTGGGGGATTTCTGCCTATGCCCATTATGTTGAACTTGGATAGTCCATATTACTGGGTAGTGATGTATGCACCATCACGCTTTTCTCTCTTCTCAGATGTGCAGAAAGATACTATTTTGTCATTTGAAACCTGGAATGAAGATGCTAAGTAGCGGGTCTATAGCCAGTCTACAATTGACATGAGCATGAGCAAGAAATAAAACTTAATTGCTGTGACTAAAGATTTTAAAGAGTTTTTAAAAATCTTCACCTGAGGTATGTTTTCTTTTTTTAAATTGCTTTTAGAAAGAAAAGAAGGGAGGGAGAGAGAGAGAGAAAGAGAGAGAGAGAGAGAGAGAGAGAGAGAGAGAGAGAGAGAGAAAGAGATCAGTAGGATCAGTAGCCTCCTATATGTGCCCCAACTGGGGCTTGAACCTGCAACCTACATATGTGCCCTGAAGGGAAATCAAACCCACAACCTTTTGGTGCACAGGATGACACTCCAATGAACTAAGCTACCTGGCTAGGGCAGGACATTTTTTTTTATTTTAGCAAAGCATATCATACTTCAACTGATATAACTGCCACTAGATAGTAAATACATAATGATGCCAATTATTTAAAGTTTACATCTTTACATGCAAATGTGCCAAAGCTTTATATATTTATATGTAAACATAATTATAGTCATAATAATAGATACTCTCACATAATTACTATGACTGAGAGTGCTGAGAAATATAGCAATCTTAAGATAAAGCTATCTACAAATCTTAAAATAATTTTTTTTTTAATTTGAAGAGACAAAAGAAAGCTAGGTAGATAGTGGTGGGGCCAAGGGAAAGACAGTAGAACTGGGAACCCAATTAGGTGTAGTTACTAAAGGCATTCCAACTGGGTGGGGAAGGAAGGGCACTCAGGAGAGAGGTGTGAATTTTAAAATGTATGGGTACTGCTAAGATAGGCCACATGCCGATAACCAATCACAAGCAGTAAGCTGTATAAACTAATATAAAGAATATTGCTTGCTACAGACTGATTCATTTGCCTCTCAACATAACCATTATGGCTTGTCTCAGTTTAGGTTCTTACAAGGGCATTTCTTGGATCACATGACCTCATACATCTAGAGAAAATAATGAACATAAACTGATGAACAAAAACAGAACCAGAGAAAGAGAAGCAGCGATCAGACTCTCAAACCTCAGAGGGAAAGTAGGGGAGGGAGGGGGTAAAGGGAAGAGATCAACCAAAGGACTTGTGTGTATGCATATGGGCCTAGCCAGTGGCCATGGACAACAGGGGAGTGGGGGCATACGTAGGGAGAGGTTTGGGATGGGAATGGGGGGATGAGGACAATTATGTGATACCATAATCTATAAAATTAAAAAAGAAAAGAAAAAGCATATTGCTAAGGCAGATTTCTTTGAAAACGCCAATTAGAAGCTGGAAAGACTACCCACCCCCTAAATTAAAAGATGCACCCTTCCTCTTGCTCTCTCTATTTTCCCAGGCTTGCAAGGAGTTCCTGATATTCATTCCTATGGTTGGGGAGCACACCCCAGCTTCCACATAGCTTAGGCCCATGTTGGCCTCCACACAAGGACCTTAGATTTTAATTAGTTTTGATGCTAAACTACTCCTGACATGAAAAGGAAGCTCCAGACACTGGCCTGCTCTTGGATCCCAGCTTTACCTTTTCCAGGCCTGGTTTCTCTCAATAAACTTTGCTCCCATTCATAGTTTTTGTCTATGACTTCATTCTTCAATTTCCGCAAGGTAAGAACTGGGGTTCAAACAACACCCACATTTTTTGTTATCAAAACTATTAAAAAAAAATGTGATGGATTTTACATAATCTATTTCACAGTCTGAAACTATAAACTTAAAACAAACAAACAAAAAAAACCCCACAATCATCTAAGGAACTTTTCAAATGATTTTAGTTGGCATTATGCGACATCCTTTTTTTGGAGATCAATATTAAACAACTATAGAGAAAGTCTCTTGCTTGGAAAACTATGCTTTTAAAAAAAAAAAAAATCTTATTTTGCATCTTAAATGTAAAAGGTTTTAATAAATTTTCTTTAATTATTCTCTAAAAATTTTGAAGGGGTATCTTTTCATATACCAGCCAACCCAAACCTCAAGGACTGTGATTTTTCCACGAAAAATAATGAAGTATTAAGGGCACATTGATTCTTTCCACTTTTAGAGTCCCTTGATGACAGAGAATATGTTTTGTGCTCCATCTTGACAAACTAGAACTCAAACTCCATCATCTTGAGTGACATGAAATACATTGAGTAGATTGGAAATGTGATAAGGGTAAAATAATATTATATGGGTCTTGGCAGCTTTTCATTATTATGAAATTGACTTTAAGAAGATTAATGCTTTTAGGTATTTTTTAAGATACATCAATTATATTGTGATTATGATTCTATGCTCATATATCTATTTTGTTGGTTTTATGAGAATTTACTTCATTAGTGAAAACATCTCAGTTAATTGTATGCTATATAAAATGTCAACATATATACTTACTATTTAGTTGTTTAAAGGAATGGCAGTTTTCAGCCAAAGCTAATGTTTTTATTTTAAATCGAAAGACAAAAATAGTAACTCAAATTTGCACTCTTTCCATATCTTCATATACCAGTAAATGATCTGTGTCATCTATTTAAGTACAATATTACAACAATTCTGAGATAGGGAATTTCACTATCCTTAGTTTAAAGACAGCAGAACGTAGCTCAGAGATATTAATTGCAATTCTCAAATACACACCAGGAACCCATGGCAGAAGTAGGTCTTGAACAGATCCGACCACAAAAACAAACAAAAAAAACTGTGCCACTGAAAGTTCTGTTTATTCTACTTCTCAGCTTACTGATGAGAATATTTTCAAAGTTAACTAGTTCACAATTATTACTGTTGTTTAGTCTATTATTGCATGACTTTATTTTTATTAGATATAAAAATAATAAAGTGTAAAATTTTGTGTTTACTTAATCAATTTTATAAATACATTAGAGGCCCCATGCACAAAATTCATGCAGTTGTGTGTATGTTTGTGTGTGTGTGTGGGGGGGGGGGTGTCGCCTCAGCTCAGCCTATGGCCTCACATAGTCTGGGAGTCCTCAGGAGATGTCTGACTGATGGCTTAGGCCTGCTTCCCGCTCCTCCTTAGGGGAGCAGGCCTAAGCTGGCGATCAGACATCTTTAGTGCTACGGCAGAGCTGGGAGAGGTTCCCACCACCATTGCTGTGTGCCAACCATGAGCCCCACTCTGGTTGAGCAACGCTTCCCCTGTGGGAGTGCACTGACCACCAGGGGGCAGGTCCTGTGTTGAGTGTCTTCCCCCTGGTGGTCAGTGCGCATCATAGCGACTGGTCATTCCACTGTTCTGTCAATTTTCATATTAACCTTTTATAATATAAGATTCACTTATGCTACTGTAACTACCATCCAGATGAAAATCTAGAATATAGCCATTAGTCAATCAGTCCATTGTTCCCACTCCCAATCAATGCCATGTTTGACTTGTTTTCATAGCATACATGTCAAGTCAAAGTATTTTTACAATATTTCAATTTACCATCCATTTGCTAAAAATATTCAAAGAAAGGCATTGAACATATCAAGAATAACTTGGGAAATTTTCTGCCAGGGTACACAAGAACTATTAGCTAACTGTGCTGACCACTGGAAAAGTGGATTAATAATGCAAGCAGGAGTAATTCTATTTCCAGCACATGATAAGGGACATGATGCTGGGACATCATGTTTCCTCTTATGGAATCAAATGTTAGCGTCAAATGTCTTTAACCTTCATTCCTTTAAAAAGATGTTTTGAGGAAGAATTGAATACAAGTAAGAGTATATAAAAGATATTGTTAAAATATGTGAAAGTCCCTGGTTTTAATAAATTATTGTTTAATACATGAGGCAATTCCAATGAATGCACAACTTTTAATACAAATGTCTTCTGAATAAGGTGACATCAGCAATGCTACTGGGAATTCAGAGGAGAGGAAATTGTGAGTGTGTGTGTGTAATAAATAGAAATATTTAGATATATATTTATTTTTATTCTTTATTGGTTAAAGTATTACCTATATCTCCTTTTTCCCCCATTGACCTTTCCCTGGCCACTTCTACTCCAAGCACATGCCCTCACCTCCCTAGTGTTTGTGTCCATTGGTTATGCTCATATGCATGTATACAAATCTTTTGGTTAATCTGCTATCCCCATCCTCCCCCAACCCTGCTGTCCTTTGAAATATGATAGTTTATTAGATGCTTCTTTGTCTCTGGATCTATTTTTGTTCATAGATTATGTTGTTCATTATATTCCACAAAAGTGTGAAATCATGTGATATGTATGTATTTACTAGAGGCCTGGTGCATGAAATTCATGCACGGGGTGTGTGTCCCTCAGACCAGCCTGCACCCTCTCCAATCTGGGACCCCTTGAGGGATGTCTGACTGCCCATTTCAATGGGCAGTCATACATACCTCTCACAAACCAGGACTGCTTGCTCCCAACTGCTCACCTGCCTCTGCCTGATTAATCCTAACTGCTTCTGCCTGCCAGCCTGATCACCCCTATCCACTCCCCTGACAGCCTGATAAATGACTAACTGCTCCTCAACCATGCTATTTGCCCATAAATGCCTTCCTCTGCAGGCCTGGTCACCCCTAACTGCCCTCCCCTGCCAGACTGGTCATCCCTAGCTATCCTCCTCTGCATCCCTAGTCACTGCCAACTGCCCTCCCCTGCTATCCTGGTCACCTTTAACTTCCCTCCGTTGCAGGCCTGCCCCCTAACTGTCCTCCGTGCAGGCCTGGTCACTCCCACTGTCCTCTTCTACTGCCCTGATTGCCCACAACTGCACTCCCCGCAAACCTGGTGTCTTCCAACTGCCCTCGTCTGCCAGCCCCATCAACCCAAACTGCCTTCCCTGCTGGCCTGATCACCCACAATTGCCCTCCACTGTAGGCTTTGTCCCCTCCAACTGCCCTCCCCTGCAGGCCTGGTCCCCCACAACTGCCCTCCTCTGCTGGCCTAGTCACCCCTAACTGCACTCCCTAATTGCCTAATTGCTCACCACTGCTCTCCCTTGCAGGCTTGGGTCCCCCCCTCCCAACTGCCCTCCCCTACAGGCTTGGGTCCCCCCCAACTTCCCTCCCCTGCTGGCCTGGTCTCCCCCAACTGCCCTCCTCTGATAGCCTTGTCACCCCACAACTGCCCTCCCCTGCTGGCCATCTTGTGGTGGCCATCTTGTGTTCATATGGGGGAAACCATCTTTGACCATATGGGGGCACCCATCTTGTGTGTTGGAGTGATAGTCAATTTGCCTATTACTCTTTTATTAGATAGGATATATTTTAAATGTTGTACTAGTGTCCCCATTCTGTAGATTTTTAGGATTTATATTGTGTACTGGATTAGAAATAAAATATGACCTATAAAAATTCTCAAAAAAGAAAAATGAAAGCTGAACCAAAAAGCAAGCTTTTTCTGGCATTAACCAAGCACAAGTGAGGGTGCTGGTACTGCTGAGCAAATATGAGGAAATGGGAGCATGCTAGCAGTACATGGAAAAAAAGCTAGAAACAAGTATATGTTGCATCTACTTTCCTATGTTCTCATCTACTTGTATTATCTCACCAATTCCACTTCCCCATCCAAATGCAACTTTCTCTCTATAACTTATAAGTGATCTCACTTTAAATCTATGATCAAGAACCTCATGGCATCATCTACAACACCGTCTTTTCTCTTAAGTCCTATGGCTTTAAACCTTATCTGTGCACAATATCTCCAGAAATTATATCTTCCATACAAACCTTTCTAAACTTCAAAGTTGCATATTTAAGTGCTTATGGGACCTCTCTCCTTAGATATCTCTACTTTGATATATTTACAGTTGTGTTCCTTTTCATCCTACAAAGAAAAACTCAATTGTTCCAGGATTTCTTAAACTCAATTAATAGCAACCCAGAATTAATAACAAAGAAAAACAATAAATTTCACCATCTTAAATCTCATAATTTCTCACTCTCTTCATCCAATCCATCAGGAAATACACTTTTGTCTCCATCTTCAAAATATACTCTTTAAATATACACCTATTACATCCACAGCTGTTGCCTTGGCAATATTGATAATTTTTGACTTTTTTTTCCTTTTCAAATTTCATGTCTAATTTAAGCTTTTTAATTTCACAGTATAAATATTCATATCCTGATGACATTTTTCAAATACTTTGACTTGATTCCATAAAAATGCTCCTAATGCCCAATAAGGATTAAAAAAATCTCTACTTAATATGTAAAACCAGACTTCCAAAGAAATAATTATTGTTTTTGAGAATTTTTTCACAGACAATTTTAGAATTACCTCTATAATAAATGTATCTGTTTCTAGATTTAAATATATTATATAAATATATTAGCATTTTCTGACATTATCATGATTTTATTTTTGCTTTATCTTTCTAACATATTTGATTTTTATATTATATCTGAAAAAGTATAGCAAAATAATGAGACACCATGTGGTCACCATTCAGTGTTTTGGCATTTGTTCCTTTGTCTGTGTGTGTGCATGTGTGTGTGCATGTGTGTATGTGTGTGAAGCAAAACACATCTTTACAGTTAAAGCCCCATCCAACATTCCTTCCAACCCCATAGTATCTAGGAGCAACTTTAAAATTCATGTCTCTTTTCCATGAATATTTTATATTTCCATCATATATGTTTTTAATAAAATATTTATAATATTTATAATATTTTAGTTTTTCTCTACTCATTTCTATTTGAGGTATCAAAATTAATATATATATAATTATATATTAAATTTATTATATATAAATTATATATAATTAATAAATTTAATTATATATAAATTATATATAATTTATATATATAATAAATTAAGATAATACACTTTGCCTTTATCTGGCCTCTGTTAGCATTGTGTTGCATTTCTCAAAGTAAATGTGTGCATTTTTGCATTCTATGCCTGCAACTTATTTTTATAGCTCTTTTTCCATTAGGCAAAGCGGTCAATATTGCCAAAAATAAATAATAATAAGTTAGGCCTTAAAGGAAAAGCACGCATTGAATATGCATGAATTCAGTCAACAAATATTGAGCAAGCACCAAATAGTGCTAGAAGTATGATTTAGAGTATATTGGCATGTATTGAAATGTGTATGCATACACATATATATTTGCCATACTTTTGTTACTATAATTCTATCACTCAAAGGTATTAATTGATATATTTTGTAATCTCATGAATAAAATATGATTATGCAATAATATTGAATTTTTATATTTAGTGCAGTTGGCCTAAAACACATTTTGTGACAGTTAAACAATATTGTGACATGTTTATAGCTCAACAATGAGAACCAATTTGAGGCTGATAGAAATGCAAAGTAGTCTGCAAGGACACATTATTCATATCGCATGTTGATATTTTCAGACTCTGTATAGTTGATTTTACATCCTAGAAAAACCAAGAGTTCATCTATCACCTGCTTAATTGTCAGTGGCAAACATTCAGGCCTAAGGAATGTGGAAAGCACACCATTAGCAAAGGAAGAACAAACAGGCTGTTGGGTGTAATGCCTTTTCACACATCCTCTCCTCTTTGTGAATGTCAAGATAAAACTAAGCAAAACAAGAAGTAAAGATAAGAAATACAATAGATGATGATGATGTTGATGGTGATGATGATGAGGAGGATAAAGCAGAAAACCATAGATGCTGAAGATAATTACTCAGAATCTTGGTTTTTGATGCATACATTTCGCTACCTTTTAATTACATTTCTTGGCATTGATGGAAATTGAGTAAGTAAACAGCCTTTAGAGTGTCTAGAAGTCCCTCAACCATATATGTAGGGATCATAATTTATTCATAATTTTGAGTTGAGTTACCAAAAATATATTGCATATATGAATTCTGAAGTAAGTTTCAGATTCAAAGATTTAGGAGGAAGAGTGAATATTATTGCTTGAAAAAAAACAAAAACAACCTTTTTAAAATGTAAGATTTAAAACAATTCAAAAAAAAGATTTAGCAATTGTGGATTAACACCTGCACTTTATATTACTATAGGGATAAACTTATCATTTAAAGTTATGTTACCTTTATTCAAATAGTTGGATAAAAGAAAAATGAATTTTATGTATTCCATTTGAAAACATGCTCAGACTATTGTAGCTACTTATTTATTAGCAAAGGATATGGGTGGTTTCATATATATATATATATATATATATAACACATAGACTGAGTCATCTAAAAAGCTACCTTCTAGAGTCACCAAACTCTAGGAAATTTTAGAGGAAATGTGTCCCCAAGCTCTCATTTCAAAAATAGACCCGGTACCTAGAGAGCTAAGGGACATGTCAATATTCATGCATAGCTTTTCATAATTGAAGTTGGAAATATATTTATATATAATGTACTTAGAAATAAGAAGGAAAGAGATATACACAGCTAAATGTAATTAAAGATAAAATAATCTAATATCTGTTTCAAAATTTAATATTTTATTGAATATCAAGGTTTAGAATCTAACCTTTATAATATTTGCTTGTTAACTTTGTCTTGGTCATTGCTGTGGCTGAACTTTGCCCATACTGTCTACCTATGGAGAAATGGCAAGGAGAACGGGAATGTTTTTCACCCATTAATAAGAGAGAATGAATATTGTCTGATTATGAAGAGAAAAGGATTTTCTCTGCTATTAAATGGTCTCTAAGCAGAAGTTAAAGCAGGAAAAACATTCAGATGTATAACGTGCACAGATACAAGTCAGCACTATTATGAAAAGTATTTTCTAACTTTAAAAAATATGTTTTGCCTTACCCACTTTGACTCAGTTGATAAAGCATCAGCCTGTGGACTGAAGGGTCCCAGGTTTCAATTTGGTCAAAAGCATATGCCAGGGTTATGGGCTTGAACCCTATAGGGTCATGCAGGAGACAGCCAATCAGTGATTCTCTATCATCATCATTGATGTTTCTTCTCTTGCTCCCTCTCCCTTCCTCTCTGAAATAAATAAAAATATCTATATCTATATCTACCTATCTATATATTTTTATTTATTTACTTATTTATTTGGGAGAGTTCACTGTGATAGTCTACTTATTAATGCATTCATTAGTTAATTCTCACATGAGCCCTGACTAGGAACCCACAACCTTGGTATATAGGTACAACACTCTAACCAATTGAGCTACCAGGCCAGTGAGTATTTTTTAACTTTAATTCTTTTTCTTTTAATCTTTACCTGAGGATATTGTTCCATTGATTTTTAGAGAGAAGGAACAACAGAGAGAAATATTGGTGTGAGAGAAACACATTAATTGGTTGCCTGGGCCATGGAGGATCCTGAAACCAAGGTCCATGCCCTTGACCATAATCAAACCTGGGACCTTTTGGTCAACAGGCCAATGAGCTATTCACTCAGCCAAACTGACTAGGGCTATTTTTTAACTTACAAGAAGTAGGTTTTAGAACCTAGTAACTAGATTATCTCAACATTATTTCATTTTTCTTTTGAAAACTATGTATTGGCTTCTTTCTTTTTGAAGAAAAAAAAACACACACAAAAACAACTAACAATTTGACAAAATTATAATTTTCCCATTTATTTCTTACTGATTCCATCAGTAGCAGTGAATAAGAGTGGGCCTCCATCAAAGGGGTAGAAAATAGATTTGATTAAATCTTTTTATAGAAAGCAAACCCTCTATCTATTGGGGTGAATGGACTGACACCCACTTTCTTCACTAACCAAATGAATCACCCCTTTTTCCTGGATCATAATGAGTAAGTTAAGGGTGAGAGGCCAGGAGAATGTTAATTATTCTGCAATCCTCAGTTTCATATGTCTATTATAGGTTTATACTTAGGGTAAATATTATAAATTATAATAAGTCAGTTCTTACTTAACACCAGTAATAAGTTCTTGGAAACTGACTTTAAGCAAAACGACTTATAAGGAAATCAGTTTTGCCACAGGCTAACTGATATAAGCAACATGGGTTCCCATGGCATATTTCCTTTTACAAATACATCACCAAGAGCTTAATAAAAAGCCAAAGACTTCTAACGTTGGACACTGAAATAAATGTGAGCTAAACAGACTTTTAAGAAAGAGGAATAAAAACAAATAAGATCATAATTTTCCAGTGGGCTTTTTCCAGTTCAGAATCTTAGGAGGAAAGAGCCTTTCCCAGCAGCTCAGGCACAAGAAGGAAATGCATCCTGGACAGGTCACTCTTCCATTGCAGGGCACACACACAAAGCCAGGCTCTCTCAGACTCTCAGACTGAGGCAAACATTGACCTAATTTGCACATCTCTGGGATGTGTGTGTGCGTGTGTGTGTGTGTGTGTGTGTGTGTGTGTGTGTTGCGGGGGATGGGGGAGAGCAGAATACTACCAGGAAAAACTTCTCAAACAAAGGTATGAGAAGAATGTGCAAACTCCACACACACAATGGCCCTGACTAGGAACTGTTTTTGTTGTTGTTTTTAATTTGTTTGTTTGTTTTTTCTCATCAATAATACAGTGGTGCCTCGCATAAAGAACGCCTCGCACAGCGAACGCTGCACACAACGAACTTCATTTCATGATTCATACAACGAACTTCGTTTCACACAACGAAGTCGCCCGAGCTTCCACGACTGCTTCGCCTGAGCTTCCACGATTGCTGCCGATGTATTGCATCCTTCAGCGCAGGCACTGCAGGCAGTCGTTAGTCACTGCGCTTAAGCACTTATCGCGGCAATCGTTCTTCATTACGAATTAAATCACGCATGTATCACGGCAGTCGTCCTTTTAAGTTAAACTCAATATTTTTTTTTATATCATGGCTTCTAAAAAAAGCAGGAAGGTGATTTCAGGTTTTTCATGAAACCATCGGCCAAAAAGCAGAAAATGGATGAAGATGTGCAAGATTCAGTAGACTCTACTTAGTCTGTCTTAAAATTAAAAAAAAATGTGTTTTTTTTTTTAAATTATGTTTTTAGATGTATCTAAATAAAAATAATAACAAAAAATTTATCTTTTTTTATGTCATCTTAGCATATTTTATGCTACAGAACGAATTATTTTTTTAACATGTATTGTTATGGGAAAACACGTTTCACATAACGAACTTTTCGCATAACAAACTTGCTCCTGGAACGAATTAAGTTCGTTGTGTGAGGCACCACTGTATAATGAAATGATATTTAACGTAATGATGCTATTCAAGGACCTGCTGCACTACATCCCAATCTTCAAGAAAGGATATATCAAATTCTGAAGTAATAATGGGACAATTGCTCTAATTTCCCATGCGAGTAAAGATATGCTCAAGGTGGTACCGTAAAGATTTCTACCTTATATGGAGGGAAAGATGCCAGATGTTTAAGGTGGATTCAGAAAAGGTGAAAGCATTGAGGCTCACCTGCCACCGTTAGTTTGATACTGGAGTGTCCCAATGAATTTCAGAAAATGATTATCTGTATTTTATAGACTACAATAAAGCCCCCCCCCCCTTTTTTTTAAATCAAGCTTTGCATGATCAAAAAAAAAAAAGAGAGAGAAAAAGAGTTGGCATGTCTCAGCACTTGATTATCCTAATGGGTAACCTGTATTGTAGACAGGAAGCCATTGTCAGGACAGACTATGGAGAGACAGGTGGTTTCCATTAAACAAGAGTGTCAGACTAGGGTGCATTTTATCTCCCTACTAGAGGCCCGGGGCATGAAAATTCATGCACCTGCCCCTGATCACAGTTCAGGAGCTTGTAGGGCAGGGAGGTGACCCAGCGATCAGGGGAAGGTGATGCCCCCATCACCCCTCCTCTGCTGATACTGCTGGTTGTGCAAGTCTTGGCCAGCCAGCACTTCGGGCTGGCCCTGGGCAGCTGGGCAGCTGCCATCTGAGGCTTGCCTGTGCCTTGGGCCAGTCCTGGGCAGTTGGTGGGCTGAGGGAATTGGGGGACTCTGAAAGTAGATGCGCAGAGCAGCTGTACCCACCTGGGGATGGGCCCAGCCGTGCCACATGCTTGCTGCCCTGACAGGGCTGAGGGGACTGGGTGTGGCTGTGGGTGCTGCTCATCTTATGGCTGTGGGTGCTGCCATCTTTGAGGGCATAGGAGTCAATTAGCATATTCCGTTCTTATTGGCTGTGGGCACCACCATCTTTGTGAGGGTGTGAAAGTCAATTAACATATTCCCTCTTTATTAGATAGGATGTGTTTAATCTGTACACAGACCATGTCATACCAAAAAATGAGCTAGACTCAGAGGTAGAAGGAGCTGAATTTTGTGGAAGAAATACCAATAATTTAATATATGCAAATGACACCATTTTACTGTCAGAAAGGAACAATAATATGAAACAACTTCTGATGAGAGTGAGAAGGAAGTGCCAAAGCAGGGCTGCATTTGAACAGCAAAAAGACAAAAACCATGACTACAAAGGAAATACACAACTTTAACAGACAATGATGACACAGGCATTGCTAAAGGTTTTGCTTACCTTGGTTCACTCATCAATTCAAATGGAGACTGAAGCCAAGAAATCACACAGAAGGACGAGATGCAGAAGGGTGGCAATGGAAGAATTAGGAAAGATCAGAAAGCCCCAAGATGTGTCATAAGAGACCAATGCTAAAGTCATTCACATCCTTGTGTTCCCAATCACTATGTAAAGATGTGAAAGTTGGACAGTGACAAAGGCTGGTATTGAGGAAAAATGATTCACTTGAAATACGGTGCTGGGATGTGTGTAAACCAAAGGCTATCTGAAGAGTGATACGGGTACTCTGGGATGACAGAAAGACAAACAAGTGGGTCCCAGAGCAAAGTAAGCTTCAAGCATCAGTGGAGGCAGAAATGACAAAACTGAAGCTGTCTTACTTCAGACACACCATGAGAAGGAAGGGCTCTTTGGAAAAGACAATCACACTGGGAAATATAGAAGGCAGCAGGAAAAGAGAAAACCCCATTAAGAGATGGATGGACTCCACAAAGGAAGCCATTGGCATGAGTCTAGAGGAGCTGAGCAGGGGCTGTTAGGACAGGACACTGAACATCACTCATTCACATGGTTGTCGGCAGTCAGAGCCAACTCCAAGTCACATAACACCAAACACAATTCCTGAAGAACATCTCCAATTGTAATGTCTACTTCTGTTACATGCCATTATGCACCTTAAAAACAAAATTAATAAAAAAAACCTCCCCTTCTGCTGAAATTGGTGTGGCTCAGCGGATAGAGTGTGGGCCTGAAAGGTCCCAGGTTTGATTCCAGTCAAGAGTATGTAACCTTGGTTGTGGGTACATCCCCAGTAGGGGATGTGCAAGAGGCAGCTGATTGATGTTTCTGTCTCATCCATGTTTCTGACTCTCTATCCCTCTTTCTTCCTCTCTGTAAAAAATTCAATAAAATATATTAAAAAACAAAACAAAAAACTCCTTCCGCTTTCCAAAGCCATGCAGGCTGAAGAATTGACATTTAGTGTAGTAAACAGAATTTTAAATCTGAGACTCATTTAACTTTTGTCAGTTCAAATTTAATTATTTTGAAAATAATTCCCCATGCTTGCATCTCCACAGCCAAATTGATTTAATGTATAGTTCGCTGTATAGGTCCAGAAAGACACTGGAATATTTCCTCTATAAATAACAATAATTTGGGATATTATCAGTTAATATGCTAAAATTATTAAAGTAAAAATTTGGACCTGTAAGCATTATTACTACAAATGGAACTGCTGTACATCAATGTGTGAGTAAAATGTAAATGTGCTAAATAAAAGCAATTATGAAAGAAAAATTATAAATATGCACAGTTAGCTTGAACACATTCCTTCCAGTTCAGAATGATTTTTGCATCGAAAGGGCACAAATAAGATTTCATTCCTCGGGGCACATTGATATGAAATCCTCTCTACTTAATTCTCAAAGGAAATGTGTCCTTGTTAGTGAATAATTTGCATTCTCTTTTTTGATTTACCTCAATAAACTGCAAACTAATGGGTTACTATCAACAGGAGAAGCTCCTCTGAAGCAGGCATATGAAAGAGTTCTAAGTAATCTTGGGCTGAAAATGCTTAAAACGGTGACGGTGTGTAAATCAAGGGCTATCAGGTGAATGATACTCCCAAACAAGTTCGGAAATATTTAACTGCCGCAGATAATAATTTATAAAGTGGGTATGTAGGCACTCGCCTGATAGATCTGAGAGGCATGTTAATGGAGTACAATGAAGACAGATAGCTCCCTTCTGGTAACACTGAGCAGACAGCCGCCTCTGAAACACTTCCCTGCCAACGCACATCAATCTCGCCATGATGGCTGCTCAGATTAGACAGAAAAGCACACTCCGGTGAATCTTAAAAGGCCATTTCTGTCTCTTGTGAAGTTGTTTAACTTTGTTTTCATGTTACGGAAACTGGCTGAGCTCTAACACACAGGATTTGGCAGACAGGACTTTTATAAAATAGCCAGGAACGGGAGATTTTTACCGAAACATGCATTACACATTTCACAAGAGAGCCAATTTCACAAACTTGGCTTTGACTTGAGATACTATCACATGAAATTTGCTATTTATTACTTTTTATCACACAATATTCATTGATAAATTCATATTTTTGGAACATTATTTGACTTGTGCCAATTTAGAATGACTCCTGACAGTAAGAAGGCAGACTTTACATGGCACGTGTTTCACTGTGGTTGTTTTGTTTTGTTTGCTTTTGTGTGGTTTTATTTATTCATTCCATATATTTTTTATTGATTTCAGAGCAGAAGTGTGAAGGAGAGAGAGAGAGAAGCATCCAAGATGAGAGGCAGCTGGGATTCATTGATCAGCTGCCTCTGGCATACCCCCTACTGGGAATTGAGCCCACAACCTGGGCCTGTGCCCTTAATCTGAATCTAACCTGAAATCCTTCAGTCCACAGGCCAATGCACTATTATTGAGCAAAATCAGCTGGGGCTGGTTTTTTTGTTTGTTTGTTTGTTTTAATAGTATTGTAGACGTCTCCCATTTTAAACCTAATTTACATGGTTTATGAGCCACTCAAAATTATTAAGACGCCCTAAGGAAAATATCAAATCCCTGTTCCTGGACAGTCAATAAGTGAATGATTTGATATGCTGAAAGCAACTTCCCAAAAGCATTGCTGTCGTTTTTTATTCAGTATCATCCCCAACAGTGACATATACAAAAAGTGGTTTCCTGCATTTCACAGAAAAATGTTCGTTTCCTGAGTTTGTAAACCTACATCAATGTGAAGCCAAAGTAAACAATATCAATGTTCAAACTATGTCAATAAATATCTATCTAAAAACCAGTGCAATCTATTATTAAAGATACCATCAGAAGGATACCAGACAGTGCTGCTCAGAATCCATGTAATATTTTTTGTTGGTTGGTTTTGACTGCTGAACGCAATTGGTCAAACTAAGCCAGTATAAGCACAATCTTTTTTTAAAAAAAAGTATTGCCACAAAACTTAAACATTCCCAGGAGACTGAAGGCCTTTGCCATAGATTTTCTGCATCTCTCAAATACGGGAAGGTTCCCAGTTGAATGACTATTGCTGGAGAATGAGATGACCTTCAGAAGATTATTTTTTTGTCTCAGATTTTATCACCTATCAGTACCTGGTACCATTTTCTAGCCTCAGCCTTCACCACACACCCCTGTGTGCACTGGCTGCTTCATCTGCCAGGTTCAGATCTGTCTCAGCTCTCAGTGCATGTGAGGCTTAACTCTGTAAGCACTTAACCTCCTCCTCTTTCCCCTTCTTGGGCAGGTCATTATTGCAATTTCCTTCTATCCTGAGTTAGGACACCGGATTCCAGATGACCAGTAGCCTAAAAATGAAATACAATTGTAAAAAAGCAGATGTTGAATATTGTCCCAAAAAGTCTCTGTCCAGCCCACTTCAGCTCCTGTTCTTATATTTGGATTCTTTAATCCCCAATGGAATTCCCAGCTGACTCTCATTATTTGTGCTTCTATCTCTCTATCTCCTTCACCCCTCTTCTGAAATCAATAAAAAATATATCTAATCCCCAGGAAGTACTATTTTCTTACTTGTGTCACCAGTCTTTAGGTTGCTATCTTGATTTTCTTTTCAGGTGTCTAAGTTAGTGCTTTAGTTTCTTGTGAATGTGAGAGCCCGCCTTCACAATTGCTAGAACCATAGCATGGAGCTTGTCAGTGTCTGCCTGGGGACAATCTCCACATTTCAAATATTCTATGGGCAGGCCCTCTCATCACCCAACCCCACTTCCTCCCACTGGAGGGAATGTTCTCTGGAATCAATCATCATATCTGAACCAGAGCATGTTTGCTTCTTCCCATTCAACATCCACCTGAGTGTGTATTTTATATGATTCATGTGATAATTTGTTTGATGGCTATTTTCTCCATGAGCCTAAGGACTTGTGTGTTTGTCTTTTCCTCATGTTTTCCCCCAAAACTTAGTATAGTAGTCAGCAAATGGTAGGTGGATTCTTAAGAATCATTAAGTCAAGGGGAAAACCAAACTCTTTTCCTTCTACTGACCCAAATATTCAGAAGAATAAGAGGGATAAATGGTGATCTGACTCCCAAAGAGAAGGAATAAGGATAAGTTCATACTCAAGGACACTCATTGGTCCATATTGTCTAAAAACTGAGCTTAAAATAGAATTAAAAAAAACACTTCAATTTAGATATAATAATTTACGAAAGTGTAAATATACCACCGTTTTTTGTTGTTTTTTTTGTATCCACTCATCTACTGATAGGCACCTGAGCTGCTTCCAAATCTTGGCTATTGTAAATAATACTGCAATGAATATAGGGGTGCAACCATTCTTTTTGAATTAGTATGTCAAATTTATTTGCATATGTACCACAAGTAGAACTACTGAGTCATAAAAAGCCATGGTATAGTTGCATAGTAGAATACTACTCAGCCATAAAAAAAAAAGAAGGGAATTTTACCTTTTGCAAAAGCATGGATCAGCCTGGAGAGTTTTATGTTAAGTGAAATAAGCCAGTCTGAAAAAGACAAGTACCATATAATTTCACTAATTTGTAAAATCCAATAAATGAAATAGACAAAGTGGAGCAAGATTTATAGAAGGAGAAGAGGGTAGAGGGGGAATAAATGGTGATGGAAGGGACTTGGTATGGGGTGGTAAACATACAAGAAACAGATGATGTGTTGTAGAATTATATACCAAAAATTTATATAATTTTATTAATTAACATCACCCCAATAAATTGAATTAAAAAAGACAAGTTACAAGAAAAAATTGCTTCCCTTTTAACAATAAGTAAAATCTGGATAATATGAAAAATTATATATGGAAGACAATAGTAGAAAATAATATGATGACATTTATACATAAACCACAGGTGATGCTATCTATAATAATAAAAGCATAATATTCTATTTAGACCAGACGTCCTTCCGATGTCCTTCCTTCTGAAAAAAAAGGCACAGTGAGCAGGGGCCAGGGCCAAGACCTTTGCATGAATTTTGTGCATTGGGCCTCTAGTCTATAATAATAAAAGTGTAATATGCTAATTAGATGGGACATCCTTCCAGACAACCTTAAGGATGAAGCTTGGGTCCTGGGTGCCTGCTGGCAGCCAAAGGGCAGCCCGGGTCCCAGGTGCCAGAGGGAAGCTGGTGCTAGCAGCTGGGGGAAGGAAGGCCTACTCTGGCACACATTTCATGCATTGGGCCTCTAGAAAATTAATAAAAATGCCAATTTCTACTCTAAGTCTAAGTCATTTTCCATAATTAAAATTAGTGTTGTATTGTTTACAAATGTATATTTAGCTTTTTAACTTAGAAAAAAAAATAAGTAATTTTCCTAATGATTGTGTCATTGGAAATATAATTCCAATTACTTCCTGAGGTTCATTTTAATCAATTGTATATAATAAAAGGCTAGTTGAAATCGATACAAATGGTGGAATTTGTATCACTGACAGCCAGGGGGCAGATGCTCAATGCAAAAGCTGCCCATCGTCGGTGCCCTCCCACAGGGAGAGCACTGCCTACCCAGAAGCTGGGCTCGAGGCTGGCAAGAGTGGAGTGGTGGCAGGAGTCTCTCCCACCTCTGCGGCTGCATTAAGTCACGTCTGACTGCTGGCTGAGGCCCACTCCCTGTGGACTGGAAATACTAATTCAAAAGAACATTTGCACCCCTATATTCATTGCAGTATTATTCACAATAGCCAAGATTTGGAAGAAACATGCAAATTAACCATCACTCTGCTACACGCACACCCAGTCCAGAGTGAGGGCTTCTGGACTGCAAGGGGGCAGAGGCCAGGCTGAGGAATCCCCACCAGAGTACACAAATTTCATGCACTGGGCTTCTAGTTTTATATAATTACCTAAACAACCAGATGTTTTTATATCTAGATTTCATTATATTTCCATGATTACTGATAATACTGCAGTGAACATTTTGCCTGTGTAGGCTTACTTCCTTTAGCTAGAACTTAGAAGTAGAAAGAGGGGAGTCTATATATGCAAACATGTTCAAGGACCTTGAGGTAAACTGTCAAAGTATGTCTATTAGAATTTTACCAATTTTTAATTGTTTTCTATGTGGTGTGATTATTTCACTCACTTAACCAAATCATCTGTGTGTCAGATAAGACTGATTCTATGTCTTGGCAAAATAAAAAAAATAAATAAAAATATTCCTAAAAATCAATTCAGTGGTTTTTTGAAATAATAAACTAACATGTACATTCAAAGAATAAATAAATAAAATGCTCCATATTTCTCAAGCATATTGAAAGTCTCTAAAACAATGAAAATATTTACCATAAAATTTTACTATAAAAATCATAGTTTTTATATTTTTAGTATTGAGGTTAGTAATTAAATATGAGATATGAATATATATTTTTTATATTTCAGGCAAAGCTACCTATAAAATATACAACACATCTGGTGATATAAGCAGTTATATAAATTATTTGTCTAATTTTTGTAATTTTGTACTTCTAGAAAGCTTGGCATTCTAAGATAACTCTTGTGGAAGTAAAATGATCAGTGCATGTCTATTTGAGGGAAAGACATGGCCTATAGCAATTACCTCATTAAAGTGCACATTCAAGCTTTCATTATCTCCA
This sequence comes from Pipistrellus kuhlii, assembly GCF_014108245.1. Taxonomy (NCBI): domain Eukaryota; kingdom Metazoa; phylum Chordata; class Mammalia; order Chiroptera; family Vespertilionidae; genus Pipistrellus; species Pipistrellus kuhlii. Next base: position 11,233,639 of record NW_023425515.1, read on the forward strand.
TCTGATCTTGCCTCTTACTTAATAGAATTTTACTTACATTATCTAAACCAGATCGTCAAGCATTCTGTACTGTATAGACTCTGTCTTTTGATGACTTTTTGTATTCTTTTAATCACAGACTTTAAGACTATTACCCTTTTGAGAATATGTCTATTAACACCCAAAGATTAGTCTGAAAGTGATCTTACTGTAACAAGCAAGCTTCCAAATAATTGCTGGATTTATAATCATTTAATCAAAAACATTATAACGTATTTTATGCCTTCTTTCTTATACTTTTCATTTTTCTTTACAAGCTCGTATACTTTTACTCAAATCCCAAACAATCAATTAAATTCCTCCTTTAAAATGTCCATGCACATGCTTAACATAAAACATTACATTTTAATCACAATGAGTGAGTCTCTGAGGTACAATCCTTTTATTGAAGACAGAACAGAAACTATTTTCCTAGGCATAACTAATTCTCTGTAGAGCTTATTTTTGCATGCTTTATTACAGTTGTCAAAGACTATGAGCCACCTGAATAGGACTGCTGTTGTTACCTAGCATGATATTACCTCAGGGGCTATAATTAATTCAGATCTGTGTAAGCTATCCCCACAGTTGATTTAAAAAACTATGCAAACATATTGTTCTCCTTTTTAGTCATAAGTCAAAATAAGAAAAAATTGCCTGGTTTTCACTTTGTATATCTATAAATATATACATGTTTATAACTACATAATGCAGAAAATAAAATCATACTATCAATTTTTATTAATATACTACAATATTAAACCAAGTGAAATGACATATTTTGAACACAAGTTAGGCCCTAATTCTTAAAAATTATTACTTCAAAAGTCTATACTCTTAAAAATTATTACTTCAAAAGTCTCACAATAGTTAAAATGTTTATAAAAATTAATTTATGGAATGAACTAGACCATTCTTTTGTGTGCTGCATATATTTATAAAAATCATACTTCCAGTTTTATTCTTGCCAAAATTTCCAGGTCTCTAAAATGTATTAGGATATATTTCTCAAGTTGAAAAATCTGTGGGACAATACAAACATAATTCAGACACATACACATTTTGCTAAAATAATCTATTTGCAATTTAAAAAAAAAAAACCTCTCTAAATTCTTAGGAATGCTACCTGTAGATCTTAAATATGACATAAGTAAATTAAAATTGCTTAGTATACATCAATGATATATTTGATAGAATTAGTGATTTTCGCCCCATTAGAAATTAGTCCTACTGGGGATGTGCCCACAACAAAGGTACATGCCCTTGACTAGAATGGAACCTGAGACCCTTCAGTCCGACGACCAAAACTCTAGCCACTGAGCAAAACTGGTTAGGGCCAGAAACTTATTTTTTCTTTCCAGCTGGGAAGGGTGGAAAGTGTGAGATCAAAATACCTATTAAATATTTGAATATTTTATATACTTCTAATGAATATATTCTGATTTTAACAAATATTTCTCAACTCCATGCTATCAGATTTTAGCTGAGTTTGGAAAAGGAATCCTATATCAAATTGGAAGAGGTAAACTTGAATATCTGATGAAAATACAATGATTTACAGGCAGATTTAATTTGTGCCTTCAAAGCTACACTAAACATTTATATAGGGGCTTATAGTTAGCTACTGGCTAAGTTAGATACTATTTGTGAAAACATTTGGTCTATTGTTTGACCGATAGTGGAAACTGAAAAATTAGAAGAATTTCACTCATTTTACTCTTCATATTATAGTTGAGAACATTCACATTTCACTAGATTGTGTAAAAGGTTGTAAGTGGGTATTACAGCACTTAGAAGTATCATTGGAGATATCATGATAAGGCTTGTTCTTAGGAAAGACACAACGTAGAACAGTGAATAGCTATCCAGATTTTGGGTTAGATCTGGATTCAATTTCTTAGTCTGTCTATATTACACCTTGAGACCTCAGATGAGTTATTTAAATCTTTGGATCCTCAGGTTCTACATCTATAAATAATTTTTAATATCTTTGTTGAAAATAAATATATAAATCTATGTAAATTTTTTCAGCACAATGACTGCATAGTGTAAAAGCAGGAATATATATTTATTAGTAGTAGTATTTCAACTATTCCTCATCCGATCTTCCATCATTTGGGTTGTATCATAGTAATTCTCAAACTGTGCTGTGAAGGACATTTAAAAAATATACCTGATGCTTTTGTAATGTATGAGAAAAGTGTCACTGAAATATACTCTACATGTTTTTAAACACTGACTTTCACTTTGTGCACTTACCCTGCAGGAGACCTTTAACAAGCAGTTTGCAGATATACAAGGCTTTACATGCCATATCCCAAGTAGCATGCATTATATTATCTTATCATGAATACTCTGTAAATCTTATGTTATTATTTTTAATTACAGTTAAAAATAAACAATCCTTTATCCTTGAGGACAATTTCATTTATTTTGTTTTATAACACAAGCCTATGAACTAATTTTTTTGAATCCTTCCTATTGGACTTCATATTGTTTCCAATGTCTTATACCAGTGTTCGGCAAACCATGGCTCCCGAGCCACGTGTGGCTCTTTGGTCCCTTGAGTGTGGCTCTTTCACAAAATAACCACATACAGTGCAGCTGAGTCCCTTGAGTGTGGCTCTTTCATGAGATACCACGTGCAGGCGCACACATATGATGTGGTTGAAACTTCATGGCCCATTCACAGAAGTCGGTTTTCAGCTCTCAAAAGAAATTTCAGTCATCGTACTTTTGGTATTTGGCTCTGTAGACTAATGAGTTTGCAGACCACTGTCTTATACGACTATTGCTGGGTAAAATGTGACTTAACTATTATCACATAAAGTATTTTACTTATTTACAATACAAATACTTTAATCACTTTCACAGTTCTGGGTTATTAAATGTGGCTTTTTATGTGGTGACAAATTTTATTAAGTAACTCCAAACTATTGCCCGAGTACTAACAGAATAATTATGGTTCATTTTGCAAATATAAATCTTTGAAAAATTCCTAGTAAGAGAAAACCTTTAACTATTGAATGAATAATTGCTGGCATTACTGATGGAGTATTTTATGGGACTTCGGGTCCCATATTCTTAGAATATCAATACTTGAAAATGAAATTGAACAATAAATGCTATTTCATATTCTAAGCTAGCTTTTCCAGATTTTCTGTGTCATTTATTATTGCAATAGTCATTCTTATTTTACTTATCTAAGCATTTATGAACATACTGTTTATATCAGCATTAGAGATTTGGTGTGATTTTTATATTGCTTATGTCAACATAACTATATATAGAACCTCATTTCACTATGATTTCAGTATAAAAATTGAGTTTGTAATAGAAAGTATACTTTAATACTTTAAATAAAATATTTGAATTGTGTTTCAAAGTACCTCTATTTAATTTTCAAGCAAAGGAACACAATATCTTTTTTCTGAATGATGATAACTTTGTGTTATTTTCCATTATTTGCCCTGAAAAACAATTTGAATGATAGCTACAGGAGAATAATAATAAAGCAAACCCTACAACTTTTCACTTTGCCATTAGTTCTATTAAAACATTATCATTGCATGAAATAATTATGTACATGTATATTTTGTAAATATTCTCACAGATAATATAACTTGTTCCGGATTGTTCTGTGATCACATGTGGTAATTGATCAACAATCTCTAAGGTTAGGCTTCTTGGGTCTCTACTAGAGTCTGGGATACTCCCAGGGCTCCTTTAACTTTTGAATTTTAAACTCAAATCTTTGTCTTTTTCTTAAAGAAAGATTACTGAAATCTTTGTCAGCTTGTTACTCACCCAGTTTATTTTTTTTCTTTATTGATGAAGGTATTACATATATGTCCTTACCCATTTATTTTATGTTTATGTTTATTTTATTTATTTATTTACTTACTTATTTACTTACTTACTTATTTATTTTGCTTTAGATCTGGGTATCTCAACCAGAACATTGACAGCTTAAGATTTGGCAAATGCCTTGAGAAAATACTGCACATAGAACTTTAGGCCCACTAGATTTGCACTTCAAGTCCCAATGTATAGGCAACCCAAGTTCCAGTTATGTATGTGAAAATAAAATAATACTAGATTGCCAAATATATGGATACATGTATGAATACAGTAGATCTCACATGTTTGGGTTCTGCCTTCATAGACAATATTAACAGGAAATGGTATGTCTTAAAAATGGTGATCACATCACTAGAGTCTGTGCTGGAGTTGCAATAATCACCTCAGGCAGGAAAGGTTATAGCTCACAACCTGGGATCCAGCTGCATCCTTCTTGTAATGGACTCTGCAATAATATGACTTTCATAAATATTACAGCAACTGCTTCAAGGTGAATTTTACAACATAACTTAGTGGAGAAATTAAAACAAAAATAGTCATATCTATTGTGTTATGTCTACAGGATCCAAATAAAATGAGATGTAAACACTGCAAGTTCAGGATATTTTGGCCAATTATTACTAAAGGATTTAATAAATACTGTCAACCCTCATATAGAATATTGGGAGCAATAAGATAGCTTTCCAAGTGTGTGTAGAGAATAACAAATTAAGAACATGAGAATTGGACAAGAAAATTATCTATTTTTGAAAATTCTGGAAAATAATTTTACTCCTAGCATATAATTAAAAACGTGCTTTTAGAATAATGGTTAATGCCCAGTCCCTCTTGCAAATAACTATAATTAATAATAACAATGATAATGCTAACAATAATAAAACACAACTAACTGACAATATTGGAGAATGAACAAAAGCACAGATTCTGGAGGAGTATTGTACTTTCTCAGAAGAAAAATATACTAGATGAGTTACTGATGTGTGTGGATTTTTGCCCCAGGGCAGATTCGAACTGTGCTCTGTGGGACTAGTCAAATCCCATATAAATACCCTTTCATTATGCAACTACTAGTAAGTCTTTAAAGAGTTTGCAATGTCTTGGGAAGGAGAGCTTGCAGAGATATCCCAATTCTTTGTATGGATAGACTCTGCCCAAATCTCTGGCTGATCGTAGTACAAACCCTCAGACATAATCTAAACAGTTCAGGTTAAGCTGAAATAATTGACCTGAAAATTTTAGGCTAATTACTGATGCAACCTATTATTTTGAGAAAACAAAATAGAATACAAATTTTGCAAACTGTACCATTTGAAATATCTAGGGTAAATTTAAAAAAAAAATTAGGCATATGAAGAAATAGCAAATGTGATCCTTAGCAAAGAAAAGGACTTCAATGTTGGAATCAGTACACTAGAAATTATTATATCTATTCTTAATAACATGAAGGAAAATATAAGTAAGGAAATAAAAGATAAAACATGGGAAATCATAAAAAAATTACTGAGTGAGACTAAAATAAGATCGAAGATAACACAATAAACAAATAAGAGAAAAAATAGATCATTAAAATAGTTATCAAATATAAATAAACATAATATTAGGGATTTGTGAGACAGCATGAAAATACTTAACATAGTTGCAACCCTAAAAGAGGAAGAGAAATAAAACCTTCAGGAAAGGTTTTGTAAGAGATATTAGCCAGTATGTACCTCAGATTATTGAAAAATGTAAATTTTTATAGTGAAGAAAATCAGAGAAGCATTAAGAAAATTACATGAAGAACATGTAATTTCTGGAACTCCAAAATAAAGACAGTATTTTGAGGGGGCAGAGAAAAATAGCCCAACTGTATATGGGGAAGAGAACTTTGAATAACTACTTAATTTTTATAAAAAATGGTAGATACCAGAAGACAGGGCAATGATACCTATAAACTACTAAAAAAACCAATAAATAATAAATAAAAACAAAACAGAATTGTACATTCAGTGAGCATACCTTTCAAGAATATAGCTCAGCCTGCCAGTTCGGCTCAGTGGTTGAGCTTCAACCTATGAACCAGGAGGTCACAGCTCAATTCCCTGTTAGAGCAAATGCCAGGGGTGGGGGCTCAATCCCCAGTAAGGGGGAGGGCAGAGGGCATGCAGGAGGCAGTTGATAAATGATTCTCCCTCATCAATGATGTTTCTGTCTCCTTTCCCTTCCTCTCTGAAATCAATAAAAAATATAAAAAACCAGAATGCAGCTTAAAGAAAGACATATCAAATATAAAAAGGAAAACCACTTAATAAAACATATTAAAAGAACTACCACAAGCAAAAAGGTAATTAACAAAATGAATACTTGGATTTTCAGGAAGATTGAATAAGACAGAAAATGTGAAAAGTTTGCCTAAATTGAAAGTACTTTTTTCCCCATATGTCTCTTTAAAATATATGTGACTATTTAAAGTGGGCTTTGTAATGGATGGAGGTTTAATACATATAATGATATAAAGAACAGCACACATGGTAAGTAATCCAACACATCATATATTTTCTATATTTTACATTTAGTTCAACAGTATTAACTGTAAGTAGACTGAATAGTTCTAAATGTATAATACCCAAAGCAATAACTAAAATGATACAAATAGATGAATGAAAAATTACCAGGGAAAAAAATATAATTCTAGTTAAATATTCAAGTATTCAAATGAGGCCAAATGGGATGAAAAAATAAAATAAAACTAAAAGCAAAGAGGACTAAATAAATAAATATGCTAGACATAATACAATCTAATAAATTATTACTTTAAACAGTCTAATAAATTAATAGGACTAATCAGTCTTATTAAAAGACAAAGATTGATTAAAACATTAATAGAAATTGCCTAAACCGGTTTGGCTCAGTGGTAGAGCGTCGGTCTGCGGGCTGAAAGGTTCCAGGTTCGATTCCGGTCAAGGGCATGTACATTGGTTGTGGGCATATCCCCAGTAGGGGGTGTGCAAGAGGCAGCTGATTAATGATTCTCTCTCATCGATGTTTCTAACTCTCTATTCCTCTCTCTTCCTCTCTGTAAAAAATCAATAAAATATATTAAAAAAAATTAATAAAACTTAGAAAAACTAATACAGTACTGGTTCCACAGAGATGAAGTCAGAGGATCAGTATATAAAAGTTATCCTTGGAAATTCATCAGCCATATATTATAGTTGGTTTTGAGCAAAGAACTCCTTTTAGGTTTAATTTGTTAATGGAGACTAAATTCTTAATATACTGCCAAATTTTAGTCAAAAGTAACATAATTTCTTTTCTTTTCTTTTTTTTCTTTTTTTTTTTTTTACATCATAAACTTATATGGAAGTTGTAAAAAAAAGAATGTGGTAATGTGGTATCTGGATTAGAGCCTGCTGTGGCTGAATCATTTTAAAAGGTATGTATGGTTAACGTGCCAGATTGGAAAATGTTTATTACATGCCATTATTTTATACATGTATGTTAACTATCTTTAAAATAGTTTTAATATCTCAATAATTATATAATATTTTGATGAGTTGTCAAGTTTAGATGCTAAGTATTGAAGTTCAGCAGGAAGATAATCCCTGTGATTTATTAAAATTATTTGAGTCAGTCAGAGAAAGATAAATATCACATGATCTCACACATTTGTGGAATATAATGAACAACATAAACTGATGAACAAAAACAGATCCAGAGACAGAGAAGCCTCAATCAGATCATCAAACCTCAGAGGAAAGGTAGGAGAGTGTGGGGTAAGAGGGAGAGATCAACCAAAGGACTTACATGCATGCATATAAGCCTAACCAGTGAACACAGACACCAGGATAGTGAGGGCATGAGTGGGGGATGGGGGGGAAAAGAGAGGGATAGGAACATATATGTAATACCTTAATCAATAAAGAAAAATAATAAAATTATTTCAAAGTTTTAAATAAAAATATATCAATACATGCTATCTTTTCAGGGTCAAAATGGTTTTGCATATGTTATTTTTTATCTTAAAATATTTTATTTCCCCTCTAATGATTGTCACAAATATGTTCTAATATAGAGGTTAATATGATACTTCCCAATGAAGGCAAAGACTGTGTCTGTACAATACAATACTTGGTACAAAAAACTAGTTTATTTTCTTTTTTTTTTCAAATATGTGACTAGAAGCCACATCTAATTAATAAGTATACATTTGCCATGGATTTGTTATTTTGGAGAGCTTTTAATGCTTATTTTAAAAAAAATCATAACTTGAAATCAATTTAAAAATGCTCTCTCAATTTAAGAACCATGCTGCTCACCCCCTACCCCATCAACCAGCTGGTTAGGTAATGAAACAGCCAAAACATTTAAAATGTATAATCAGAACACTGGTCTGAGTGAGGAGCTGTGTTTACAGACAGATCAGAGCAGGTGTACTACCCCCTATAGGTTTCTCTCTCATAACCCGTGTGGAAAGAGTTCCAATTCAGGGTTCGGGTTCTGGAGAAGGGCCGCACACAAATGAAGAGACTTGAGACTTGAAGAAATTCAATTTGGCGATATGGGGGACCAGGTGGTAGTGCAATTCTAGTGTGATAACTACTCACTGCTCTGGCCCTGCCATCCCTTTTATTGAGGCTTTGAGGAAAACATCTTAGGCAACATAAACAGAAATTTACATGTAGCCCTTAGGCAGGAAATAACAGAAACTTACACGGGTCAAATAAGGTGGAGGCTGCTTCAGCTAACAATGTCTCAACTAAAGGTTAGAACAATTAAGGTTGTTGACCAGCCTTCCTGGCTTCCTGTCAAGATCTCTTTTTTAGTGAAACTGATTTTTTTTCCAGCACCCCCAATGTTATAAACTTAAATATGGCACAAACAACTGAAAAGGAGGAAAATTCAAATGAGACATATGTCAACATGGTATATAATGGAAGAGAACCTCTGCTTCTCACATTCGCAGGTTTAGTTTCACAGAACGCTTTCAGATTTACAAAATATAGGTCTCTTCCTACTACTGTCTGTCATTCTTTACATTCTTTGATAGATCATAATAAAATAGAATCATGTAAGAAATAAAAACCAATGTGGTTTACTCCTACAATAGTATACACCACTTCTTAATTGAAATATGGACTAGGAAACACATTCATAATATTGCTTAAAATAGTACAAACTCTACCATGCATGCCCTGATTATTCACTCATTGATTCTGCTTATCCATTCAATAAAAAAAAAAAAAAAAAAAAAAAAAAAAAGTTCAGGTGTGTTTTAACCTGTACTCAGAACTTTACAAGGAGTTACAAGGATATGGTCTTTACCTTCTGATGTAAAACTTATGATGATTCATTACCTTTCAAATTAATTTTTCCCAAAGTCATTTATCGTCATCAAGTTTCTATTATGTGGCAGGTTAGTTGTGTCATGGCAATTGCTGCTTCCTCTGCAGATTGGCTTCTCAATGACAAGAAATGCATTTTCTCAAGGTCACATTATCCCCTTGATATTTAAAACAGGGCTACTCAATTCAGTAGGTATTTATTCAGAAAAGAAAATGATTTGGCTTGCTTAAAAATGATCTGGCTTGCTTTATTATCTAAAGATGGGAAGGGAGAAAATAAAATACTTATACTTAAAAATGGCTATGCATCATTATAATTCTGAGTTCACTTATAATGGAAATATACTGTGCAGCAAAATGCTAAGTTCATTTGTGTGGGGTGGGATTTTATTGAAAACCATCCAGGCCCTGATGGCAGTTCTTTCTACGCCAGTGATGCAGGATGTAGAGACAACACACCTCTAATAGTGATCTCTTTTGGATCCTTGTTTTCCATGACCCACATCTTTTCTCCCTGTTCTAAAACACGTATCATTTTCTGTTTTACGTGCCACTTCGTACCAGAAACTTTGTCAGAAGAAAGAGCAATGGTTATGAATGGAAACTGAAATAAAGGTGGAACATAAGAGTGGGATGTAACTAGTTGTAGTTCCTGAAGATAATCAAGGGAAATGCTGCTCTAAAATGATAAAGAGCGACTGGCCTTAAAGAGACATGTTATCCCTAGACATTTTAGCCAGGCTCAGTGGATAGATCATTGGCCTACAGACTTAAGGGTCCTAGGCATGTACCTCGGTTGTGGGCACATACCCAGTAGGGGGTGTACAGGAGGCAGCTGATCAATGTTTCTCTGTCATCGATGTTTCTAACTCTCTATCTCTCCCCCTTCCTTTCTGTAAAAAATATCAATAAAATATATATTTTTTAAAAAGAGACATTTTAAACACGTTTGAGACTCTTATTTTTCATTTGTTTGTTTGTTTAAAGTGATCTAGCCAGCTTAGCTAATGAGAACATATATTAAAAACAAAGGTTGTGCATATAGTTTGCCACTTTGACAGACTAGTTAATTTGGCCGAAGCTGCAATGATAGTTATATTCTAAAGATGGCACTTCCATAACAAGAAAAAGCAAACAGATAAGTCATCAGTATCTGTTCTGTAATTTGCAGTTTATAAAGCACTCTTGTTATGGACTGAATTGTCTCCCCACCCAACCCCCATTTCGTACTTTGAAGCACTCGCTGCAAATATGACTATATTTGATGGTAAGGTCTATAAGAAGCTAATAAAGGTTAAATGAAGTCATAAGGATGGGGTCTTAATCCATTAGGGTTGGTGTCCTAATAAGAAAATAACAAGAACCACAGGGCTCTCTGGCCACATACAACGAGAAGAAAGGCCATGTGAGAACACAGAGAAAGTGGTGGTCTGCATCAGGAAGACACTAAGCCACAGGCACCTCCATCATGGACATGCAGCCTCTAGAAGAGTGAGGAGATAAATTTGTGTTGCATAAGCCATTCAGTGTGTGAAACTCTGTGACAGCACCCTCATCTGTCTAATCCAACTAGTGTATTTATTTGGCATAATAATAAAGCAACGTGGCTGATTATTATTGTTATTCCAACAGTGGAGGCAAATAATTGAGTGTCGGGAAGTTTGAGAGATTTGCTTCAAATCATCAAGGTAGCAAATGATACATTTATGATTGAAGATCCAACCCTTTTCATGTATAAAACTTTATATGTTAGCAAGTGGGCCAGTTAAATACCATGACTAAAAATTGGCATATAGGGTAGCTCAACAGCAGCATTTTCATACATAAAATACGTATTTTGAAAGTTTTTTTTTTCTTGAAATAAGAGGAAAAGAAAACTACCAGAGGCAAAGTTAAAACACAGTTAATCTGTCAATATCTTAAAAATTGAGGGTAATGAAAATGGTTCGAACTTATCACTGTACAGATGATACAGATTTTAACCTTATTTATTTCATAGTGCTTAAGTGTTATAAAGGGAAAATCATTGCTGCAAGTGTATATGTCTTTTTGAATCAATTTGCTACACATGATATACTCCCTTTGACCTGAAAGAGTACAAGATACAAAATACATTTATTTAACATTTCCACATGCTCTGATATTTCCATATCTATCTCTCTATCTCTCTATCTATCTCTCTATCTATCTCTCTATCTATCTCTCTATCTATCTCTCTATCTATCTATCTATCTATCTATCTATCTATCTATCTATCTATCTATTTATCATCTATCTATCATCAAGCTCTAACATGCAAATAGACCAAATGGTGGAACAACCAAATAACCAGTCACTATGATGTGCACTGACCACCAGGGGGTGCACATGTGGAACATGTTGGGCATTGGCAGCAGCTGGTGGAGCAAGGGAGATAGCAGAAAGCAGTCAAGGCGGGATGGTGGAGCAGGTGAGCAGGGGCGCCAGACCAAGGTGGGGCACTGGTCGCAGTCATCAGGGCGAGCCTCTGGTTGTTACTGAAAATTCTTTGTTCCTGTGCACCATAATCCCACCTGGCACTCACACCTGTTGCCAATCACTTGGCACCATCAGAGGATGTAAGCAACACCTGCTGGCCGCTATTTCCCCTCGGGAATTCTCCACTTCCCCCTGCTCCTAAGGGACAATCAGGGCCCTTAGCCACCTCTCATACCCTCTGCTGGTGCCAGAGCCACCACTTGCACCCACTGCCAGTGCTGGCCCCACTTGCACCTGAGGACAACCCCAGAGCCGCAGCTTGCACCTGCTTCTGGTGCCCAGTGACAGCCCCAATTGTTCCACGCCATCAGCAGATGTGAGTGGGGCCAGCACCATCAGCGTGTGATAGCAGTGGTGGAGGGAGTGGGGCTGCCAGTAGACAAGGGACCAGGGGCCCTGGTGGGAGGGGCCAGGCTGGGACTCAAAGGGTGGGCTGAGACCTGTCCCTGTGCCCATTGCAGCCTAATGGCCCACAGTTCCTTTCAAGGTGCACAAATTCATGCACTGGTCTCCTAGTTAATTCATAAATTCAAAAGATGTCTGCATCAGTTCTAGTGTCATCTGAGTTTTCTTTTGAGGATATCTCATTTCACATTTCCCCACCATTTGGCTACTTACTGGGGGAATACTGTGCTTTTCAAATTTACATTGGCAACATTTATATCTAATTAACCTCCATATGCTTGAGCTACTCCTAAAAAAATTACTTGGATATGTATCCTTTTGGGGAATAAAATTTCCCAGAACCACACCACCACGAGTCCTTTTTTTTGAAGAAATCACTCAGTATAAGTAGAAGAGTAGTAAAGATAGAAACTGTGTAAAGAGCACACTTCTGTTACCATGGTAACTATAACCTCACCAGGCTCAATCTAGAATTTATATGGAAGCAATATCATTCTGTCATTGAATTTTTAAGTTTTATTTTATTTAAAAATAAAGAAAACCATTATAATATAATAAGTTAATTGAGGGAACATATTTACTTTTCGTATTGGCCTATTAGAAGTTATTTTACAGGACATACCAGCAAAGCAATGAATATATAATTTTAATAGCCAGCTCATTTCTCTTTAATGGCACAGACCCTTTAGTGTTTATATTTTGAAATTGTAAGTTTAAGATACAGTTAATTTTAATAGTAACATGGGTGAAATATTATTCATTATATAGGAAAATAATCCATTTGCCTTATGCATGTCTATATGTCTTAAATGAGATATTAAACAACATTGAAAGCAGATAAATTCATTTACAAAGCATTTTCATTGTTTTTTTTTTAATATATTTTATTGATTTTGTACAGAGAGGAAGGGAGAGAGATAGAAAGCTAGAAACATCGATGAGAGAGAGTCATCGATCAGCTGCCTCTTGCACACCCCCCACTGGAGATATGCCCACAACCAAGGTACATGCCCTTGACTGGAATCGAACCCGGGTCCCTTCAGTCCCCAAGCCGACGCTCTATCCATTGAGCCAAACCGGTCTCGGCTGATTGTTAATGTTTCAATTATCTGATGCTAAGTACATTCCACATTGATTTGAAAGTATATAGTTGAGATTTTCCAAAAAAGCAATGACACAAAATAAAGAATCCTATATAATAAAAGGCTAATATGTAAATATTCCTCTCCACCAAGAGTTCAACCAGGAGTTCAAACAGAAGTCCAACCAGGAGGTGGGGCCAGCCAGCCAACAGCCCACAGCCCCTCCTCTGGGCCAGCCCCACTCTCATTGGCCCCCCCACCTCAGCTGGACCCTACCCATGAACAAATCTTTGGCCTCTATCTCAAATATAATATACTAGAAAATTTGAGATCCCCATTTGCAAAAGAGATGGGACAATGAGAAATAAAAGAAGAGCAGGTATAAATATTTTAAGCAATTATGAGAAAACGTTTGGTATTAAGGTGCGTTTGTAATACAAGGTATAAAAATTCTATATAGTATTTTTTAGCATTAATTACCCTTGAGTAGGAAAAAATAGAACAAGTTAGGTTAGGAAATGCTCCCATATTTTGTATAAACTGTACTTGGCTTTTTTTCTTCTTATCTGAATTACAATTACATAATCCCATATATCTGTTGATCAGAGTTATGAAAAATGCACCCATCCATTTTCACAATCAGAAAGCTCATTAATAGCATGCACGTTCAAGCAGTGAATCTGTGATAAGTACCTTGGCATATGTTAAAAATTCTAAAAAGAATAATTTATATCAAGTACAACGTCTGCTTTAAAAAGACTCATCAAATTTCATTTCTTCTTCCTGTGCTTATTTCTCAGAATGGAGATGGGGTGGTCAGCAGGCTGCTGCACGGGTGTGCCATCCGCATTACAAAATCAAATCTTGGCCAGATGTCAAACACACAACTTTAATTTTTATTCCCAGAAACTTTGTGGCACAAATGGCAGGCAAGTGTAACTTATGTGGGCATTTGAAGGGAACTGCCTTTCTTTAGTACTGCTTGAGTATCAGCTGCAAATGCAGATTAGACTTTCCTTATTGAGCAGGCTTTTGTTCTACCCCACTATGCACCTATAGCAATCAAAACAAGATTTTTTTTTAATATAAAACATATAAAAATGTGAATTAATTTCTGTCCTCTCCACCAGTTGCAAGCTCCCTGAAGACAGTGACTCTTTAATCATGTAAGGCCTGAGGCAGACTTGAGCAAACAGTGGGCACTCAATAATTAGATGTGGCTGGAATGGATCGTAGAGAACCAAATCATGGGACAAGAATAACCCCTCCCCCAGCAAAAACCAGTTTGGCTCAGTGGATAAATCATCTGCCTGCTGACGGAAAGGTCCCAGGTTCGATTCTGGTCAAGGGCATGTACCCTGATTTTGGGCACTTCCCCAGTAGGGGGTGTGCAAGAGGCAGCTGATTGATGTTTCTCTCTCATAGATGTTTCTAACTCTATCCCTCTCTCTTCCTCTCTGTAAAAAATCAATAAAATATTATATTTAAAAGAATAGCCCCCAGAAAGGCATCATATATATTCATTGTTGCACTCCACACGGCAAGCCGTTACACATCTATACTTCCTGAGGGACAAAGGAGTTCTATGTGTTCTGACAGCAGTTTGCAGAGTAGAAAGAAATAATTCCACAACATCATCATGCATTGTCTTTTACCTGCTATTTCTTGTAGTCTTTAGAAAACAAACCTCAAGAATATAAAAACTATCCGTATGGGAAAGTGGAGTGAAGAAAAGTGGAGGTAGAATTCAAATCTCACAAACTCTCCACATCCCAAAATATTTGCTTAATTTCAGGAGAAAAAGACAACAGCAACCAGAAAATACTTGACTATCTAGAAAGAAAATAGTTTCAGTGAGTTGAATTTTTAAAAGTAAAATAACTGGAATGTATAATAAATAAAGAGCTCATTGGGCACAGATTATTGAATTGCTTAAAAATGCCATGTAAAGAAGGTCTAAATTGTGTTGCTCTATATAACATATAATTGCTACAAGCTTTTGTCTTATTTTCCCCCTGAAGCTTTTTAAAATGTAAGTGGACTGAATTTTGTAATAAAGACCTTTAATAGAAATCCTGAAGAAAAGCATTTTCACATGCTATTCTTTGAAGCAGTTACTGAAATAACATTAAAAAAAAATTAATTGGGAAGCTGTCAAAGCCATAAAAAATAGGGAAAGTCTGAGTAAGTGCCACAAGAATTGCCTAAGGAAGCAGGACAAGTAAAAGTAATATGTTATCCTCCAGGGGGATATGACATAGAAACAGGACAGCAAATAAAAATAAAGAAAAATCTCAATATACTATGGACTTGAGATCATAATATGGTATCAAATTTGGCTCATTAATTAAACAAATGCACCACATTAATGTGCAACATTAATAATAGAGGAATGATGTGGAGTACATGGAAACTCTACTATGTTCTCAAAATTTCTGTAAATATAAGGCTGTTTTTAAAAGGAGCTTATTAAAAATTAAGAAAACATATATCAGGTCACACATTTCCTTTCTTCTTGAGCTTCACCATAACTCTGCCTAGCACTGCCATGTCCTTAACTCATTCCACTGGAAGGTCCTATTATTTTGCATATTTGTTTCCTGATTGAATAAGTATATTATACAAATGTTTCATTTTCTTTTAATTTGTCATGAGATTTCTTTCCCAGATATAATCCTTAATTTGTTAAAAATAAAGCACCATGAAATGATTACAAGTTATTGATGTCTTCAATTGATGGATACTACTACTACTACTACTACTACTAATAATAATAATAATTTGATTGATAAAGAGGACTTAAAAACCACTTGGGAAATGAATTATAAAAAAATGTCCATCATAATGAAAAGCAACATTCTTAGTTACTAAGCATGTTCGCGCACATGCACACATACTGTTTTAAAATTGTTTAAATTAAAATAGACTACATGTTAATTCAACTTTTATAATAAAATGATTTCTCAACAAGTTAAAAAGAATTTCAACAAAAAGATGATCAAATATAATAATCTGTGATTCTAAGGTAATATTTGACTAGTAATGGTCAGAAGGAAGTTATAAACTGCATATGGGAAAATACCTTTCAGAAAAATTAATGTAGAAAGTAACAGCAGCATTTAAGAGAGCTGTTGGAAGCTAAGGAGGGACCAATTAGTGTGATATTCCTTAGATGGAATGACCACTTATTCTTCTCTCCAATGAGTAAACCAATGCAACAAGGTGACAAGGGAAGCCAGGTTGAAATCAGAGTAAAACTGTCATCCTTGAAAATGACATGTATTCTGGAAAAGGTGATCAGTTTGAATATGGTAGGTGAGGAATAAGTGACTACAAAACATTAATAAGATCAATATATTACCAATTGCAATGGTAATAGATGATTATTGATGGAAGAATATTAGAGATAGTAAACTATTCAGAAAGCTGATAATTGGTGTTACTGAAATTTTGTATTTGAGTTGGAAAATAATTGCCCAGATTTCTGATGTAGGAGAATAAATAAATCTCATGGTCATGACTCAGTGGTGACAGTTGTATGAAAAGATTTGGAGGAAAACTGTCTTTAGTTAGTTAGTAATGAACTTAAGTTATGTAATAGTACTTCCCTGGAGGTAGCTGAATATAAGAGTACACAGGTAACCAGTTAAGTTTTAGATGGAGGCATATATTTTGGTTATCAATTTATTCTTTGCAGGATTATTTTAGGCAAGACTGGGATTCCTCATGGAGACCACATTCTCTGTAAACTAAGGATAGAATATGTGCTAGTATCAACATCTAATAAGTGCATGAAGACCAGAGGCCAGGAACATAAAGCGGTGGACTGAAGACCTGGAGAGCCAGATTTAGCAATATCATTATTGATCATAGGGTAATGAATGTTGAACAAACGAAAGGATGCAAGATTCTATCCTCCAAAGGAAGACAAAACCCAGGAAATTGTGGCCATGGTTTTTGGCTAACTAAAATAAATTAATGAACTAATTATTGTCAGTAGCATGACTGGATACCAGGTATAATTCCGCCACGGTCTGCTTTAAGTACTGTAGAATAGAGATGAAAAGTTCTAGTGGCAGGAGAGATGGAATGTTCCTGAGTCATGGAAGCCTCTGCCAAAGGTAATGATTTTGTGCTGAATCTTAACGGGAGAACATATAATAACCCTGCAAAGAGGACTGCACTGCGATATTCCAGTTGGAAGTGCAAATTGTACTTTTTTTTTTTTCCAGAAAAAGCAGAAACTGTTCTCTATGTCACCTCTGTAGTATATATTTTTATATTTTTTCAATTGTCAAAATACAGAGTACTGTACATCATAAGAAGTGAACTTTAATATAAGCAATTAAAAAACAACAACCTGAGTGTTGAGGATCTTGAAAAGGCATAAAATCTGTGATAAATGAATTGTGCTATAAGTGTATGATATAACCTCACTGAAGGAGTTGTACAAAATAGAGCTGGCCTACGCATCTTCATATTTTAACTGGAAATATATTTATAACTATAACTATAACATAACTATAACATAATTATAACTATAACTATAACAACTATAACTATAACTATAACTATAACTATCGATATAACTATATATATATATATATATATATATATATATATATATATATATACACACACCTCGGTACTATAAGCCATAAATTTGTTTGCACAAAGTTATAGATTAAAATTACTGAAAGAACTTTATATATCTGCCAGAGTTGAAAAATAGATAAGTAAATGTTAGGTAATTGAAGCTGTATTTCTCACTATCAGAGAAAGAAGTTACAAATAAACCAAGAGAGGCCAGGCTAAAGCCTGTAATATGGGACTAGAGTTGGAGATATCAGTATGAACTGCTGCTTTATGAATAGGTAAAAGATATATGGACAAACAGACAAATAGATAATTATAGATATATGCATATACCTGAGTTATATTATAAACACATACTTTTAAAAAATATATATATTTTATTGATTTTTTACAGAGAGGAAGGAAGAGGGATAGAGAGCTAGAAACATCGATGAGAGAGAAACATCGACCAGCTGCCTCTTGCACACCTCCTACTGGGGATGTGCCTGCAACCAAGGTGCATGCCCTTGACCTGAATCGAACCTGGGACCTTTCAGTCTGCAGGCCGACACTCTACCCACTGAGCAAAACTGGTTTTGGCCAAACACATACTTCTTAGTTCTGTTTGCTGAGTGGGCCTGGCTGCAGTAATATCCCAGTAGATTTTCATATCTAAATACAATGCCTTTGGGAAAGTGATCAAGTTAGTGCTAAGATATGGAATATGAAGGTGAGCCTGGATTATGAAGTTGTGTCAGAAAATAAGGAAATCTTCAAAAACCAAAGGGAAGGACACATGTCAAAGGGACAGAAAAGTTAAGCTGAATGAGATCCTGATGGATATTTTATTTTTGAATTTGAACAACAAAATAAATGGTGTAAGCCCTAACCAGTTTGGCTCAGTGGATAGAGCGTGGGCCTTCAGACTAAAGGGTCCCGAGCTTGATTCCAGTCAAGGGTATGTTCTAGGCTTGATCCCTGGCCCTGGTTGGGGCATGGGCTGGAAGCAACCAATTGATGTGTCTCTCTCACATCAAAGTTTCTCTCTCCTCTGTCTCTCCCCCTCCCTTCCATTCTTTCTAAAAATCAATGGGAAAATACTCTTGGGTGAGGATTATAAAAATAAATAAATAAATAATAAATATATAAATGATGTAGCATTGAATTAAAACCCAAAATAAAAATAAAATAAGTAAACAAGAACATACTGATGTAAATGTTTCATAAATATAAATGGGGAGAAGAGATACTATTTCCTCATGGAATTCCACATAATACTTAGAGAGTACCCCTTTCACAAGGTGGCTTTTAATCCTTCATCCATCCCTGATTGTGGAATATTTTTAGTGAGAAAAAATAGGGAAAAATATAAATTTTAGAATACAGGGACCTGGCAGACAACATTTCAAGCAAGTGATCAAGTTGAACATTCCCAGTGATCAGTCATGAGAAAATCATCCGCCCCATCCTGTCCACTGATACATCCCACCATGGGATGGGATGAGAAGGGCATTTCACCTCTGTGGTACTCTTCTGTAACTTTAATCATCCCTAATAGCACGTGAGTAAGACATCAGACACACCCCAACAGAGCGACACCTCCAAATACCTGACTGGTTTCCTTCAAAGCTGTCAATGTTATGACAGCCAAGGAAAGACTGATAATCTCACCATCTAGGAAGCCTAAGGTGACATAGATGACTAAATGAAATGTGGTATCCTTAATTGGATCCTGGAACAAAAATGTAGAGAGTGAGGGGAAAAAAACACCTGACAAAGTAGAAACAAAACAGGGAGTTTAATAAAAAGTAAGATGCCGGTGTTAATCTCTTATTTTGACATGTACCATGGTTATGTAAATGTTACTATTCAGGGAAGCTGGGTCAAGGTTATATGGAAACTCTATTCTGTCTTGGCAACCTTCTATAAATATGAAAGCATTACAAAATAAAAACTATGACACAAAAGAGAATAATCTTTGTAGGTATTCAAAACCCATTTTCTTTCTACGCAGTTTATATTCTGCATACTATAAAAAATATATGGGTGTACATAAGAGAACACAATATTTTTAAAATAAATTTGAAATAAAATGAAATAATGTTTGTATTAATACCTTATTTTTTTGAATATATATATATGTAGAAATATATTTTAAAAATATTGTGTTCTCTTATGTACACCCAGAAATGGGAGGGTGTTCAAAAGCATCTAGATTCTACAGAATTTCTGGTGGGGTTTAAAATAAAGACAAGTCCAGCATTAACACCCTCCCATTTCTGGGTGGCCCACGCTACTTCAGAAATGCCTGTCTATTTCACATCCATAAGATTCCTGACAATTTCTTTTGAAAATGTAGAAACATTCTCCTTAACCATTAAGCTAAAACATCACTGTCCCAAAGTATGCCCTTTGTGTGTATTTACCGACCTCAGACAAATGAAATGCTAGCATTGGGATGTAACCTCAGAGCACAAAGAGTTTTCAGCTGCTTAGAGAGGTGGCAACAATCCTGTACAATGTCCCAGTGAAATAAAAGGCGGTCTGAGAAGAGAAATGAGTGTCTGCAGATGCAGAGCACACACAGATGTGGATTAATGCAGCCTCGGGAGATTTCTTCACAGAGGCAGAGAAAGCAGTGATGGCTCTGCCAGCCTCATTTTCTAACCTGTTCCATCAGAGTTCAAGGTCCTTAGACAGCCCCTAAAAGTCTGGTCAGCAACTGGCAGCACAGTGCAACTTTCTGAAATGTTTTTAATGGATTGTACAGATCTTAGCAACTTCACTCAATTCATGTTAATACTCATAATCAAACAAAGCAATATTCACATGTTCTCTGAAGTGCAAGCAGGTGCAGATGGAATGTGTATGATGATTAAAACTTCCCTTAGTTTGGTTACATTAGGGGTGTCGAACTCAATCAGAGAAGGGGCCAAAATCTAAAATCCAGCCTAAATCGCGGGCCAAATGGTTTACTGAACAGTCATAAACTGTCATTGTGATGGAAACGCAGCGGAGTGCAGTGATGACAGCGCAGTGGGGGCCACATTGCAAGGCCTGGCGAGACGGATTTGGCCCGCGGGCCTTGTGTTTGACACATGTGGGTTACATCAAGCATGGTTGCTCTAGCTTTCTAAATGGAAATCACCGTTGCCTTTTTTTCTTTTCTGTTGATAAAAGTGTTTTTAAATAATGATTATATTCAATAGTATTTTCCATCGTGGCTGCATACTTGAGAATAGCTGTCATCAATAAGTCTGAGTCACATTGGCCAATTGTCTATACATCCCCAGCCAGCAAAGATAAGGGTTGCATAGATTCCTAATGAACAACACATGTTTTCTAAAGTTTCTTACTTTTTTTTATTGTTGACACTATTACAGATGTCTTCCATTTTCCCCTCCTTTGCCCACTATACCAGCGCCCCCCCTCCCAGCCCTTCCCTCTGGCCATCACCACACTGTTGTCCGTGCTCATGGGCTATGCATATATGTTATTTGGCTAATGTCTATTTGTTTTTTAAAAAAATATATATATTTTATTGATTTTTTTATAGAGAGGAAGGGAGAGGGATAGAGAGTTAGAAACATCGATAGGAAAGAAATATCGATCAGCTGCCTCCTGCACACCCCTTACTGGGGATGTGCCCACAACCAAGGTACATGCCCTAAACCGGAATGGAACCTGGGACCTTTCCCGAAGCTCTATCCACTCAGCCAAACCAGTTTCGGCCTAATGTTTATTTGTTAACAATTACTATGCACATGCACATCTTTTCCCTTCGAATAGAAAATAATGCTAAAAGAAACATGAACAAAAACAAGCCTTTATTTTCTTGTATCCTTCTCTGAGGTAAAAAAAAAAAGAAATGTGATTTGAAAACAGATTTTAATAATGTAGAATGATAATTCCTGATGAAATAATCAGAAGAAAATCAATCTGGTAGATTGCCACTTATTTTGATTATAGTTCTGAGTTCCATCAAAGTATTAATCAATTAGTATTTAAAATAATTATGTTAATTTAGCTGGGGGAAAAACACATGGTAATTAATGAATTTTCCTATAGATGTGTAAATAGCCAGGCAACATATTCCTGCAAAGTATTCCCCAAAAAGTGGATGCACACATTGTGAATAATTACAAAGGCAGTGTTTATTAAAATACATTTCATTTTTAAAATTGAGCTATCAGCTGTTCAAGTGTACATACATTTTTGGGACATTCTGTATTTTAGTTTATTGTGTTAGAATTTTTATCCTTTATAAAAAGTTATTCAGTAGTTGTATTAAATAACTTAATATACTTGTATTAGAATGTCTATTTACATTGGAAACTTCAGATAGAAGTTTAGAATAGGAATCTCTGAAGCAATCCATAACCTAGCACATCCTTTCCCAGCTGCATACTCTAGAAACTTTTATGTGCCCACTGGGAGACTAACAGCCTGTGGAACTTACAGATATATTCTAAACGGGAGGAAAAAATGCCAGCCCTAGAACTTTCCAAAGGGTATAAAGCCATTTTTATAACTAAATGTAAGCAAAAGAAGTATATTTTAATAAATGCATAGGTAATAAAATCATTAATGAGAAAAGCAAGAAAGTCGATTAAAAGTAAAAAAAAAATAAGATTAATTTTTTGTTTGTTTTTTTACGGTGGGATGATGCGGAAATGGTGACACTATGGGAGATGGAAGAAACACATAAGTCACAATATTAAAAATCATGTTTTTTGTTATATGCACCATAGATGTTCAATTCTATCTTATACTTCATGGCTTCAAATGTATTTTTAAAAGTATGTTTTTAATGATTTTAGAGAGAAAGGCGAGGGAGAGGGGAAAAGAAAAACAACATCTGCACCCTGACCATGGATCAAACCAGCTAACCTGGTGTGTGCCCTGACCGAGAATTAAACTGGTGACCTTTTGAGGAACAGGAGACAATGCTCAACCACTGAGCAAACACTGGCTAGGGTTTCAAATGTATTTTTTCAAAATATAAGCTTACTAGAGGCCCCATGATCAAAATTCATGCAAGAGTAGGCCTTTCTTCCCCCAACTGCCAGCACCGGCTTCCCTCTGGCCCCTGAGACCCAGGTTTCCATCAGGCTGCCAGAGGCACCCGGCACCTGGGCTTCCCATGCAGCCCCAACTGGCTTTGTCCAGATGGAAGGATATCTGGTCTAATTAGAATATTACGCTTTCATTATTATAGATTGATTTCAGAGAGGAAGGGAGAGGGAGAGACAGATAGAAACATCAATGATGAGAGAAAGTCATTCATCAGCAGCTTCCTCCATGCCCTACTGGGGATCAAGCTCACAATCTGGGCATGTGCTCTTTCTCTCTTTTTTATTTAGTGATTCTTTTTTTCTTTATTGATTATGGTATCACATAATTGTCCTCATCCCCCCATTCCCATCCCATACCCCTCCCCACGTATGCCCCCACCCCCCTGTTGTCCATGACCACTGGTTAGGCTTATATGCATGCACACAAGTACTTTGGTTGATCTCTCCCTTTTCCTCCACCCTCCCCTACCTTCCCTCTGAAGTTTGACAGTCTGATTGCTGCTCCTCTGTCTCTGGGGCTGTTTTTGTTCATCAGGGCATGTGCTCTTGATCTTAATCAAACCCAGGACCCTTCAGCCAGCAGGCTTGATGCTCTATCCATTGAGCCAAACTAGCCAGGACAAAATGTATTTTTTTTAAAAGCCCTATTTATCAAATTTTCTATTCTAAATAGTGAGCTATTAAATCAAATGGTACTTGACCTCCAAAACATATTCAAAGGAATGCTTCTTATGATCTCAGAGTCTTTAAAAAAAATTTATCATCTTTTCTACTCGAGGGTTATAGAATACTGGGTGTACTTGTTCCCTCATAGGAGTTTCTTGTTGCTAACAGCATTGTTTTTTATTGATGCCAATTCTGTCATTATCTGCGCATTCAACCAAGTTATAACTCATTGTAGTATCCCTTTAGGGGAGAGCAAATGACCATGCAAATGCTCATGGCTTAGGCCTGCCAAGTACCAAGAACTGGATCACTTTCCCACTGCCCTTTCGGTCCCCTCACCACTACCACCAATCCAGCCATTTAGTTTGCAAGGGATTTCTATTCATTGATTTTCTATTCCCTGTGCTGCACCTCTTATTTTCCCTTTAGTAGTTTTCCTACTAAATAGTATCTGCTTCTATTTTGATCACAGGTGGACAGGAAAAATGAATACTTATAGAAGAAAATAACAGGCTTGGTTGGGTAGCTCACTGGTTAAAGCATCCTCCCGACAATACCAAAGTTGTGGGTTCAATCTCTGGTCAGGGGACATACAAGAATCAATCAATGAATGCATAAATAAATGGAATAACAAATCCATGTATCTATCTCTCTATCCAAAATCAATAAAATTTTAAAAAGAAAATACAATTTCTAAAGGATCTCCTAATTAGTTAAAATAAAAAGGAGCTACAATTTAGAAGTACATCAGACAGTTTATATTGGCATAACATAGGTGAATTAGGAAGGATAATGGACAATTTTAAACTTCAGGCTACATTTTTATATTGTCTCTGTCTCGTGTCCCACATTTCCATTGAGGTACAGATACTTACTTAAGGACAATTTAGTTATCGTGTCATTGATCACAATAGAGCTGAAATTAACTATATGTATCTCTTTAACAGCTATGTGTTCCACAAGACCTGAATTAACATATTTGAGATATCAGATAAGGATAAAGTGAGCTGACAATACCAATTTTCTCATGAGGGAGTTTTGAAGCTTTACTTCTCTAATTAGTCTTCAAATATATAAAAGACCACTTTAGTTACCCAACACCTGTCACTACACGAAGACATTTTTTAAAAAGTATTTAATAAGGATCAGAAAGGACCTAGAAATATTGGAGGCCTCAAATATGTAAAATGAATGTTCATAAAAATGTTTATTCATAAAAACTACATAAATCCACCAATCTTGCTAAATATCCTAGAATTCTATATTCTCTGTCATTTTTAAGTAATACAGAATAATTCAATTGCTTTATTTGTTTAATATATTTATAAAAATAAAATATGAAAGCCTATATTGCCAGTTTCTTTCTTATGAAATTTAAACTCTCAAATAACCAAAGCAATATCCATTTTTTTTTTAACTACCTGAAAGATTGAAATCAACTCTATTTGGCAAACTAGCACACATTGCAGAAACACTGTTTAATATACATCTGCATTTCTGTTTTTTCCTGTGGACAGTGTGATGTCACACAAGTAACACAAGTTAAATACTTAGTGATTTAACCAAAGCTTAAATGATGATGTGATGACCCTCCCAAATGGCATTAGGTATACAAATGATGCAAATACCGGTAGTTTAATGAATCAAGCTGTTTTTTAGAGAGCCTGAAACCTGATTGTGTGTGCCTGTGTGTGTGCCTGTGTGTGTGTGTGTGTGTGTGTGTGTGTGTTTGTCTGCGCGAGCGCGAATGGATGTCTAGATAGAGGAGGACCATAGTGTACAGTTTTTACTACGTGTAATACACTGGGCACATGTTTTTTGTTTTTTTGTGATTGTCTGTTACTCATAATGGCCTGAATACCTAACTCATAATATACCTAACTCATAATATACCCTAATAGTGTTGTGCAAAACTATTACATTTTGGAATCACAAATAAATGCAGACATTATCAAATAAATTAAAAAGTAATTTAAAAATACTTCTTATATTCACGAATTTGCTACTTCTCAGAAAAATGTTACCTGCAACACGTGAAGTTGCTATCTGATTTCTCCCTCCTAGTCTCCATTAACTTAATCATGGTAACTTGGCGCTTGCCAACCTCATTATCATGTATTATGTAGTTGTCTTTTAAATTCATTAGACAGAGACCTTCCATTTAAAGCACATTAGTTTCTCCACTCTTCTGAAACCTTTAGCCAGAGGTGGAAATTTATAAGGTCTAATGCGGTATTCAACAGGAAGCACGTTAGACTGGGATTGTGTATAGGAGTCACACCTGAAGCAGTTTTACCTATGACATTAATAAAGCTTATTCCAGAGTCCGTCACATATTCCTGTGGCAAGTTTTATATTTTCTAATTGTATTATTTTGATTACAGCAGCATTTCTCCACCAGTACTACTCTCATTTTTTGGATGGAATAGTCCTTATTGTGTGGGGTGTCTTGTGCCCGGTGGGCCACGGAAGCAACATTCATACCATCTACCCATTAGATTCTAGTAGCTAACAACAACAACAAAAAAGTGTTCAGGTACCTGGGAGCCTCAGGGTGATCCCGATTTGGGAATCACAGACTCAAAGCCTCCCATTCTCTCAAGCTGTATAAGCTTTAGCCACACAAAGTCTGCATCTGGCCTACATGGCAGTTATTAAAAGAAGCATCGTTGAAGGTATAATATCACAATATCATGTGAATAAGTTTTTTTCTAAATTCATACGATTTTGTGACTTTTAACTAGCAATTATAGTTATTTTGTTTTATTGAACTTGTGACAAGCTCACTAACTTAAAAAAAAATGATGCACTCCATTTAATAAGCCCCATTTAATGAAATAGCACCCATTATAAAGAAAATGTCATTAAAATGACTGTGGACTATGAATTCAGGTTATATACACTATGTGTTAGGCAGGTACAATAGAGACTGAAGCATTGTGACTAGAAGTAGTATCTACTTCTATAATTGATGGAGTTAAATGTAAAATACAAGGCCCTTTGTGCTATGTTATATACTTTCTTCTGCAAATTAAAAATGTTATGAAATGTCCTTGCACTTAATTGGGCATTGCTGTTAATGCATTCAGTAGCAAGGAAAAATTATTTTTCCCTTGGTAGGCTAATCCATGAACACCTAAGAGATTCAGTATATATGGAAATGCTATTTTTAAAAATCTCTTGATAAAGAGACCTTTCTATATATTGGGATTTCTTAATTTAAACCATTTTAATGTTTATACTATAATTTTTATTTCTAAAAATGACATAGCCATTTGGAGGTGGAATTAACTGTATGGGGTGAATATGCAAACTATGGCCAAGATTAAAAAACAAGCAAACAAACAAACAAACAAACATAAAAAATACTAAGCCAGGACTGGTTTGGCTCAATGGATAGAGCGTCAGCCTGCGGACTGAAAGGTCCCAGGTTCAATTCCGGTCAAGGGCATGTACCTTGGATGAGGGCACATCCCAGTAGGGGATATGCAGGAGGCAGCTCATGGATGTTTCTCTCTCATCAATGTTTCTAGCTCTCTAACCCTCTCATTTCTTCTCTGTAAAAAATCAATAAAATACATTAACACACACACACCTAAATTATTTGTGGCAAGAAAAACGAAGGCCAATTCAAATCAGGGTTTCTATAATAAATTTTGCTACTCTTTCTAAAAATAGTCAATAAAGCATCACCTTCAAATAGGCATATGGATTTTAATATATTTGCTGTTTAATTAAATAATATAACTGTAATGGAAAGTGTAAATAAATATAACTGGTAAATACTTTAAAGATTTTGATTTCTCTTTTAGTAAAAACTAGAATTATTGATATTTTAACCTAAACTATCCATAAATCTTTTAAAATATCTACTTTTAGGCCAATACATTGATTCCTAATGTCATTGCTTTGAAATATGTCTTGAGTTTAAAAAGGAAATGTAATCATAAAAGCTGAGTAATGCTATTATGCTGATTAATTAATGTCATCAGCAAGTCTGAAACTGCTATCTAGATCCTCTTAAGAATATATTTTCCTAAACAAAAAAGTAGATATCTAGGGAAGCCCTTAGCTATACTCAAAAGTGAAGAATGTTTTGTTTTTTTTCCATCACAGACTCTAGATATGAGCACTGCATTTAGGAAAAAAAAAACTTTGTGTGTGTGAGAGTGTGTGTGTGTGTGTGTGTGTGTGTGTGTGTGTGTGTAAAAGAGAGAGAGAGAGAGAGAGAGAGAGAGAGAGAGAAATACCAAGGCAGAAATATAGAAAAAACATAGAGAACAAAACATTAAAGCATTTAGGGTTTATGGCTAAAAAAAATAATTTTCCACAATTTCTACATCAAAGTTTCTTGGTTTCTAATCTCAACTGCTTCATAAATGGAAGTTATGAAAATTTAGAGGGGAAAAAAGAGTGTCCAAGTGGCCATGAGTACTTTTATAAGAGAAGGAACGTTCTGTTTTTTATTTCCCCCCAGTTGCCAAAAAAAATAAAAAATAAAAAGATTCACTGGTCTAGAGATGAAACTATAGCTTATAATGAACTGCTTTTGGTTCATAATTAGCTGTGCTCAGTGACATAGAGGGAAAAAAATCAACCTAATTATTGTAGTCCATGAGTGCTTCACTGGTATATAATTAGGTGACTCACTGGCACAACTCTGAACCTACTGTAATTTTATTCCAAATAATTTAGAGGATGCTCCCTCAAAACCTGTCATTATTTTCACATGCTCCACAATGCCACAAAGATAATAAATATTTATTTTCAGCACAACTAACTAAAATGGCTCGTACTTATTGATAACACACTCTATGCTCAATGCTGGGCTGAGTGCTTTCCATGAGATTTCATGTCACTTTTAATCTAACAACCTAGTGAAGTAGGAACCATTATTATATGCATTTCATTGATTGAAAAACATAAACTTAGAGATTAATTCATTTCCTAAAGTTTAAGGCACTTCTTTAGGAAAAGTAGCATGTTTCCAGTGTGGAGTAGTTGCAAGCCCTATAGTGCTGGAACTGATTTCTCCACCAGTACTATATAAGTTAATGAGGTATTGAATTGTTAAGTAAGTAAGATGAGATTAATTAAGGGGAACCATTAAACATTATTATTGAAACATATTAGCCAACGTGCCAACAACTTTTTTTCAGACACAACCATGGCAAAAATTTCTTCCTTCTAGATTTTGCAGCCAAAGTAGTAGTAAAAAGTTTTTCCATAAACATACACGAGAGAATTTTTCAAGTTATTGGATAGGATTCTGAGGAAGTTCACACAAAGAATTACTAAGCATCAATCAATCAGTCTAACATTTCAGAAGCCGATGGGAAAGCTACTGTTAACACCACTAACATTTTTTTTTCATTTTCACCCAATGAAGAAATCAGTTTCAAAGCTCATCCCAATCAAAGAAGTTGCTCTTCACACTATGGTGACTTCAATAAGCCACCCTGATGGGAAGCACCAGCAGAATGCAGAGATAACTGGCCCAGGATCACCAAAATCTCAGAACATAGAGATACACCCAAACTGTTATATACAGAAATACTTCAAAGTTACAAAAAGACTAGACCTTAATTGTTCTCACCTCAAAACAGAAATGTATGTGAAGTGACAGAGGTGTTAGCTAACAGTATGGTGGTAATCATACTGTGATATATAAATGTATCAATTCAACACATTGTACACCTTTAACTTCACAATGCTCTATGTGAATATGTCTCAATAATAACAATAAAAACACTTCCAGGCAAGTAGCTTTTTTTTCAGAAGACTGCCTGGACTCAGCTTATGTTTTCTATTCATGTCTCTCATTGCATATAATCGTCATGTATTTCAATGAATTAAAACCCACTTAAACTATATAAAATCTGTGTGAAGTAGATATTATTTCATAACATGAATATCAAACACTTGCTCAAAACCTCTTTTCCTGATGCCTTCTTCTGCTCTTATCATCTTTTCTACCCTATCCTAAATTCTAATATGGTCACCCAAGCAACGGTTCTTAATATACTCGAAAGTTTAATAATGTAAATTGAATCATATAATTTCACAGTTCAATGTGACTTAGAGAACACATAAACTGAGAAGGATAATAAAAGGATTAAATCACCTGAATACTAAATTAAGAGCTCTAAAATTCATAAGCTATCATTCATAGACATACAAAATATGTCAAAATGAACATATAGAAGAGAAAATGACTTATTTTACACTATTTCAAGAAGCAAATCTTAAAACAATAAGTAAGCTCAACTGCAAAACATAGTTTGGAAGAATTTTCTAGCAGCCAGATAAAAATTACTTTTCTCATGAGATATTTAGGTCCCTATGGACTGCCAGTGTTCAAGCAAACAGACAATGCCTTGAAAGACAAGATGTGCAGTGAACTTTAGAGTCTAACAGTTTATTCTACTAGGGCAGTGGTCAGCAAACTCATTGGTCAACAGAGCCAAATATCAACAGTACAATGATTGAAATTTCTTTGAAGAGCCAAATTTTTAAACTTAAACTTCTTCTAATGCTAATTCTTCAAAATAGACTGGCCCAGGCCGTGGTATTTTGTGGAAGAGCCACACTCAAGGGGCCAAAGAGCCGCATATGGCTCATGAGCCACAGTTTGCCAACCACAGAACTACCCTCAAATGAAGTAACTTATGTCCAGGACCATGTAAACAACACAGGCACATGAAGAAAACTTACACTAACTTCAACGGACTTTACAGCTCTTCTCAGAAAGGACACAAGCCCTTCCAGAATTGCCAAATCTGTGCATGCTTTTCTGAACTTCTTTTTCCTGGGTTAGTTATTCTGACCCATATAAGAAAGAACACCGTTAGACAACCAATCAGCAAAAAGGCCAAATTACCTCCATATTTATCTTATAAATAACCCTTAGTCTGTCAGCAACTCCAGACTCATTGCTCCCATAGCCTTGAGTTTCCCGGTTTGCAGTTCAAAGGCCTTGTAGTAAACTCATCTTTCTGCTTAGTTTTAGTCACTAGGTAGAGTTTAGTTTTTGCTACCACAGAAGCACAGGTTCGAAGACCGATCTTACTGACAAAATGTTTCATCCTTGGTTCAAATAAGCAGTTACAGCCCAACGGGCTAAAACCTCTCTTAGTATTGATTTATAAAGCTGTACTATTAAAGAAAAACACATGATAGTATTTAAACATTTTTATTATTTTACTTATTAGCTCAATGCATTTGTCTATATCACTGAGCCAATATAACCATATGAAAAAGGGTAGAAAGAGTTTGTTTTTATAGCTAAAGGAGGAAGTTGAGAAAAAAAATAAGGATTTGAATTTTGATTCAACCTCAGTAGTTTTAGTTAATTATATTTCATAATATATATTCTTATTTCAAATTTTAACTTGATGGCTCATTTTTATTCCATGTAGAATAAAAAAGATTTCCATTTACACAGTTTTAAATTTATAAAAAAGTTTTAAATCAGCATATGTTTAATTTTAGGCACAAATTTCAAAATATCTTTAATTGCCCTAAACAATCTTCCTAAGTCAAACATTCCAAAGACAAATTATAGTTCCCAAAGACCAACATTAAAGTACATGATATTTCCAAGCACGTTGGTGTATTTAGATTGAGTTATATATATTTAACAATTATAAAGTGATAATATAGTGATTTGACTGAGCAGAAATGACACAACTAGTTAAATTCAAGTCCTTGCTTTATTATTATAGATTTGATGAATTCTTCCTTCAAGGATTTTAAAATGGTAGTAATAATACACAAATATTTGAACTTCATACATGACATAATATGGATGTTAAAAATTAGACATTATAGCCCTAGCTGGTTTAGCTCAGTGGATAGAGCATCAGCCCTTGGACTGAAAGGTCCCAGGTTCAATTCCCATTAAGGACATGTATCTCAGTTGCAGACTTTATCCCTAGCCCTGGTCTAGAGGCATGCAAGAGGCAACCAATGAACATTGATATTTCTATGTGTGTGTCTCACCCTCTCCTTCTACTCAAAAATCAATGGAAAATATCCTTGGGTAATTATTAACAACAAAAAAGATAGGCATTTTAGAAGGTATTGTGGTTACCCATAGACATGGTTGGGATTCCCATCCCCAAATTGTTTGAGATGTTGAAACTGATGAAACCATCGGCACAAATGAAAGGGTAGGAAATATTACCCACTTAGTGAGGTTTTCAGGGAAGAGTAGGGAAGGCTTGCAAGAAGGTCTGAATGTGTTTTCAGAGGAAAGAAAGGAAACTAATTTGGAGTTGATTGTGGTTAGGGTAAGGTGTGAGATAAATATAGAGGCTTGCATTCAGGCTGAGGCTTGCGTGTTTTGAACCTCACCCCCAGCACAAAGGAGGCAGCATTGGACTTTATCAGCTTGATGAGATATGTGCAAAAGAGAAAAGGGGTGTTGGGATTTCAAAGTTGTGAGAAGTCAAACATTAAAAATAGTGTTAGACCCATTATTACAGAAGCAAATCTGGTTTTCAATAGAGGAACTTCACATATTTTATTCACGATGTCTGAATCACTCATTATCATTACCAGAAACTGTTCTTATAAGTATATCATCATGAATCACCACTATCATAACCATGCTTTGTATAAAAATACTAGAGGCTTGGTGCACGAAATTTGGTGCACAAAATTTGTGCATTGGGGAGGGGGTCCCTTCAGCCCAACCTGTACCCTCTCGCAATCTGGGACCACTCAGGAATCTCTGCGGGATTGGGCATAAACTGGAAGTTGGACATCTCTCTAACAATCCAGGACCACAGGCTTCTAACCGCTCACCTGCCTGCCTGCCTGATTATCCCTAACCATTTGCTGCCTGCCTGACCATCCCTAACCACCTCTGCCTTGGTCTTCACTGCTGCACTTCCTTCAGAAGGACATCCACAATGAGGTCTGGAAGGTCATTCGGCTGCCTGGTCTAATTAGCATATTATGCTTTTATTATTATAGATATGAATTATACATTAACCTGAGTGTTTTTATATATGGTTTTAAAAATAAATGAAGGTTGACACAAATTTAAAATTTAAAGAATAAATTTGGCGTTGCATGCCATTCTTAATTCACTTGAATTTTTCTGGTTTATACTTGAATAAAAATGAGTTATTATATGCTTGGTTTTTTAGAATCTTTTAAAAATATATTTCATTTGGTTTAGTTTAGAATCTGGTTATCATATATAAAAACTTACATTGTAAACAAATTTTATTTTTAAGTTTGTTTTTAAAAAAATATTTGCATCCTTTTTTTGCTACTAAATATGCATATTTTTAGAGAACAGAGAAGAGTAATCCATCATACTGCTCTAAGTTATCATATTTTGGAAGTATCTCTCTAAATGCTCTAAATATGGAAAGACCGATTTAGGGGTAATGCTTTGAAATGTAACCTTAATATTCTTAGGAGCCAAAAAAACAAACAAACAAAAAAAACCATCTATTTTCAGGACTTACAGCTTTTTCTACTTTTTAGATTGGAAGTGATATTTACATATTAAAAGTAAACATCAAAGTATAATTATTTTTCTTTATTCCAGTTCCATGAGAGGTCTGAGGCACAAAGATTCCTGCAAGCATAGGCCTTCCTTCCCCTGGCTGCTTGCACCGCCTTCACTCTGGCCATAGCTGCCATTCTGCCTTCTCTCTGGCCCTGAGACTCCTTTTCCACTGTCACTCTGGCCTGGAGTCATCTTCTGCCTGTCGTGTCCATTTGCATATCCCTTCCTTATTGGCTGTGGACACTGTCTTTTTCATGGAGTTACAGTCAATTTGCATATCCTGTCTTTACTAGATAGGATAGAAAATTCAAAATGTATACAGATTATGAATATATATCTTAATAATTATGAATTATCTCTGTCTAAATGTGAGCTAAAGTTATAGAATATGAACAGTGCCCCAGAAGTATCTCCAGTATCCCTTCCAATTACTAATTTCACCTTTTATTTTAAAAGACAACCATTATATTAACTACCTCATACTACATAGTTCTACATATTCTTATAAAATATGGGAGTCTATACTAGTGGTCTCATGCACAAAATTCATGCATGGGGCAGGGGGGGGGGGGGCGGGCGGGAATGTCCCTCAGCCCTGACTGTACCCTCACCATTCCTAAATCCTTCTCATAATCAAGAAACACTGGCTCCTAACAGCTCACCTGTCTGCCCGTCTGATTCCCCTAAGTGCTCCGTGTCGGCCAAATGGCACTGACTACTCTCCCCTGTTGGCCTGATCACCCTAACTGGACATCCAAATGCTCCCCCATCCTGGACAGATTCCCAAACTAACTATTCCCCACTCATAGCCTGATACGCCTAACTGCCTAACTGCTCTCCTCTCCTGGACTGATCCCTCTAACTGTGCATCTGCTCTCCACTCTGGCCTGATCACCCTAACTGCTACCTTGTCCTTTCTTCCTTCTCCCTTCTGCATTCTTCCTTCTTGTACACAGTGCCATCCTACTCACCTTCTGTCTGCCATCTTCTGTATCACTGGCCTTGTCACCTTTTCCCTTCTGCTTCTCCTAATCAGCGCAGGCCTTCTCACTTTCTCCATTCAGCCTCCACCTGTGTTGCAGGCCTTCTCACCTTCTCCCTTCTCTCTTCTTTCAAGGTGGGGGCCTTCTCATCTTCTCCCTCTGCCTTCTCCAGTGGTGCCAACATGTTCTCCTTTTTCTTTCTGCCTTCTGCAGCAGCACCTACTTTTTTACCTTCTATCTTTTGCCTTCTCCAGCATTGCTTTCCTTTTCACCTTCTCCCTTCTGTCTTCTCCTGTTGCATCCGACTCCTCTCCTTGTTCCTCCGCCTTCTCACATGGTGCCAGTTTTATCACCATCTCCCTTCTGCCTTTTCCTTTATTGCCTGTTTCACCTTCTGATTTCCGCCTTCTCCCTGGGTGCAGTCTTTCTCACCTACTCTCTTCTGCTTTCTCCTTTGTTGCAGACATTCATACCTTCTCCCTTCTGCTTTCTCAAACATTTGCCTCTTCAACTTCTCCCTTCTGCCATCTCCCAATGTGCCAGCTTTCTCACATTCTTCATTCTGGCTTCTCTAAGGGGCTCCAGCCTTCTCAGCTTCTCCCTTCTGTCTTCTCCAGTGGTGCTGAACTTCTCTACTTTTTGCTTCTGCCATCTCCCTTGGTGCTAGCTTACTCACCATCTCCCTTCTGTCTTCTGCCTTGGTGCAGTCCTTTTCGCTTCTCCCTCTGCCTTCTTCCTTGCTGCAGGCCTTCTCACCTTTACTCTTCTGGCTTCTCCCATGGCGCTGGACTCCTTGAATTATTCTAATGCCTTCTCCCATGTTGCCTACTTTCTCACCTTCTCCCCTATGCCTTCTCCCTTGACCTTGGCCTTTTCACATTCTGCCTTCTGGAGCATGAGGCCAGCATACTCACCTTCTTGCTTCTGCCTTCTCCTTTGGTCCAGGCTTTCTCACCTTCTCCCTTCTGCCTTCTACCTTGAGGCGGCCCTTCTCAACTTCTGCCTTCTTCAGTGGTGCCGACATATTTCACTTATTCCTTCTGCCTTCTCCAGCATCGTTTACCTTTTCATCTTCTCCCTTCTGACTTCTCCGGTGGTGCTGGGCTCATCTTGTAACTCTGCCTGTTCCCATGGTTCCAGCTTTCTCACATTGTCCCTTCTGTCTTCTCCAGAATCACTGACTATCTCAACTTCTCCCTTCTGCCTTCTCCCTTGATGCAGTCCTTCTCACCTTTTGCCTTCTGCATTCTCCAGTTGCTCTTACCTTTTCACCTTCTCCCTTGTGCTTTCTCCCATGTTGCAGGCCTTCAGAACTTCACTTTCTGCCTTCTCCTGTGACACAAAACTCCTCTCCTTATTCCTCTGCCTTCTCCAGTGGTGCCAGCATTCTTATCTTCTCCCTTCTGCCTTCTTCCTTGGTGCTGGCTCTCTCACCTTCTTCCATCTGCCTTTTGCCACAGAGCCAGTCTTTTCATCTTCTCCGTTATACCTTCTTCAGTGGTGCCTATATTTTCACCTTTTTTTCTGCTTTCTCTCTTGTTGCAGGCCTTCTCACCTTTTCCCTTCTGGCTACTCCTGTGGCACTGGAATCCTCTACTTTTTTCACTGCCTTCTCCCATGGTGCCTGCTTTCTCACCATCTCCTTTCTGTCTTCCCCTTGTTGCAGGCCTTCTCATCTTCTCCCTTCTGCTTTCTCAAACATGTGCCTCTTCAACTTCTTTCTGCCATCCCTCAATGTGCCAGCTTTCTCACATTCTCCATTGTGCTTTCACCAAGGGGCTCCAGTCTTCTCTCAGATTCTCCCTCTGCCTTCTCCCACAGCACAGGCCTTTTTTCTTCTCTTCCCTTCTACCTTGTGCGCTAGCTCTGGATTCCTCATCTTCTCCCTTCTGCCTTCTCCGTGTGGCTCCTACCTTTTCACCTTCTCCCTCTTTCCTTCTCCCTTGAGGCTGGCCTTATGACCTTTTCCCTTTTGACTGCCAGCCTTTTTTTTTTTTTCCTCTCTCTTCTGACTTCTCCACAGGCTCTGTTCTCCTTATCTTCTGCCTTCTGCATTCTCCATGGGGCTCCTAACTTTTCAACTTCTCCCTTCTGTCTTCTCCAGTGGTGCCTACATTTTCACCTTTCTCCTCGTACCTTCTCAATCAGCACCTACATTTAAACCTTCTGCCTTCTGCTTTCTCTCACATCGCTGGACTTTTCACTTTATCTCTTCTGTCTTCTCCAGTGGTGCTGTACTTACCTTTTTTCTTCTATCTTCTCCCTTGGGGTTGGCCTTTTCACCTTCTTCTTCCTGCCTTTCCCAGTGGCTCTTACCTTTTCACTTTCTCCATTGTACCTTCTGCTGTGTTGCTGGCCTTCTCCTCTTCTCCCGTCTGCTTTCTCTTTTGTTTCAGGCCTCCATACCTTCTTCCTTCTGCTTTCTCAGACATTTGCCTCTTCAACTTCTCCCTTCTGCCATCTCCCAATGTGCCAGCTTTCTCACATTCTCCATTCTGCCTTCTCCAAGGGGCTCCAGTCTTCTCAGATTCTCCCTTCTGCCTTCTCCCATGTTGCAGGCCTTCTCACCTCTTTCATCCTGCCTTCTCCAGTGGTGCCTACATTTTCACCTTTTTCCTTCTGCCCTCTCCAGCAGCACCTACCTTTTCACTTTCTCTCTCCTCCATTTTTCAGGCATTCTCACCTTCTCCCTTGGTGCAGGCCTTCAAAGCTTCCACTTCTGCCTTCTCTGGTATCACAAGACTCCTCTCCTTGTTCCTCTGCATTCTCCTGTGGTGTCAGTTTTCTTACCTTCTCCCTTCTTGCTCTTCCTTGGGGCTGGCTTTCTCACCTTCTTCCTTCTCCAACAGTGCTGGCCTTTTCTTCTTTTACCTTCTCCCCGGGCTTCTCCAAGGGCTCCGGCCTCCTCATCTTCTCCCTTCTGCCTTCTCCAGTGGTGCCTACATTTTCACCTTTTATCTTCTTCCTTCTCCAGCAGTACCTACCTTTTTCCTTATCCAGCATCACTTACCTTTTCACCTTCTCCCTTCCTCCTTCTTGTTGCAGGCCTTCTCACCTTTCCACTTCTTGTTCGCCTGTAGCAGTGGACTCTTGGACTTCTTTTACTGCCTTCTCCCATGGTGCCTGCTTTCTCACCTTTTCTTCTGTCTTCCCCCTTGTTGCAGGCCTTCATACTCTTCTCCCTTCTGCTTTCTCAAACAGGTGCCTCTTCAACTTCTCCTTTCTGCCACCTCCCAATGTTCTAGCTTCTCACATTCTCCATTCTGCCTTCTCTAAGGAACTACAATATTCCCAGATTTTCCCTTCTGCTTTCTCCTGTGCTGCAGGCATTCTTGTCTTCTCCCTTCTGTCTTCTCTCTTGAGGCTGGCTTTCACACCTTCTTCTTTCTGCCTTCTCCAGCAGCACCTACCTTTTTACCTACCTTTTCCTTTCTCCAGCATTGCTTACCTTTTCACCTTCTTCCTCAAGCCTTCTCCCCTTTTGCAGGCCTTCTCACCTCCCTTGGCGCAAGTCTTCAAAACATCCACTTCTGCCTTCTCAGGTGGCACCAAATTCCTCTCCTTGTTCCTCTGCCTCCTGCCGTGGTGCTAGCTATCTCTCCTTCTCCCTTGTGCTTTCTTCCTTGGTAATGGCTCTCTCGCTTTCTGCCTTCTCCCACATCGCCAGCCTTTTCACTTTCTCTCTTCTGCCTTCTCCAGCATTGCTTACTTTTTCACCTTCTCCTTTCTGCCTTCTCCCTTGAGGCTGGCCTTCTCACCTTCTTCCTTCTGCCTTCTTCAGTGGTGCCTACATTTTCCTCTTCTTTCTTCTGCCTTTTTACCTCCTACCTTTTGCCTTCTTCAAGCATTGCTTACTTTTTTCACCTTCTCCTTTCTGCCTTCTTCCTTTTTTCAGGCTTCTCACCTTATTCCTTAGTGCAGGCCTTCAAAACATCCACTTCTGCCATCTCCAGTGGCACTAGAATCCTCACCTTGTTCCTCTGCCTTCTCCCTTGGTGCCAGCACTCTCACATTCTACCTTCTGCCTTCTTCATTGGTGCTTGCTTTGTCCCCCTCTTTCTTCTTTTGTATCCCACAGCACAAGCCTTTTCACCTTCTTCCTTCTGCCTTCTCTTTTTTCCCTTCTGCCTTCTCCATGGGCTCCGTCCTCCTTATCTTCTCCCTTCTACCTTCTGCCTTCTCCATGAGGCTCCTAACTTTTCAACTTCTCCCTTCTGTCTTCTCCAGTGGTGCCTACATTTTCACTTTTTTTCCTTCTGCCTTCTCCATCAGCACCTACATGTAAATCTTCTGCCTTCTGCTTTCTCCCACATTGCTGGACTTTTCACTATCTCTTCTGCCTTCTACTGTACTTACCTTTTTGCTTCTATCTTCTCCCTTTGGGCTGGCATTTTCACCTTCTTCTTCCTGCCTTTTCAAGTGGCTCTTATCTTTTCACCTTCTCTCTTATACCTTTTCCCATGTTGCAGGCCTTCTCCACTTCTCCTTTCTGTTTTCTCCATTGTTTCAGACCTTCAGACCTTCTCCCTTCTGCTTTCTCAAACATGTGCCTTTCAACTTCACCTTTCTGCCATCTCCCAACGTGCCAGCTTTCTCAGATTCTTTCTTCTGCTTCTCCCATGTTGCAGGCCTTCTCACCTCCTTCATCCTGCCTTCTCCAGGGGTGCCTACATTTACACCTTTTTCCTTCTGCCTTCTCCAGCAGCACCTACCTTTTTGCCTCCCAACTTTTGCCTTCACCAGCATCACTTACCTTTTCAGCTTCTCCCTTCTCCATTTTTGCAGGCCTTCTCACATTCTCCCTTGGTGCAGGCCTTCAAAACTTCCACTTCTGCCTTCTCTGGTATCACAAGACTCCTCTCCTTGTTCCTCTGCCTTCTCCCATGGTATCAGTTTTCTTACCTTCTCCCTTCTGTTCTTCCTTGGTGCTGCCTTTCTCACCTTCTTCTTTCTCTAACAGTGCTGGACTTTTCTTTTTTTAAAATGTATTTTATTGATTTTTAGAGAGAAGAGAGAGGAATTAGAGAGTTAGAAACATCGATCAGCTGCCTCTTACACACCTCCTAATGGGGATGTGCCTGCAGCCAAGGTACATGCCCTTGACTGGAATCGAACCTGGGACCTTTCAGTCTGCAGGTCGATGCTCTATCCACTGAGTTAAACTGGTTTCGGCATGGACTTTTCTTTTATTACCTCCTCCACCGGCTTCTCCATGGGCTCCAGCCTTCTCAACTTCTCCCTTCTGCAGTCTCCATGGGGCTCCTATTTTTTTTTATTTTCCTCACCTTCTCCCCTCTGTCTTCTCCAGTGGTGCTTATATTTTCACCTTTTTTCTTCTTCCTTCTCCAGCAGCACTTACATTTTTACCTTGGACCTTTTGCCTTATCCAGCATCACTTACCTTTTCACCTTCTCCCTTCCTCCTCCTTCCTTGCTGCTGGCTTTCTCACCTTTTCCCTTCTTGCTTTTCCTATGGCAGTGGACTCCTAGACTTCTTTCACTGCCTTCTCCCATGGTGCAGGCTTTCTGTCCTTCTTTATTCTGACTTCTCCCTTGTTGCAGGCCTTCTCATCTTCTCTCTTCTGCTTTCTCCCTTGTTTTAGGCCTTCAGACATTCTCCCTTCTGCTTTCTTGAACAGGTGCCTCTTCAACTTCTCCTTTCTGCCATCTCCCGATGTGCTAGCTTCTCACATTCTCCATTCTGCCTTCTCCAAAAAGCTACAATATGCCCAGATTTTACCTTCTTCCTTCTCCCGTGTTGCAGGCATTCTCATCTTCTCCCTTCTGCCTTCTCTCTTGAGGCTGGCCTTCGCGTCTTCTTCTTTCTGCCTTCTCCAGCAGCACCTACGTTTTTACTTACCTTTTGGCTTCTCCAAAATTGCTTACCTTTTCACCTTCTTCTTCATGCCTTCTCCCATTTGGCAGGCCTTCTCACATTCTCCCTTGGCACAGGTCTTCAAAACATCCACTTCTGCCTTCTCGGGTGGCACCAAACTCCTCTCCTTGTTCCTCTGCCTCCTTCCATGGTGCTTTCTCACCTTCTGCCTTCTCCCACATCACCAGTCTTTTCACTTTCTCTCTTCTGCCTTCTCCAGTGGTGCTGTACTTCCTATCCTTTTGCTTCTACCTTCTCCATTTGTGCTGGCCTTTTCACCTTCTCCCTTCTGTCTTTTCCTGTGGCTCCTATCTTTTCACCTTCTCACTTCTTGTTCCTTGAGGCAGTCCTTCTCACCTTCTCTCTTGTGCATTCTCTGTTGCTCTTACCTTTTCACCTTCTCCCTTGTGCCTTCTGCCCTGTTGCAGTCCTTCTCATCTTCTCCCTTCTGCCTTCTCCCTTGAGGCTGGCCTTCTCACCTTCTTCCTTCTGCCTTCTTCATGGTGCCTACATTTTCACCTTTTTTCTTCTTCCTTCTCCAGAAGCACCTACCTTTTTACCTCTTAACTTTTGCCTTATCCAGCATCACTTACCTTTTCACCTTCTCCTTTCCTCCTTTCTTTCTGCAGGGCTTCTCTTTTCCCTTCTTCTGGGCTTATAGCAGTGGACTCCTTGACTTCTTTCACTGCCTTCTCCCGTGGTGCCTGCTTTCTCACCTTCTTTCTTGTTGCAGGCCTTCTCATCTTCTGCATTCTGCTTTCTCCCTTGTTTTAGGCCTTCAGACATTTTCCATTCTGCTTTCTCAAACATGTGCCTCTTCAACTTCTTTCTGCCATCTGCCAATATGCCAGCTTTCTCACATTCTCCATTCTGCCTTCTCCAAGGAACTCTAATTTTCCCAAATTCTCTCTTCTGCCTTCTCCCCTGTTACAGGCTTTCTCATCTTCTCCCTTCTGCCTTCTCCAGTGGTGCCTACATTTTCACCTTTTTTTCTTCGGCCTTCTCCATAGGCACCTACCTTTTTACCTCCTTTTGCCTTCTCCAGCATCACTTACCTTTTCACCTTCTGCCTTCTCTCTTTTAGCAGGCCTTCTCACTTTCTACCTTGATTCAGGCTGTCAAAAAAATCCCATTTTTGCCTTCTCTCTTGGCACCTAACTCCTCTCCTTGTTCCTCTGTCTTTTTCAGTGTTGCCAGGTTTCTTGACTTAGTCCTTCTGCCTTCTTCGTTGGTGCTGGCTTTCTCTCCTTCTTCCTTCTCCTGCAGTGCCAGCCTTTTCATCTTCTTCCTTCTGCCTTCTCCAAGGAGCATCTACATTTTCACCTTCTCCATTATGCCTTCTCCAGCGGTGCCTACATTTTCACCTTTTTTCTTTTGCCTTCAACAGCAGTACCTACCTTTTTACCTCCTACCTTTTGCTTTTTACAGCAGGGATTACTTTTTCATCTTCTCCCTTCCGCAGGCCTTCTCACCTTCTCCCTTGGTGCAGGTCTTCAAAACTTCCACTTGTGACTTCTCTGGTATCACAGGACTCCTCTCCTTGTTCCTCTGCCTTCTCCACTGGTGCCAGCTTTTTTATCTTCTCTTTTCTCCCTTCTTCTTTGGTGCTGTCTTTCTCACCTTATTCCTTCTGCCTTCTCCCATAGCTCAGGTCTTTTCTTCTTTCCCCTTCTACCTTCTCCAGAGGCTCCATCCTTCTCATCTTCTCCCTTCTCCATGGAGCTCTTACTTTTTCACCTTCACTCTTCTGTCCTCTCCAGTGGTGCATACATTTTCACCTTTTTCCTTCTGCTTTCTCCATCAGCACCTATTTTTAAGCCACTGCCTTCTCTCACATCACCGGACTTTTCTCTATCTTCTGCCTATTCCAGTGGTGCTGAACTTCTTAACCTTTTTGCTTCTCCCTTCTCCCTTCTATCTTCTCCAATGATGCAGTCCTTCCCACCTTCTCCCTTTTGGTCTAACCTTTTCACCTTCTCCCTTCTGCATTCTGCCTTCTCCCTTGTTGCATACCTTCTTCCCTTCTCCCTTCAGTCTCTCTCTGATTTCAGGCTTTCATACCTTCTCCCTTTTGCTTTCTCAAACATGTGCCTCTTCAACCTTTCCTTTATGCCACCTCCCAAAGTGCCAGATTTCACACATTCTCCATTCTTCCTTCTGCAAGGGTCTCCTGTCTTCTCATATTCTCCCTTCTACCTTCTCCTGTGTTCCTGTGTTGTAGGCTTTCTCATCTTCTCCCTTTTGCCTTCTCCCTTGAGGCTGGCCTTCTCACCTTCTTACTTCTGCCATCTCCTCTGTTGCATACATTTTCACCTTTTATTTATTTTTTTTGTGCCTTCTCCAGCAGCACCTACCTTTTTACCTCCTACCTTTTGCCTTTTCCAGCATCACTTACCTTTTCACCTTCTCCCTTTCTCCTTCTTCCTTGTTGCAGGCCTTCTCACCTTTTCCATTCTGTCTTAGCCTGTAGCAGGGGACTCTTCCATTTCTTTCACTGCCTTCTCCAGAGGTGCCAGCTTTCTTACCTTCTCTTTTCTGCCTTCTTGCTTGGTGCTGGCTTTCCCACCTTATTCCTTCTGCCTTCTCCCACAGCTCAGGTCTTTTCTTCTTTTCCCTTCTGCCTTCTCCATGGGGCTCCTACCTTTTAACATTCTCCCTTATGTCTTCTCCAGTGGTGTCTACATTTTCACCTTTTTTCCTTCTGCCTTCTTAGTAATAATTAATGTCGTTTTTAACATTCGTTTAAAATCTTGCTTGGCGTTGACTTGTATTGACATAACCTTCAAACACGTGGTATCTACAGAATGTGTGAAGTGCAATTAACAAGTTTTGCTTGAAAAAGTTTGTGTTTGGTTTGGTTTTTGTTGCAAAACTAGGGCTAAGAAGATGGCGGATGAAGAGCATATTCAGCACTGCATGCTTTACGAGTTCCAATTAGGAAGAAAAGCAAGTGAGGCTGCAAAAAACATCTGTAGTGCCCTTGGTCAAGATACAGTTAGCGCCAGAAAATGCCAGCATTGGTTTGAGAAATTTCACGAGGGAAATTTTTCGTTAGATGACAAGAGTGGTCGAGGCCGTGTGTCCAATTTTGATCAAGAAGCTCTTCAAGCTCTTTTGGTGCAAAATCCTCAAATTACCCAACAAGAGCTTGCGGCAACTTTAAATTGTTCACAAAAAACAATTTCCAATCAATTGCGTGCACTTGGTAAAGTCCAAAAGTTTGGAAAATGGGTTCCTCATGAGTTGACCGACAACAACCTTAATCAAAGAGTCACAATTTGCAGTTCGCTCCTCTCTCGTCAAAACCGTTTGCCGTTTTTAGAGCAAATTGTTACCGGAGATGAAGAATGGGTGCTGTATGTTAATTTGAAAAGGCGGCCTCAATGGTTGGACAAAAATGAGATTCCGCAGCCCACGCCAAAACCTGACTTGCATGCGAAAAAAGTGATGTTGTGTGTTTGGTGGAATTTTAAAGGAATTCTTCATTATGAACTTTTACCATCTAACCAAACCATTACAAGTGCAGTGTATAGTGCCCAATTGGAAAGGTTAGCCCAAGCTTTAAGAGAAAAAGAACCCGCGCTGATTAATCGGAAGGGCGTAATTCTTCACCACGATAATGCATGACCGCGTACTGCAAGAATCACTGCTGAGCTCTTCCGCCATGCTGCCAGCATGAGTGGGATAGCCTATGCTAGCATAGAGATGGCTCTTTTGTTTATTGCATCGGACTCGGCTCCCTGGTGGTCCTTGGGGATCATGACTGGAATCCCCAGCCAGGACCATGAGGGACCCCCATTCCGAAGAGCCTGACTGGCCGCGGTAGGTGTGTGTTTGTCTGTGTTTTTGTGTGAGCGCTCTGGAGGGACTGCCCCTCCATCAGGGCTCTTACCTGGGTGTTTACTGGCTGCTGCGTCAGCCATGGTTTGAGTCCAGATTCGAATCTGTAATAAATTCTAGCATGCTTAATCAAAAAAAAAAAAAAAAAAAAAAAAAAAAAAAAAAAAGAATCACTGCTGAAAAACTGCGCCAGTTGGAATGGGAAGTTCTCCCTCAACCTGCATATTCTCCTGATATTGCCCCTTCCGATTACCATTTGTTTTGTTCTTTGCAAAACTTTCTTCTTGGAAAAAAATTTAATAATGAAGAATGCCTCAAAAATGCATTGACCAAATTTTTTGCATCAAAATCACAAGAATTTTACAACAGAGGGATTAAAATGCTTCCTGAGCATTGGGCACAAGTAGTAGAAAACAACGGCAACTATATTGTTGATTAAATTTTGTTGTATTGTTTAAATAAATTCAATTTAAAAAAGTATTAGAAAACGACATTAATTATTACTAGACCTAATATATTTAAACCTTCCCTCTGCTTTCTCCCACATCGCTGGTCTTTTCACTTTCTCTCTTCTGCCTTCTCCAGTGGTGGGTGATGTACATCTTACCTTTTTGCTTCTACCTTCTCCCTTTGCACTGGCCTTTCCATCTTCTCCCTCCTGCCTTCTCCCTTGATGCATTCCTTCTCATCTTCTCCCTTCTGCATTTTCCCTTGTGCCTTCTCCCATGTTGCAGGCC
Source organism: Pipistrellus kuhlii (assembly GCF_014108245.1). Classification (NCBI taxonomy): domain Eukaryota; kingdom Metazoa; phylum Chordata; class Mammalia; order Chiroptera; family Vespertilionidae; genus Pipistrellus; species Pipistrellus kuhlii. Next base: position 11,278,122 of record NW_023425515.1, read on the forward strand.
TTTTCATCTTCTCCCTTCTGCCTTCTCCCTTAAGGCTGGTCTCATCATCTTCCTTCTGCCTTCTCCTGCAGTGTCTACATTTCCACCTTTTTCCTTCTGCCTTCTCCAGCAGCACTTACCTTTTTATCTCCTACGTTTTGCCTTCTCCAGCATCGCTTACCTTTTCACCTTCTCCCTTCTGCATTCTCCCTTTTTGCAGGCCTTGTCACCTTCTCCCTTTAGTCCAGGACTTCAAGACTTCCACTTCAACCTTCTCCGGTGGCACCAGACTCCTCTCCTTGTTCCTCTGCCTTTTGCCCAGGTGCCAGCTTTCTTACCTTCTCCCTTTTGGCTTCTTCCTTAGTGGTGGCTTTTCTTTCTTTCTTTTTTTAAATATATTTTATTGATTTTTACAGAGAGGAAGGGGAGAAAGAGTTAGAAACATTGCTGAGAGAAAAAGATAGATCAACAAACTCCTGTACCCCTTAGTAGGGATGTGCTCGCAACCAAGGTACATGCCCTTACCTGGAATCGAACCTGGAATCATTCAGTCCACAGGCCAATGCTCTATCCACTGAGCCAAATCAGTTTTGGCTGGAGATGGCTTTTTCACCTTCTTCCTTTGGCCTTCTCCCATAGAGCTGGTCTTTTCTTCTTTTCCTTTCTGCCTTCTCCATGAGACTCCTATCTTCTCACCTTCTTCCTTCTGCTTTCTCCCTTGAGGTTGGCCTTCTTACTTTCTTCTTTCTGCCTTCTCCAGTGGTGCCTACATTTCCACCTTTTTCCTTCTGCCTTCTCCCCATCAGCACCTACTTTTTTACTTCCTATATTTTGCCTTCTACAGACTCACTTACTTTTTCACCTTCTCCCTTCTGCCTTCTCCCCTTTAGCAGGCCTTCTCATCTTCTCCCTTGATGCAGGCCTTCAAAACTTCTCCTTTTGACTTCTCTCTTGGCACCTGACTCCTCTCCTTGTTCCTCTACCTTCTTCATTGGTGCTGGCTTGCTCACCTTATTCTTTCTGCCTTCTCCCACAGCTCAGGTCTTTTCATCTTCTCCCTTCTGCCTTCTCCAGTGGTACCTACATTTTCATTTTTTTCTTCTGCCTTCTCCAGCAGCACTTACCTTTTTACCTCTACCTTTTCCGTTTTCCAGCAGGGATTACCTTTTTAACTTCTCCCTTCTTTCTGCTCCCCTTTTGCAGACCTTCTCACCTTCTCCCTTGGTGCAGGCCTTCAAAACTTCCACTTCTGCCTTCTCTGGTATCACAAGACTCCTCTTCTTATTCGTCTGCCTTCTCCCGTGGTGCCTGCTTTCTTACCTTCTCCCTTCTTCCTTGGTAGTGGCTTTCTCACCTTCTTCCTTCTGTCTTCTTCTACATCGCAGGCCTTTTCTTCTTTTCCCTTCTGCATGGGCTTCGGCCTCTTCATCTTCTCTCTTCTGCATTCTCCATGGGCTCCTATCTTTCCGCATTCCCCCTTCTGTCTTCTTCACTGATGCCTACATTTTCACCTTTTTTCTTATGCCTTCTCCAGCATTACTTACCTTTTCACCTTCTCCCTTCCATCTTTTTCCTTGTTGCAGGCCTCTTCACCTTTTCCCTTCTAATTCGCCTGTAGCAGTGGACTCCTAGACTTCTTTCACTGCCTTTTCCCATGGTGCCTGCTTTCTCACCTTCTCCTTGTTGTAGGCTTTCTCACCTTCACTCTTCTGGTTTCTCCCTAGTTTTAAGACTTCATACTGTCTCCTTTCTGCTTTCTCAAACATGTGCCACTTCAACTTCTCCTTTCTGCCATCTCCCGATGTGCTAGCTTCTCACATTCTCCATTCTGCCTTCTCCAAAAAGCTACAATATGCCCAGATTTTCCCTTCTGCCTTCTCCTGGATTGCAGGCATTCTCATCTTCTCCCTTCTGCCTTCTCTCCTGACGCTGGCCTTTGCACCTTCTTCTTTCTGCCTTCTCCAGCAGCACCTATCTTTTTACCTACCTTTTGCCTTCTCCAAAATTACTTACCTTTTCACCATCTTCCTCATGCCTTCTCCCCTTTTGCAGGTCTTCTCACCTTCTCCTGTGGTACAGGTCTTCAAAACATCCACTTCTGCCTTCTTGGATGGCACCAAACTCCTCTCCATGTTCCTCTGCCTCCTCCCATGGTGCCTTCCTCCTTGGTAATGGCTTTCTTACCTTCTGCCTTCTCCCACATCAATGTCATTTTCACTTTCTCTCTTCTGTCTTCTCCAGTGGCTCCTATCTTTTCACCTTCTCACTCCTGACTTGTCCCTTGATATAGTCCTTCTCACCTTCTTCCTTCTGCCTTCTCCAGTGGTGCCTACTTTTCACTATTTTTCTTCTGCCTTCTCCATCAGCACCTACATTTAAACCTTCTGCCTTCTGTTTTCTCCCACATCACCAGCTTCTTCACTTTCTCTCTTCTGCCTTCTCCAGTGTTGCTGAACTTCTTAAGATTTTGTTTCTACCTTCTCCCTTTGTGCTGGCCTTTTCACTTCCTCCCTTCTGTCTTATCCAGTGGCTCCTATCTTTTCACCTTCTCCCTCCTGTCTTCTCCCTTGATGCAGTCCTTCTCATCTTCTCCCTTCTGCATTCTCCCTTGAGGCTGGCCTTCTCACCTTCTTCCTTCTGCCTTCTTCAGTGGTGCCTACATTTTCACCTTTTTTCTTCTTCCTTCTCCAGAAGCACCTACCTTTTTACCTCTTACCTTTTGCCTTTTCCAGCATCACTTACCTTTTCACATTCTCCCTTCCTTTTCCTTTCTTTCTGCAGGCCTTTTCTTTTCCCTTCTTCTGGGCTTATAGCAGTGGACTCTTTGACTTCTTTCACTACCTTCTCCCATGGTGCCTGCTTTCTCACCTTCTCCCTTGTTGCAGGCCTTCTCATCTTCTGCATTCTGCTTTCTCCCTTGTTTTAGGCCTTCAGACATTTTCCATTCTGCTTTCTCAAACATGTGCTTCTTCAACTTCTCCATTATGCCATCTACTAATGTACCAGCTTTCACACATTCTCCATTCTGCTTTCTCAAAGAGGCTCCAGTCTTCTCAGATTCTCCCTTCTGCCTTCTCCCACATTGCAGGCCTTCTCATGTTCTTCCTTCTGCTTTCTCCAGCAGCACTTACCTTATCTTTTCACCATCTCCCTTCTCCAGTTTTGCAGGCATTCTCACTTTTTTCCCTTGGTATAGGCCTTCAAAACTTCCACATATGCCTTTTCTGATATCACAAGGCTCCTCTCCTTGTTCCTCTGCATTCTTCTGTGGTGCCAGGTTTCTCACCTTCTCCCTTCTGCTTTCTCCATTATTTTAGTCCTTCATACCTTCTCCCCTCTGCTTTCTCAAACATGTGCCTCTTCAACTTCTCCTTCTGCCACCTCCCAAAATGCCAACTTTCTCACATTCTCCATTCTGCCTTCTCCAAGGAGCTCCAGTCTTCTCAAATTCTCCCTTCTGCCTTCTCCCTTGAGGCTGGCTTTCTCATCTCCTTCCTTCTGCCTTCTCCTGTGGTGCCTACATTTTCACATTTTTTCTTCTTCCTTCTCCAGCAGCACCTCCCTTTTTACCTACCTTTTGCCTTCTCCAAAATTGCTTACCTTTTCATCTTTTTCCTTATGCCTTCTCCCATTTTGCAGGCCTTCTCACCTTCTCCCTTGGCGCAGGTCTTCAAAACTTCTTCTGCCTTCTCAGGTGGCACCAAACTCCTCTCTTTGTTCTTCTGCCTCCCCCTGTGGTGCCAGCTTTCTTTTCTTCTCCCCGTGCCTTCTTCCTTCATAATGGTTTTCTCACCTTCTGCCTTCTCCTACATTGCTGGCCTTTTCTCTTTCTCTCTTCTGCCTTCTTCAGTAGTGCTGTACTTCTTACCTTTTTGCTTCTACCTTCTCCCTTTGTTGTGGCCTTTTCACCTTCTCCCTTCTGTCTTCTCCAGTGGCTCCTACCTTTTCTCCTCTCCCTTGTGCCTTCTCCCTTGTTGCAGGCCTTCTCATCTTCTCCCTTCTCCCTTGAGGCTGGTCTTCTCACCTTCTTCCTTCTGCCTTCTCCAACAGCACTTACCTTTATACCTCTACCTTTTCCAGTAGCCTTACCTTTTTACCTTCTCCCTTCCACTTCTCCACTTTTGCAGGCCTTGTCAGCTTCTCCTTTTGTGTAGGCCTTTAAAATTTCCACTCCTGCCTTCACTGTTATCACCCAAATCCTCTTCTGCTCCTCTGCCTTCTCTGGTGGTGCCTTTCTTACCTTCTCCCTTCTTCCTTCTGCCTTCTTCCATAGTGCTGGCCTTTTCTCCTTTTACCTTCTGCCTTCTCCATGGGCTCCAGCTTCTCCCTTTTGCATTCACCATGGGACGCCTACCATTTCAACTTCTCCCGTCCTCTCCAGTGGTACCTACATTTTCATAATTTTCCTTGTGCCTTCTCTATCAGCACCTCCATTTAAACCTTCTGCCTTCTGCTTTCCCCCACATGATCATTCTTTTAACTTTCTCTCTTCTGCCTTCTCCAGTGGTGCTGAACTTCTTAAGATTTTGCTTCTCCCTTCTTTCTTTGCACTGGCCTTTTCACTTTCCCTTCTGTCTTCTCCAGTGGCTCCTATCTTTTCGCCTTCTCCCTTCTGCCTTCTCCCTTGATGCATTCCTTCTCATCTTCTCCTTTCTGTGTTGCAGGCCTTCTCATCTTCTCCCTTCTGCCTTCTCCCTTGAGGCTGGCCTTCTCACCTTCTCCCTTCTGTCTTCTCCAGCGGTGCCTACATTTTCACCTTTTTCTTTCTGCCTTTTCCAGCCTGCCTACCTTTCTATCTCCTACTTTTTGCCTTCTCAAGCATTGTTTACCTTTTCAACTTCTTCCTTATGCCTTCTCTCCTTTTGCAGGCCTTCTCACATTCTTGCTTGGCACAGGTCTTCAAAACATTCACTTCTGGCTTCTTCAGTGACACCAAACTCCTCTCCTTATTCATCTGCCTTCTCCTCTTGTACCAGCTTTCTTTCCTTCTCCCTTGTGCTTTCTTCCTTGGTAATGGCTCTCTCACTTTCTGCCTTCTGCCTTCTCCCACATTGCCAGCCTTTACACTTTCTCTCTTCTGCCTTCTCCAGTGGTGCTGTACTTCCTACCTTTTTGCTTCTTCCTTCTCCCTTTCCATCTTCTCCCTCTTGCCTCCTCCCTTGATGCAGTACTTCTCACCTTCTCCCTTCTGCTTTCTCCCGCTGGCCTTACCCTTTCACCTTCTCCCTTGTGCCTTCTCCCATGTTGTAGGCCTCATATTCTGCCTTCTTTGAGGCTGGCCTTCTCACCATCTTCCTTCTGCCTTCTCCAGTGGTGCCTACATTTTCTTGTGCCAACTTCAACAGCACCTACCATTTTTTTAAATATATGTTTTATTGATTTTTTGCAGAGAAGAAGGTAGAGAGATAGAGAGCTAGAAACGTTGATGAGAGAGAAACATCGACCAGTTGCCTCTTGCACACCCCCTATTGGGGATGTGCCCGCAACCCAGGTACATGCCCTTGACCTTTCGGGACCTTTCAATCTGAAGATCGATGCTCTACCACTGAGCCAAACCGGTTTTGGCAGCACCTACCTTTTTACCTCCTACCTTTTGCCTTTTTTGAGGGTTTTGCATGTAATTTCATGAGGGATATTGACCTGTCAGTTTTGTATGTTTTTACTTGACTTTGGTATCAGTGTAATGGTCATCTCAATAAATCAATTTGTAAGTGTTGTTTTTCCTTAAGTTTTGGACGAGTTCAAGAAGAGTTGATAGAAAGTTTCCAATTCCTATTTGAAATTCTGTAGAATTCATGCTTCCATTCATTTGGTCCTTGGCTTTTATTTGCTGGAAGGTTTTCACTATTACTTCAGTTATACTTTTAAATGTTGTAGCCATTTAGCATCACTTACCTTTTCACCTTCTCCCTTCTTCCTTGTTGCAGGCTTTCTAACCTTTTCCCTTCTGGCTTTGCCTGTAGCCATGGACTCCTTGACTTATTTCACTGCCTTCTCTCATGGTGCCTGCTTTCTCACCTTCTCCCTTGTTGCAGGCTTTCTCACCTTCTCCATTCTGTTTTCTCCCTTTTTTTAGGCCTTGATACCTACTCCCTTCTGCTTTCTGAAACATGTGCCTCTTCAACTTCTCCCTCTGCCATCTCCCAAAGTGCCAGCTTTCTCACATTCTCCATTCTGCCTTCTCCAAGGGGCTTCAATCTTCCCAGATTCTCCCTTCTGCCTTCTCCCTTGAGACTGACCTTCTCACATTCTTCCTTCTGCCTTCTCCATTGGTGCCTATATTTTCACCTTTTTTTTCTGCCTTCTCCTTTTTTACCTCCAACCTTGTGCCTTCTCAAGCAATGCTTACCTTTTCACCTTCTTCCTTATGCCTTCTCCTCTTTTGCAGGCCTTCTCACCTTCTCCCTTGGCGTATGTCTTCAAAGCATCCACTTCTTCCTTCTCTGGTGGCAGCAGACTCTCCTCCTTGTTCCTCTGCCTTCTCCCTTGTGTCTTCTTCATTGGTAATGGCTTTCTCACCTGCCTTCTGCCTTCTCCCACATCAAGCTCTGGTCTTGCTATCCCTTTTATAGAGGCTTTGGGATACACCCATTACCCTTAAGCAGCTTTGGGTAACACCCATAGCTCTTAGGCAAGTAATAAGTGGATTATCATTATCAGTAACGATTTACATGATTACAAGATTGGGAAGTTGCCTCTGTTACCATTGTCTTAATTAGATAGGGAATGGTTGGTTCTGACCTTTCAGAGCTTCAAGGTTGACCAGCCTCTTTCTATTAGTAAGATAATGATTGGTTTCTGGCACAGCAGCACCTGCCTTTTGCCTTATCCAGCATCACTTACCTTTTGACCTTATCCCTTCTGCCTTCTTCCTTGTTGCAGGCCTTCTCATCTTTTCCCTTCTGTCTTTGCCTGTAGCAGTGGACTCCTCTACTTTTCACTGCCTTCTCTCATGCTGCCTGATTTCTCACCTTCTCCCTTCTGCATTCTCCCTTGTTGTAGACCTTCTCACCATCTCCCTTCTGCTTTCTCAAACATGAGCCTCTTCAACTTCTCCCTTCTGTCTTCACCATTGATGCAGTCCTTCTCACCTTCTCCCTTCTGCATTCTCCAGTTGCTCTTACCTTTGCACCTTCTCCCTTGTGCCTTCTCCTGTGTTGCAGGTCTTCTCATATTCTCCCTTCTGCCTTCTCCCTTGTTTTGGGCCTTCATACCGTCTCCATTCTGCTTTCTCAAACATGTGCCTCTTCAACTTCTCCTCTGTGCCATCTCCCAATGTGCCAGATTTCTCACATTCTCCATTTTACCTTCTCCAAGGTGCTACATTTTTCTCATTTTCTCCCTTCTCCATTGAGGCTGGCCTTCTCCCCTTCTTCTTTCTTCTGCAGCGGTGCCTACATTTTCACCTTTTTGTTCTGCCTTTTCCCATGGTGCCAGCGTACTTACCTGTTCCCTCTGCCTTCTCCTTTGATGCTGGCTTTCTCACCTCCTTCCTTCTGTCTTCTCCCACAGCATCAGGCTTTTTATCTTCTCCCTTCTGCCTTCTCCCAAGTTTCCAGGTCTCTCTCATTCTCCATTCTGCTTCTCCAAGAGGCTCCAGTCCTCTCAGCTTCTTCCTTCTGCCTTCCCCAGCATTGGCTACATTTTTTACCTTTTACCTTATGCCTTTTCCAGCAGCACCTACCTTTTTACCTCTTAACTTTTGCCTTCTCCAGCATCGCTTACCTTTTCACCTTCTGTCTTCTCCCTTTTAGCAGGCCTTCTCACCTTCTCCCTTGTTGCAGCCTTCAAACATTCTCCCTTCTTCCTTCTCTGATGGCGCTGGACTCCTCACCTTATTTCTCTGCCTTTTTTCGAGGTGCCAGATTTGTCTCCTTCTCCCTTCTGCCTTTGTGTTAGCTTTCTCACCTTCTTCCTTTTGCCTTCTCCCACTGTGCTGGCCTTTTCACCTTCTCCCTTCTGCCTTCTTCCTTGTTGCAATCCTTTTCACATTCCCCCTTCTGGCTTCTACTTTGGTGCCTGCTTTCTCACCTTCTGATTTCTGCCTTCTCCTGGGGCTCCAGCCTTCCACCTTCTCCTTTCTGCCTTCACCCACTGTGTAGTCCTTCTCACCTATCTTTTGCCTCTGGAGCTTGATACCAGCACACTCCCCTCTCCCTTCTGCCTTCTCCAATGCCACCTATCTTTTCACATTCACTCTTCTGCCTTCTCCCATGGTGCTGGCTTTCTCACATTCTCCCTTCTGCCTTCTCCCTTGGCCCTGGCCGTTTCTCATTCTCCCTTCTGACTTTTGGAGCACAATGCCAGCAATCTCACCTTCTCTCTTCTGCCTTTTCCCATCATTCTGGCCAGTTCACCTTCTCCATTCTGTCTTCTCTCACAGTGCCTGTCATATTACCTTCTGCCTTCTCTTCTGTTGCAGACCTTCTCCCTTCTGCCTTCTCCAGCTTTGCCTACCTCTTCACCTTCTCCCATCTGCCTTCTCCCTTGATACTGGTCTTCTCACCTTCTCCCTTCTGACATCTCCCTTTATGCAGGCTTCTTACCTTCTCCCTGTTGCCTTCTCCTATGTGTGTCTTCTCAACTTCTCCCTTCTGCCTTCTTCTGTGGCTCCGGCCTTTTCACCTTCTCCCTTTGCCTTCTGGAACACAATACCAGCATTCTTACCTTGTCTCTTCTGCCTTCTCCGGTGGTGCCGGTAATTTCACCTTCTCTATTCTGCCATCTCCAGGGCACCTACCTTTTCGTCTTCTCCATTCTGCCTTCTCCCTTTGTGCAGGCCTTTCTCCTTCTGCCTTCTGCATTCTCCCTTGATGCTAGGTTTCTCATCTTCTCACTTCAGCCTTCTCCCATAGCATGCCTCAACTTCTCCCTTCTGCCTTCTTCCTTGGTGCAGCTTTCTCACCTTCTGCCTTCTCCCATTGTGCCAGCTTTCTCACCTTCTTCCTTCACTAGAGGCTCCCATCTTCTTACTTTCCCCCATCTGCATTCTCCCTTGTTCCAGGCCCTGTCACCTTCTCCCTTCTATCTTCTCTGTTGGTGCAGGCTTATTCACCTTCTTCCTTTTGCCTTCTCCCTTATTCCCAGCCTTCTCTCCTTCTTCCTTCTGTCTTCTTCCACATCAGTGGCCTTTCACCTTCTCCCTTCTACCTTTTACTTTCTTGCCAGCCTTCTCACTTTCTCCACTCTTTCAGTCTTCTCTTCCACAAGATGAAGGTCCCAGACAGATTCCCCTGGCAGAAGGAGGGGAAGAATAATCAATTTCAAATTCTTTCAGAAATTTCTACATAAGATTGACCCACTTTTCAGTGGCAAAGTCTTTGCCAAAAATCTTATCTCACTGAGTGGGGAGCATTACACCAACTACAGCCCCCTTCATACTTCTATCTCTCACGAGTGTGAATGCTATCCCAGTGGAGAAAGACTAGTGGAGGTCATACCCGAAAGATAGAGGCCCACAAAACAAACAAACAAACAAACAAAACAAAAAACTGATTATCATCAGCTTCTTCTCCACAAACTTTTATCACACCAGAAGGGATAGATTCAATTCTCATATTTTGCAATTCCATATTTGTGTAAGCAACTGTTTTCTGTAGTTCATTTGGAACCTCTAAATCAATGCTCAATGAGATTTTGTGATCTCGTATAGGTAGGCACAGAGTGATGAAAGCTCTGTGTTGCTTTAATGCTTGTCCCAGCTGAGGCTGAAAAAGACTAAATTCTGTCTTCTTATTTCAGCTCTTATACAATAAACATTATCTTTTTCAGTCTATTAAATGCCACATTATTATTATTATTATTATTATTATTTTATTTATTTTTTTTTGGTAATTTTGCTGTTGACATGCTCCCCAAGTGACATGCTGAAATTCTGCCTAGGGTTTGTTTCTAAGAGCAAGAAGGATGTGATATGCTTTTCTGAGAAAAGATGTGTGTTGGATCAGCTTCATTCAGGCATGAGTTACAGTGCAGTTGGTTATGAGCTCAATGTTAATGAATCACAATATGGTTCCTCCATAAAAAGGAAGAGGAATTTCAATGATCTGTTCATAAAGCTGCTCTGTAAAGTGCTAAAGTAACACTGTGTTGTGTGACAAAACTGTTGAAAATATCATAAAGGAACTACATTTTTGGATCCATGAGAAGAAAAAAAAAAATTAAACTATATCATGAGGGTCATGTTTCCCAGGGTCAGGAAATGTAGGGTCATGTTTCCCAGGGTGAGGAACGTGCTAAGCCCTTCTTGGCGAGTGCTGGCTCGCATACACAAGGCAATGTGGCCTAAAAATGTTAAGCTTTGGAAGAAGCAGTTTCTGAGGACCAGAAGCTGGAGAAAAATAATTGTAAAGATCTGCCAAATGTGATACAGGAAAAGGGTTATGTTTGCCACCTTGTGATTCTGGGTTGTGTTTAAGGATTTGGCCAGTGGATTTAGTAACACAAAGGGCATTTCAGTTGGTGAAAGTGTTCTGATCAGAAACTCACTGGAGCCTGACTCTGTATATCCCTGAGCACCAATAGTTCAGTATTCCTTAATGCAGTGTTCCTGTTGACTTCATAGAACAAAAACCATGGTGAATAATCAGAATCGACTGTATAATAGGAGTGGATTACAGCTGAAAGAGCTGCCAGAGACAAACTGTCTCGAGGGGGGAATGCTCAGGAAAGGCCAAAGGCAAAGGGATAAAAATGAAGATATTAGAGGGATGTGATGTGTCTGGCATCTGTAGATACATTAAACAGTAAATACACCCCAGCTCCTAGCCAGACTCCCACACATGCTTACACGAAGTGACCAGTTGGACATTATCAAGTGATTTAATATACAGGCAAGAAGTAGAAAAGAGAAAAAATAAAGTACATTTGAAGAATAGTAACTTTTTTTTTGTAATTTGAGGGAAAACATAAGATCTCTCACTTTACAAAAAGCTAGCAAACCCCTTAGCAAACACAAAATTAAGCAATGAAAAAATACCCAAATATAACATAAACATATTCTTTTTTTTTTTTTTATATATTTTATTGATTTTGTACAGAGAGGAAGGGAGAGAGATAGAGAGTTAGAAACATCGATGAGAGAGAGTCATCGATCAGCTGCCTCTTGCACACCCCCTACCGGGGATATGCCCGCAACCAAGGTACATGCCCTTGACCGGAATCGAACCCGGGACCTTTCAGTCCCCAAGCCGACGCTCTATCCATTGAGCCAAACCAGTCCCAGCATAAACATATTCTTGAAAAATAGTAAACATGATAGAATTCTTAAATCTTATTACCTATCCCAAATCTTAATGATCTCCAAGAAATATGAATAGAGCAACTACAAAAAACATAATTGGATTTCTGAAGAACAGTGACGAAAAGTATTAAAAAAAAAAAGTATCGGGGGTCGGGTGGGGGGAAAATGATACATCACATATAAGAATTTCAAAAGAGACTCAGGGCTAACCACTTGTCAAAGAGTACACTTGCCAGAAGACAAGGAATTGACTCTTCAAAGTCATAGAAAACAAACTAGCAACACTAAAATTCTAAAACAGGTACTTTTCAAGAATATAGTGAAATAAAAATTTTCAAGAAATGAGAAAAGAGTTTATCACCAGCACACCTACAATATAAAACATGTTAAAGGAAGTTTCCCATGTAGAAACTCACTTTTAAAGAGTGATATTTCGCAAGCTGGTTAAGAGAGTCCCCGATTCTAAAATAGGAAAACAGGCCTACTCAAGAAATTGTGAACTGAATGTTCTCAGAAGCAAACTACTCCAAATGTAAGTGGTTTAAAATTACAAACACTTAAAAAATTTTTCTTGAATTCTAAATGGAATTTGGACAGGGAGCAATAGACATTGATTGTCTTCGCTGCACAGTGTCTGGGACTTCAGCTTGCAGGATTTGAAGATGAAAGTTATCACATTGGCAGAAGATGGTAGTAACTGGAGCCTCCTTCACTCAGATGGCTGTCACCTGAGCTGTAATCACTGAAGACAAAGACTGACACCAGAGTACCTGTGATTGGATAATCCACATGCTCTGGTTGCTTATTACATATTGGCTTTAGGATACCCAGACTTTCTACATAGCATTTCAGGGCTCCCAGTGTGAATATTCCAGTGGCCAAGGAGAAACCTGCATTGCCTTTCCCTACCTCTTCTCAGAGGTCACAGGGCAACACTTCTGCCATGCATCCTTTTAGTCACAGCAATGGGAAGTCTTGCAGGGTCAGTAGGAGTATTAGTATTGTCGAGAATGTGGAGGAAAAGGAACCCTTGTGCACTGTTGGTGGGAATGTAAATTGGTGGTGACATTATGGAAAACAATAAGAAGTTTCTTCAAAAAATTAAAAATAGAATTACTATATAATCCAGCAATTCCATTTCTGGGTATTTAACTGAAGAAAACAGGAAACACTAATTTGAAAATATACACACTCCCATGTTCATTGCAGGATTATTTAATATAGTCCAGACATGAAAACAACCTACATGTTGCAAATGGTAAGATTTTATTCTTTGTAGCAACCCGGATAAACTTCAAGGACATTATGCTAAATGGAATAAGTCAGACAGAAAAAGATAGGTATAATATGATCTCATTTATATGTGGAAAAAATACGAAAACCAACCTTTCTTGAGGCAGGGAGTGGTGGGTATGCCTGAGCTATATGTAATGAATTTGGATAGGGGGAAAAAGAGAAACTTATAAAACATTACATCATTCCTTTTAAATGTCTTAAGATATTTCCCACAAAAAGCATTCCATCAGCATATAAACCTTAACTTCAGAGAGTGCCCATGGAACACAACAGCACAGGCTCTGTCCAATCTGAGTTTTGAAGTAAAGGTTTTCTTCAGTGACTAATAATGTCACCGCGGGTGCAGGTGGCCGGGAATCCAACACCCTACTGGCAGCTTCTCCACAAGCTGGTATTCAATATCTTCTGTATTTTTAGAATTCTATAATTATATCTTATGATCTTTGGCCTCTAAAATTGTTGTGTTCTTCTCCATTTCTGACAATTAAACTTTTGTCCTCAGGGCATATGCTGGAGAGACTAAACAATAGGCCCTGAAATCAGACAATTGGGCAGATTTCTGCTCCTTCACTTACTAATTTTGGCAAGTGACTTAGTATGTTATTTTTTTTTTTTAACACATAAATCAGATTTAAAACTGTCAACACATACCATATAACCCATGATGATAATATCTTAAGTGAATAAATAGTTACTTTTTTCTCATATTGTTTAATTCCAAATGTCAGAGATCTTAAATTGCTAGGATGACTCAAGTCATCAGGAAAACAGGCACTCATCTATCTATATACCTACCTACTTATCATCTGTCACCACATTCATCACCTATACATTTGTCTATTATTTATCTACCTATGTCCTATTTATCTATTATAATCTATCTATCTAACATCTATCTAACTATAATCTGACATCACATTCATAACCTATATATTTGCCTATTATCTATCTACTATATCCTATCTATCTTTTATCCTTTGAAAATGAATTGAATTCCAAGAGTAAGCATGCTGTGTGTTCTTTTTCCTCTCTCCCCCTCTCCCTTGTTCCTTTCTTTCTCCCTCTCCGTCTCCCCCTTTAAAAACATGTTGTCTTGATTTCAGAGAGTAATGAAGCAGGAGAGAGAGAGAGAAACAGCAATGAGGAAAGATGATCAATATCTCCCTCACACCCCTCACTGGGGACCAAGCCTGCAACATGGGCATGTGCCCTGACTGGGATTTGAACCATGACCTCCAGGTTCATAGGTCGAGGATCAACCATTGAGCCATGCCAGCCAGGCTGTGTGTTCTTTTCTAATCTGGGTTTGAGTACCACACGACGTCATTTGAATTTAGTCACTGCCCTAAATTCCTATGTGTTCTGCCTATTCATCTCTCCCTTCCCTTTCCTCTTTGGCAACCACTGATCTTTTCATTGTCTCCATAGTTTAGTCTTTTCCAGAGGACCACATACTTGAAATCATATAGTATGGAGCCTATTCAGATTGGCTTCCTTTACTTAATAATGTGGTTTTAAGTTTCCTTTATGTCTTTCCGTGGCTTGATAGCTCATTTCTTTTGAGCTCTGAACAACATGCATTGCAGGTATGCCCCAGTTTATTTATTATTGTGTATTTACCCACTGAAGAGCATCTTTGTTGCTTCCCAGTTTGAGCAACTACGAATAAACCTGTTATAAACATTTCTTTGCAGGTTTTTTTGTGGACAAAAGTTTTCAACTCCTTTGGATAAATATAAAAGAATGCAATTGCTGGATTCTATCATAAGACTAGCATGTTTGTTTTTGTGAGGAATCACAAACTGTCTTACAAGGGGCTGTACTATGTTATATTCTCACTAGGAGCCCAGTGCATGAAATTTGTGCTCAGGGATGGTGGTGGTGGTGGGGAGAAGGTTCCTCAGCTCAGTCTGAACTCTCTTGCAATCTGGGACCACTGGTTCCTAACCACTCACCTGCCTTCCTGATCACCCCAACTGCTCACCTGCCTGCCTTATTTTCACTAACTGCCTCTGCCTGCTTGCCACTTGATTGCCCCTAACCATTCACCTGCATTCCTGATTACCCCTAATAACCTCTGACTTGGCCGCTGCCACCAAGGCTGCATCCAGAAGGACATCCAGAATGATGACTGGGAGGTCATTTGGCTGTCTGGTATAATTAGCATGTTATGCTAATTCTCATTAGCAATGAGAGCTCCTGGTGCTCTGCATCCTCCCTCACCAGCAGTTGGTGTGAGGGTCCCAGATTTTGAATTAGTCTAATAGGGGTGCAGTGATATCTTGTTTTTGTGTTGTACATTTAGGTCTATGATCTGTGATATCTCATTCCATTACTTTGCATTTACCTGATGCAATAAGATGTGGAACATCTTTTATTGTGCTAGGTACCATCTGTATATCATCTTTCATGAATGTCTCTTCAGGGTTTCTGCCAGTTTTTAAATCAGGCTGTTTATTTTCTTATTGTTGAGCTTTAGGTATTCTTTGCACATTTTGGATAAAAGTATTTTATCCAGGGTGCCTTTTCTAAACATTTTGTCCCAGTGTATAGCTTGATTTTTTTTAACCTTCCCTAGTGTCTTTCACAGAGAAGTTTTTAATTTTAATGAATTCCAGCTTATCAATTATTTCTGTCATGAGTCATGCCCCTTATGTTATATGAAAAAAGTCATCATAGTGTTCATGGTTATTTAATCTTCTCCCCTGTTATCTCAGATATTTTATAGTTTTGTGTTCTACATTTAGGTCTATGATCTGTTTGGGGTTACTATTTGGTGAGGGTTTGAAGTCCTGTCTAGTAAATTATTTTTGCATGTGGGTATTCAATTGTTCCAGCATCACTCGTTGAACAGATTATCTGTTCTCCATTGTATTTCTTTTGCTCCTTGGCAAAAATTGACTATATTTATGTGTATTTATATCTGGGCTTCTTGATGTATTTATATATATTTTTTTGCCAGTACAATACTGTCTTGATTACTGTAACTTTATAGTAAGTAAGTCTGGAAAAGTCAGATAGTGTCAGTCCTCCAACTTTGTTCTTTTGTGTCAGTGTTGAGTTGGCTGTTCTGGATATTTTGTTATTGAGATAATTCTCCCCACCTTTATGGAGATAGAGTTGAAATGCCACATTGTAAAATTTTAAGGTGTACAACAAAGCACACCTTTATGATTTGATATACTTTATATTTCTGGATGATTAACACCTTAGTGTTAGCCAACACATCAATCATGACACATGATTACCATTTCTTTTTTGTGGGAGGGGAGCATTTAAGATGTAATTTCTTAGCAATGTTCAAGTATATAATATTTTACCCATAATTACAATGTTGTACCTTAGATCCCCAGAAATTATTCATCTTCTATTTGAAAGTTTGTACTTGTTGACCAACATTTCCCCATCTGTCTCCCACAGCCCTTGATAACCCCATTCTTGTCTTTTTACACACGAATAGCTTTTTTTAGATTTCCCATATAAGTGATATTTTACAGTTTCTGTTTACTCTTTCTGGCTTATTTCAATTAGCATAATGTCATTCAGGTCACTCATGTTGTCAGAAATTGCAGGGTTTTTTTTTTTTTCTTTCTCAAGGCTAAAGAATATTCCATTGTGTGTGTGTGTGTGTGTGTGTGTGTGTGTGTGTTGTGTGTGCATGTGTGTGTGTGTGACATTATCTTTATCCATTTATCCATTGACAGACACTTAGGTAGTTTCTATTATTGGTTCCAGACAAGAGACAAACTGATCAGAACAAACCCAAGTCCTCCATGGCCTATGACTAACGCTGACTTTTTTTTCATATCATTATGATGACCGATTGTGATGTCAGAAGCTTTCTGAACACAATACTCTATAAATATCAATAATTCAGAGTTGGCATTTAGATAATACATGTATTCAAACAGGAAATTGCTAAACAAATATTATTTTAAGAGGTTTAATTTTAGTCCAATATACTAATAGCATATAGCATTTCTCTTAGTCTTACATTTTTTACCTAAATTGCTAAAAACCATGGATATTATAAGTTTGGTAAATTGTAAATGCTATTTTGCATAGAACAATGGGGAAACTTCATATCTCATTTACCAAGTTAGAAATAAAATAATATTTTTCAGGTAAGTGATTAAGTAAAGAGGAAATAAAAATAATCCGAAAATAAAGGACATTTATTCAAGGATTAAACTAGACGTCATTCACAACAAAAAAGTAACATAGACCATAAGAAGGACCATATAATTTTTACTAAAACACCCGTCCAATACCATTGAAATATGTAAAGTTTTAATAATGTACCTTTGAAGGTTTTTTAGAAAAGATTACTGTAAAGCTCTAAAGAATTTGAATGACAACACCTTCCTAATAAAAAATTAGCATGCTAATTGACCGTACCTTTGCAACGCGCATCAGCCAATCAGGAGTATGAAAATTAACCCAACAAAGATAGCAGGTTAATTTGCATATGCAGGCGCCAAGCAGCAGGGGGCAGCATGGAAAGGCGGGAAGGCAGCTATGGCCAGAGCAAAGGCGGTGCCAGCAGCCAGGAGTAGAGTAGGAAGGCCCATTCTTGTACAAATCTTCATGCATTGGGCCTCTAGTATTTTACAGTGTACTAGGAGCCCAGCAGGTGACTTGAAATCATGTGGCACTGCCCACCCTCAAGTCGCCAGTCTGTCCCTGCCTCCCTCCTGGGCCCCTCATCATCTGCAACCACTGCCAGTCCAGCCTTGCCTCCCTCTCTAGCCCTTGAAGCAACCGTAGCCACTACTGATCAGGTCCTCCCTCAGGGTAGGCACCCAGAGGCACCTGAACCGCCCCACCCCCAACACCGTGTGCACCCTCCTTCTGTGGGGTCAACCCGTTATGGAGTCCTGGTTAATTAGCATATTTCTCTATTATAGATAGGTATCGACTTGTAGAACTGTTTACAAATCAAAGTATTAAGAATAAGTTACTCTAAAAAGTTGAAGAAATGATTCCAGGCAAGCATCAAAGATCTACTTAAGTATGATTCAAAACACAAATAGAAATCTGTTTTATCTTTCAACTAAACAAAACTCACTGTGTCACCTTTGAAAATACATTGATTTAAGCACAGTGCATGTGACCTCTGGGTTTTCATATTTGGAGATGGTTTGTCTCTTGATAGTATTTTTTATGTTAATTTCTTCAAGAGTGGCATTATGAGCAATTAAACAATACACACTTATTATCAATCACCCCATCAGCAAAAATGGTAGTGATATCCAATAGATAAAAATTGGCAAGTTCACAGGAGGAAAATATTATTCATAATTTGTGGTTAGCATGTTGCCTTATATATTCCATTTGCTGACTCCTACATTCATTCAGCCATTTGCTTTCTTATTTCTTACTTCTTAATACATTCCATAACATAGTCATTTATTTTAAGACTTCTTAAGTGCCTATTCTGTATTTACCCATACACACCTAGGCATGAAATATTTTTCTCATATGCAGAAATTCAGGAAAAAAAAAGAAATACTCTGAGTATTGAAGGGGATGGTAATCAATTCCACCTACATTCACCCTCAAAAAAAATGAACTCAACATTAATTTTGGAAGCTGTCGGTTTGAGATATGATAACCGTTGCAGAAAATGAAGGAAAATAACATAAATGAATATGAATGAGCAATAATGCTGAGTGAATAGACTATAAAAATGGACACATCTTTCACTGGCATTTTTATTTTTTATGGAAATAATAAGTGTCTTGTGTTTGAATATATTTGATATGGAGAGAAAAAAGGGCAAATAATTTACCTAGAAAATTGCAAATATAAAGAACAAAATAAACAATAAAAAGTTTATATAAAATGTTTTTAATGTATTAAAATATTACTCTAAAATAAAGACAACTTTTTAATGTTTAGCTCTATTTTCAGAAAAGCTTTTATCTTGACTTACAAGTAATGAATTCAAGAAAAGTAAGTTAAGGTACATAACTGAATATTAAATTTAACAGAAAGTTTAAATATCTTTTTTTTTTAATTGTACTTTTTTATTAAGGTATTACATATCTAAATATCATAATATTGAACTTAAATGTGATAATTATCTATCACTTTACTTCATTCCATTAAACTGTGTAGATTTTTTTTAATGTATTTTATTGATTTTTTACAGAGAGGAGAGAGGGATAGAGAGCTAAAAATGTCAATGAGAGATAAACATCGACGAGAGAGAAACATCGACCAGCTGCCTCTTGCACACCCCATATCGGGAATGTGCCCACAACCAATGTACATGCCCTTGACCGGAATAAAACCTGGGACCTTTCAGTCCGTAGACCGACGCTCTACCTCTGAGCCAAACCAGTTTCAGCTAAACTGTGTAGATTTTTAAAAAAATATATATTTTATTGATTTTGTACAGAGAGGAAGGGAGAGAGATAGAGGGTTAGAAACATCGATGAGAGAGAGTCATAGATCAGCTGCCTCTTGCACACCCCCTACTGGGGATATGCCCGCAACCAAAGTACATGCCCTTGACCAGAATCAAACCCAGGACCCTTCAGTCCCCAAGCCAAAGCTCTATCCATTGAGCCAAACTGGTTTCAGCTAAACTGTGTAGATTTTTAAGACAGTAAGTTTCTCTTTCCAAATCCTTCTCTTATCCTTTTTTTTTTATTACCTTCTATTCTAGAAGTCACTTTTGATAACTTTTTGATGACATGTACCCTTTCTCTATAAAAACTGAACCATCATTTAGCAATAGATAGCTGCGATAAAATGCCATTTTCATTCAACTGTTAGTTTCTTCCTTGAGATTGAGGTTGAAATTACTTTCCTGCTGGACATTCATAATTCAGCTCTGTTCTACAGAATTTCTCTGCATTATTTTCCTCCCTCCCATTTAGTACAAACTATCATTCATATTCCTCCATATTGCCACTTCAATACTTTACTATACTAAAATATATCCCCCCTAAAGTATTTAAAATATATTTAAAATATATTAATCAATAGTGAAATGGTCAATATGTATCTATGGTTGGAATTAAAATACTTTTCATAAAACGAGTTTTCCCCTAAATGGGAGTGTGCAAGAATTTAAGATTTCCCCAAAGTATATTTTCTAAGATTATAGATTCTTTAGGGATTATGACATGATTAGTACACACAATATAGAACCTTAAAATTCAGTTGTTATTAACAAAAGCTTGTATTTATTGGAGCCACTGTGAGTAAACTCCGTTTTATGCAATGATGCAGAAGTCTGTGTTATTGATATTCGTCAGGATTCATCTTAAAATGCCACTGCTTTTTATTCGTTTTAACTATGAATTCCTTGAAATCCATTTGCTAAGTTATCTCCATTAGCCTCAATATTTGTTTACACTGGATGCAATAGCTAACGTCTATAAAATTGTTTCTCTCTGCAGAAAGAAATATTTTCTTTTCTTTTTTTTATCCAAGTCCCACATCTTGCATCCCTAAACATTATTTCTACTAGCACTTCTAGAACATTAATTTTACAATTCTTTGTTGCCTATGAATCTATTCTTATGTTGCTTTGCCTGGCTAAAAATGCAAAAATATATTTGTAAGTGAAAGACCAACTGATAACAGAATTTATGAGTCTACTGAATACTGTAACACTGTATTCTTTGTAACATCATACATGTTAATATATTTATTTCATTTACCTGTAGCTCCATTACAATTTAATTGTTTAGTATAGAATTACGGCTAACAAGTTAAAAAATAGTATTCTAAGCCTGCACAACTGATGCCTTTTGCATCAATTTCATAGTAAAATAACCAAAGTGGTATAATAATATTAATAAACTAGAGGCCTGGTGCATGAAAATCGTGCACCGGAGGGGGGGCTCCCCTCATCCCAGCCCATGCCCTCTCATATCCAGGAGCCCTTGGGGAATGTCCAACTGACAGTGGGCCTAAGCTGTCAGTCAGACATCCATAGGGCTGCCATGGAGGCTGGAAAAGCTCCCACCACTGCCAAGGTGCTTCCCAGCCATGAGCCTGGCTTCTGGATGAGCAGCACTCTTTCTGTGGGAGTGAACTGACCACCAGGGGGCAGCTCCTGCATTGAGTGTCTGCCCCCTGATGGTCAGTGCTCATTATAGCAACTGGTTGTTCCACCATTTGGTCAATTTGGATTATTAGCCTTTTATTATATTTGGATATTAGCCTTTTATTATATAGGATGTTATCAACTGTGACACTGCTAAAAATAAGGTTTCAACCACATACTGACATTTCCACAAACTAGATAGGTAAAGCATGGTGATGAGAGAAGAATGAAGGATGTGGATTCCATTGAGAGAATTGCGAACAGAGATCATACTGGGAATTCAAGTTTTTAAAGATTATCATCCTTTTAAAGCTCCGGACATGGAGTTAAACTAAACTGCCAAAAATATGTAAAAGATGAAAAACAAAAACAATACGAAGGACCTTCTGACCGAGGATTCAGTTCATTAAGAAAAAATAATATCAGGGCGCAATTTGCTCCTTATAAGCATCAGGAAGAAGGATGGACACCGTGCTAGGAGGTGGGCTTCTAGGAAGCCAAATAATTTGGAAACAAGGGTGCTGTGGCACTGGGTTCTGAGGCCCTTAGGAGACATGAATGGGAAGATTAAGCTTTAGAAATAACTGAAAGCAGAAAGAAAAATAATTTATAGAGCTAAATTGGCCCCCAAAATATGAAAAAATATAAGAGTTCACTCTGTAAGGTCTCACAATATTAATGACATGGTCAGAAATTCCAGAGATGGGAACCAAATGTATTCAGAATAAACAACTTATTTTAGAGATGGAGGAGGTGCAAATAGCTGTAGCAAATAGACCCACACTGTATAATAGCCGAGGACACACACTTAAAAATGTATTTATTTATCATGGAACAATATAGTGTGTATGCACATGTTGTCAAGATACCCATTCTCTATTTCTCCATGTTCATTTAGGAACCAAAAGTTCCAGAGACTTTTGCTTTTCCACAAGTAGAATCTAAGGCTGCCTTGGAAGTTGTATCCATTCCAGCCAGCCAAGAGGAAAAGAACATGGCAGAGTTGGCATGAGTTATTTTAATGGGATAGGATTTTCACAGGCATATGCCATGTGCACTCTTATTCCATTTGCTTAGTCACATCACCGCACTTAACAACAACAGAGGCTGGGGAATGTGGTGACCCTGCTCACTCAGGAAGAGTGGAAGATTCTGTTACTCAGCTAGCAAACGATACCATGTAATATGTGCGAAATAATTTTTTCAAGAACCATCAAAAAGCTTTTAAAAATATCTACAACTTTTGAGAAAATATTACACACACCCAAAACAAAATAAAAAAATAGGTATGTAATCACAAAAATTAATAGTATTAGTTAAGATGAAAACATAATTTCTAACTTTGAACACACACCATTATAACCCAATAAAGCCTGTAGGTATTATATAGAATTATTTAGAAAAATAACTTGTGAAGTAAAAACTATCTTGAATTGTACTAAAAAATCAAAGGAAAATATGATAAAACATATTGGAAAAATTTAATATGCAAAATATTAAGGTAAAGTGGTTATTTTTAAGTTATAATTGTCCAGTTGGTAGAAGTAAAAAATAAAATTAAAAAAAAACTATCTCAGAAATACCTGTAAAAATATATTTTATCTATGGAACGAGACCAAATCTAATTCACACACAACCAGAAAGTTTTTTTGATAAAATTAGAAATACTGTCATCATATATGCAATGGGACAGAGAGAGTAGTAAAATGGATGAAAACTGTGCAATTCCAAAATTATACTGGCATAGTAGGTTGATAAACTGGTCTTAAAAAACATGTGCTCCTTTTCATAAAACTTAAACAGGATAGCAGAAGGTAAGACTCTGGGTAAAAGTGAAGAGTTCAGAGGGAAGAACAGAAGTACAGAGGAACTGGGGCCTAGTGCAGGAACTTAGGCAACGTGAAATGAAGTGTGGGCCATGAGGCTGCAGTGGGCACAGGGGTGGGTCTCAGCCCATCCTCTGTGCCCCTGCCCAGCCCCTTCTGCTAAGGCCCCAGACCCATCTGCTGGCAGTCTAACTACTGCTGCCACAGCTTTCACATGCTGATGGGCGCCAGCCCTGCTCACACCAGCTGATGCCGCAGAGTTATTGGGTGTTGGCACCATCAGTGGGTGTGAGTGTAGGTTGCTGCCTCAATCACCCCTCAGGAACAGGGTGAGGTGAAGAAGCTCTCATAGGCTATTGGTACCAGCAGCTGCCACTCACACCACTGATGGTGCCAAGTGATTGGGACTAGCATCAGGCACTGGCAGCAGGTGCAAGTGGTGGCTCCAGTGCCAGCTGCAGATGCAAGGGTCAGCTCTCGTGCTGGCAGGGGTACAAGCAGAGCCATTGCTGGCAGCAGGTGCAAGAGGTGGCCGCTGGCCCCAATTGCCCCTTAAGAGCAGGGTAGAGAAGACTTGAGGGATGATCTGGGCCAGCAGCTGCTGCTAGCACCCGCTGATGGCACTGAGGGGTTGGGGCTGGCGCTGGGCGCTGGCAGTGGGTGCAAGCGGGGCCAGCGCCAGCAGCAGGTGCAAGTGCCCAGTGGGACCAGGGCACATGGGAGCAAAGAATTTTCAGTAACCACCAGAGGCTCGCTCTAATGACAGAGACCAATGCCCCTCCTTGGTCTGGCAACCCTGCTCACCTCACCTACTCCACCATCCCACTGCGGCAAATGCCCACCTTGTTCCGTGCTCACCCCCTGTTGGTCAGCACACATCATAGCAATTGGTTGTTTGGTTGTTCCACCATTTGGTCTATGTGCGTATTAGGGCCATATATTGTATATATATATATAATTTCCAAGGCTTGAATCCTAATCTCAAACTCCAGCACAAGTGTGTCTACATCACATAGGCTTTGAATCAGCTACCTCACTTTGCTTTCTACTTTTCCACTTTTTTTAACTAGAATATCTATCACTGTTACCTCACATGTCCCACATTATATATTGCAAAAGTTGGGGTAACATAAATTGTCCACAGTTTCACCAGCATCTTTGTTTTATATTTTTCTTTGTATAATTTTACTGATTTCAGAGAGGAAGGGAGAGGGAGAAAGGGATAGAAACATCAATGATGGGAAAGAACCATTGATCACCTGCCTCCTGAATACCTGCTCCTGGGGGATGGAGCCTGCAACCATGCATGTGCCCAGACCAGGAACCCAACCACTGAGCTTCTGGTTCATAGGTTGACACTCAACCACTGAGCCACTCCCGCTAGGCTGCACCAGCATCTTGATTTAATAGGTTATACTCAGTACCTTCATTTGTGCTTGATTTAAGTGATTAGGGAATTACAATTTTGGATTTTTTGAGCTGATCAGTTAAGATAAAATTTTGGACTTAAACTGATGCTATACTCAGATAAGAAACTTAGGAAGTCTGGTGAGAATATGAGTGTGTTTTGTATATGGAATGGATATTAATCAGAGGGTGAGTTGTGCTAAGCAAAATCCTAAACTCATCATTATCTCTGGCTCTTGGCATTATGTCTGTACTTGTATCACATGAAAAAGGGATGCTGCAGATATAATTAAGGCTACCTCTTAGGAGAAATATGTGGGCACACCTAAATTAATCACACGGACTTTTAAAGGCGTAGTTTGCTTTAACTGTAGCAGAAGAGTAAGCCAGAGAGATTTAAGTGGGAAACGATTTTACATATCTTTGCTGACTTGAAAGTACAGGCCACCCCCTGAGACGTCACTACCACAAACACAATGAGCCAGATTTGTCTTTCTTGATTTTAGCTCTGAGATTCTAAGCAGAGAATACAGCCAACGCTCCTTGGAACTCGGAAATGAATAGTTGCTGTTTTAGTCTTCTGTGTCTGTGGTAATTTGTTTTGCAGCAATAGCAAATGGAAACAAATATCTTCCCATTAGTTGTATGTTTGTAAAGTACCCTCTCATAAAGCAAGGTCTAATTTGTGGCATTTGCTGTTTTCCATGGTCATAAACCTGCTAACTGTCAAAAGTTCAGGAATAAACAAAAACAAACTGGGGTAAAACCAATGATTCATTAAAGTAGTAGTTAGTAAAATTTACTGTGTGCACACCAAAAAAAAAAAAAAAAAAAGACAGTTTGCAAACTGGGGATGCTCAAAACTACACAGGGGAGGAGGCTCAGGGGCATGAAGTTATAGGCCGGCTCATAAAGTGATAACAAGGGAGTTGTTAAACTTTATGATGATTGGTTGCCATAGTAGAATTTTCCTAAAGAAAATGGAATTGGTTAGTGGTTACCTCATATCATTTTTGGGGAGCAATTTATGGTTTGCTTATGATTTCCAGAGGTGTGATAAAAAAGGCACCCATGTCAAGTCAGCCTCACTTCACTTACAAAATTCACAAAACCAAGCTTTGCTTGTATGACTAAACTGGTTTTGTCTGCTCACAGAATTTGCAAGTCCGGTCTCTATGTGTGTTTGATTTTAATACGATCAAGGCTGACTTCCCACTGCCCATTAGACTCTATTTAACTTGGAGTTGGAAGCGGTGGGCAGAATTGGCCCTCATTAGCCCATAAGAGCTACCAGAGCAGAACACTCAGTACCCCTGCCCACCACTTGAGTACTGGGTACATCGAACTATTGTAGGCATTTGGTTTGGTTTTAAGAAGTCAGTGTTTTAAGTTATGTTTTTATTATTTCTTTTTTTGAAAAGAGGGTTGCTTTGCTCCTCTGTTTTATGTTAACCAAACTCTAAGACTACTAGTTAATTTATCATTCCTATATTAACATTAATAAAATAACCAAATACAATTTAGTAGGACATATAAGCATGGACGCTTTAAATAAATATTATTATATAGAGAGAAACTTTGGTGTGAGAAACATCGATTGTCTACACCTCTACATGGTCTCCACCTGGGTGATTGAATCTGAAACCCAGGTATGTGCCTTGACCGAGAATCGAACCCACAATACTTTAGTGTACTGGATGATGTTCCAACCAGCTGAGCCACCCTGCCAAGGCCATAGCTTTTCTTTCAACAAATGTACATAAATAAATTTAAAGGTTCTTTCTATAAATCCACAAGACAGCTTCAGCATAAACTGCCCCCACAGATGCCAGATACAAATATGTTCACCCCCTCTGTTTTTTGTTTGTTTGTTTGTTTATTTGTGTTTTTTTTTGTGTGTGTGTGTGTGTGTGCATGTGTGTGTGCGTGTGTTTGTTTTTTTATTTTGTTTTTTAGTTTGAGATAAAAACAAAAGAATTTGTTCAGGTGCAAATACATTGTCAACCTTTTCATTTAATTATCCAGATATAAGAGGAAAAAGAATATTTATTTATTTCAAAGCCAGTTTAAATAACCAAAGATGAGATTTTACTTGCTATTTCCTCTCATCCTGTTGCATTTAACAGAACCTAAGCCTCTATAACCAGAAATTATAACCAATATTTTGGGGGCATGGCTTTTTATTTTAGAAATCATTATAATTACATAGCCTTTTAAAACAACATTTATGAAAATAAGTGTAGAAAAATGGGTATTTGTCCTTGAGTGGAATTTTGTCTATAGAAGAATGAGAAATTCTTCAATTATAAGTAACCATCAAAATAATCTTAGCAAAATTTTACTTAATTTTTTTCTACTTCATCTGGGTAAACAATATAATTATCCAAGTGGAACATATAAAAATGTACACTAATAGTATTTTAGTATTATTAATTGTCATCTAGTTTTTAATATAATTGTTTGAAAGTCACCTTGACACTCATATATAAGAATCTCCTAGCTTCCCCTACTTGATTCCTTGCTATTATTAATAGTAGAAGAAATAAAAAGACAAAGCCTTTTTTCTCATATCTATCTTATGCTCTGTTCCTCGTCTGGACCCAAATAAATGAGAGCAGAAATAGCCATGTAGTGTGGTGGAAACCCTTACTTGTGTGTGGTCTATTCTCTGGCTTGGTTAAGACATAAGACTAAGGTGCAAAAACAGATTCTCATACATGAGTTGCTAAAATAGGGTAAACATCTCTTTATCACTCACACAACAGTATGGAAATAAACGAGTTATCTGGGATAGAGAAGCAATTCCGGTATTTCTTCCATTTCTTACTCTACCATTCTAGAGAGTTGTGCCTTTTGCATAGCCAAAATCTGGTGAATCCTTCTGTCTAAAGTCCTGCCGGCAAAAAGGAGGATAAAGTTGAAACAAATCGCTGACAATCTTTCAGAATTTGCACACCTTGCATCCACTCACATTCCACAGTGTGATATTATTTACAGGTCAACATGACTTGCAAAGCCAACTGTGAAATGAAATGTAATCTCACACCAAAAAATGCACACACTTCTAGTACTGTTGAAGATAGAGATAACAAAGGAAGAGAGCAACCAGCATTCTGGTTCAGTCTGGAAGACAAAGCAAAGCAATCAGTACGCACTATGCACCACACTGGCATTCTCATGGAGGCCAAAATTATGACACGAATTTGCTTATGCTGTAAAAATCAATTATCTTGTAACGTGGATACTATTCCTTGTGCCCATTAGGACTTCCTGAGTTTTAGACTGCATGGGCTCTAAGTAGGAAAGGTATGGTCATCTCTCCTACATGGCTGCCAAAGAGTCTTTTGCTTAGATCACAGATCTACACACTGAAAGGCCCCATGGGCATTGCTGGGAAGGACTGTCTGTAGAGGCCAGCAGGACTGGTAGCTGTGTAGTTGCTGTACCCTTACCAAGATTCCTCAACAAATGCTGATCACCCCTAGTGGAATGCATATGGACAGCCAACTGCAGACAGCTCGTGAGAGGAGTACAGAGTGTTGAGCACCTAATCCAAGAATGTATTGCTAACTGGACAATTTTTCTTTAGAGGGCAAAGTTTAACTAGAAAGAACAATGTGTGAGATTTAAATAAGCTCTACCAAATCTTTCCTTGTGGATGGGGAATTCAATAGAAACAGTTATGGTGACCCAATTGATATGCTATGAAAGTTGAATAAAAATGAGTTTTATATAGAAAGGTAATGCTTCGCTTCTAATGAAAAGGCCAGCAAAAATTAGGTCTTCATTTAAATCTATTAAAGCAAGTCGTTATATAATATAATGGGTTGGAAATATAATAATTAAATTAGCTCATAATTTAAACCACTTATGTAATGTTTACTGTCTTCTACATACTGTTTTGTGTTTGTTACATGCATATCTAAAGCTCACAGTAAAAATACTTTAAGAATGTATTTCCCAAATTTTTATAAAAGCAGTAAAATATAATTGTCCATTCTTAAGTTAATGCACAGAGAAACTATTGAAGAGTATTTCTCGTTAATGATTACATTTTTAAATATAATGTTATGAATTTATTGCTGTCATTCACCTCAGTGTGGAACCATTCACTTATGATCAGTTAATATGTGGCCATGAGCCAGGGAGCAAATTCAAATTTGCTATTAAGATTTCTAGACAAAACGGACTTCATAAGTATGTTACCTGACTCTAATTTTAATGTGCAATTAATTTTCCAATTTAGGTAATGATTTTCTACTCACTTTTCATGATTGCTCTTCCAAAGAAAAATATTTTTATGACATCCAGTGATTAGTATGGTTTTAAATTGAATAGACAATTTGTATCTTCTCTAAGGGAGGCCTCAAGATGAAAGTATTTTATATAACTTATTAAATAAACTCAATTTCTTATAATAACATTATTCATTTGCAATCATTTATTTTGGAAAGACTAAGGAGAACTTGATAAGTGAGATAGCTTCATAAAATTAGGAAGGCAGGTATTTTTTCTAACATAGTTTATATATTATTAGTAATTTAGTAAATTATTATCAATAGCATAAGTATATCTCATATAATATTACTATAGAATAAATTACTGTAAATAAAAAATTCATAAAGCAGTTAATTTTTTTCTATAATATGTACTGAATTCTAGTCTTATCTCCACCTCATGCAGGTACAGAATAAAAATGTAGCAGTCATGTAGGCATAAATTTATATCTTTTTCTAGGCTTATACATGTACATATATAAACACACATGCATATTTGTAAACAAATTGGTATGCATAATGTATA
This sequence comes from Pipistrellus kuhlii, assembly GCF_014108245.1. Taxonomy (NCBI): domain Eukaryota; kingdom Metazoa; phylum Chordata; class Mammalia; order Chiroptera; family Vespertilionidae; genus Pipistrellus; species Pipistrellus kuhlii. The sequence continues at coordinate 11,306,740 of NW_023425515.1, forward strand.
TAAATATATATGTGTGCATGCATATATATGTTTATATATAGTAAATATAGCTGTAGTTGTTTTTTATTGATTAATAATATATAATTTAGATAATATATAACATATACAATTACTTCCTATTAATATAATTTAACTTTCATTAGTTCTTTAAAAAAATTATTACAAAAATAAAACTTTGCAGGTAATCTATGTACAAATATAAATGCACTCATACATATTATATGTGTAAGGATATAAGCCATTTTGAGACAGAAATCTTTTTTGGTGCTGCAAGTTCCAAAAACATTGTGTACATAGCCTGTGCTAGCAACTGTTCTGTGGAAGGAAAGATCTGAATCAACTGGGAAAGGGACATAGCTTAATATTAAAAGTATTATATCAACTACTAATGGCCTGTGAGATGAAAGAAAAACAAGTCTTCTCCCTGTGCTTATAATATCAAGAAGCAAAAATGGCTTTTGGAATATTGCCACATGGGTTTCAGCTCAAGGTTAGCCCTATTCCTACTGTCTTTGGTCCACAATCACAGTTGTGATTTCAGAAGAGTATTTCAAAGAAGTTTGGTTAACTTGGTGATTAAGATATTTACTGTTGTAAATGCTGGAATAAACTGATTTCACTAACTCCTTTCTAGTCATATTGCACACTGCGTACATTTAGCATGATATAATCCTAGCTCAGACATGGAGAATCAAGAACATGTCCAAATGTGTCAAGTATATTAATAAAACGTCACATTTTAAATTTAGGTTTAAAGGAGGAGCAGTTGAACATTCTTTATGTCTGATAGGACTCTCACTGATTCAGAAGTTATATGTAAATGTGCACCTGTATAATAGATCATCAATCTATATATATGATTCTCTTGTGTCCTAGAAGATAGCATTAATTCCATTGTCTTTTTGCTTTATTTTTAAATTAAGTTTATCAGGGTGACATTGTTTAATAAAATTATATAGGGTTCACCAAAACCAGTTTAGCTCGGTGGATAGAGCATCGGCCTGTGGACTGAAGAGACCTGGGTTTGATACCAGTCAAGGGCATGTACTTTGGTTGCGGGCACATCCCCAGTGGGAGGGTGTGCAAGAGGCAGCTGATCAATGTTTCTCTCTCATTGATGTTTCTGTCTATCCTTCTCCCTTCTTCTGTGAAAAATCAATAAAATATATTTTAAAAAATTAGATAGGTTCAAGTGTTCAATCCTATAATACGACTGTATATTGTATTGTGTGCCACCATCCAAAGTCAAACCTTGTTCAGTCACCATATATTTGACCCCCTTTACTCTTTAAAGCTCCCCCACACTTCCCTTTCCTCTTGTTTTGACCCTACCAACTTCCACTTGTATTTTTTAGATAAGAAAAAACTAGTTTAATAGTCTCTAGAAGTTTCTTTATCCAGTCTTTCCAGCACTATAGATTGTTGTTGTTGTTTTTTTAATGTATTTTATTGATTTTATACAGAGATGAAGGGAGAGGGAGAGAGTTAGAAATGTCAATGAGAGAGAAACATCTACCAGCTGCCTCTTGCACACCACCTATTGGGGATGTGCCCACAACCAATGTACATGCCCTTGACCAGAATTGAACCTGGGACTGTTCAGTCCGCAGACCAATGCTCTACCACTGAGCCAAACCGGTTTCGGCTATAGATTGTTTGATGTCATGTATTCTCTAGTTCACTAATTGAACCCATTTAAAGCCACATGAGATAACTAAAAATCATTTTTGTAATAACTTCACATGATTTTCACTACTAGAGGTATAATTTATTCTTGAAGATCCTCAACCTTCCCTAGGTGAACTTAACTACAGCCTACTATGTTCTCAGTAATTATTCTAATATTGGGCTGCATTTTGTAAATCTGGTGGTGAGTTCACTGCTGTCCTTGTTTATAAGGAAATTCTCCCCATCTTCTGGTTTGAGTGTGTGGAGGGAGCAGAGGTAGTTTTATTCCTTTAAGTCCCCATCTCAATCCTGAATATTCAAGAGCTATAATTCCTTTCAGAGCAGCAGAGTTTGAATAGGTTGTCACAAATACTGATTTGGTGGCACTCACTGCACACCTGAAAACAGCTTGCCTAGTGAGATCCTGTCCTCTGCTCTCTGGTCATCTCTAATGGTAATATCTCTTCCTTGACCCTCATATAACTCATATTCTCCCTTCCATTTAATTACACTCTACTCTTTTTTAAAAGCATATTTTTATTGATTTTAGAGAGAAAAAAAAAGAGAGAGATAGAGAGATAGAAACATCAATGATAAGAGAAAAGCATGGCTTGGCTGCATCCTACATTCTCCCTACTAGGGGAGGAGCCTGCAACCAGGGTATGTGCCCTGACTGGGAATCAAACCCTAACCTTCTGTTTCATGGGTCAAGATTCAACCACTGAGCCACTCCAGCTTGGCTAGTCTACTCTTCTATGACTATTCTCATGTGGTGTTTTTGGAAAGGGAAGTTTAGTCCTATGTATCTTTTTACACTTTGTTTCCTATCCATAGTTAATGAAAGCAAAGAAAGAAAAGCCCTTGATATACAAGTGGGAGAAAAGAGCAGGAGAAACAAAGAACAACCAGACTAATATTTTGGTGAATAGTGCTGCCCTGAATGTAACACATAGATGCAATCACTTACCAAATATATATATAAAACTCTTATTATGTGCAGTCAGTGGTCCCAGTGATTGGCATATATTAGTGAATTAAACAAGGGTTAATGTATTCTTGGAATTTCCATTACATGGTGAAGAGATAGAAATGACTAGTAAATAAAATAAAATAAAATAATTATAGGCGGGAAAAGTCATAAAAGGAAACATAATTAGGACTCTGGTAAGGAATAGTTTAATTTTAAACAGAGCATTCATGGTTAACCTTAATAAAAATCAAATTTAAGCAAAAACTGGATAAGATGGATAAGTCATCCAAGTGCTTCTATATTAAAAAGCATTCTGGATAAAGACTTTATAGGAAGAACATGATGGAAAGTGGAAATAGCAACTTGGAGGCTAGTATGGCTGAAACAGAGGAAGGAGGAAATTGGTGGGAAAGGATTAGTGAGTAGACAGGAAACCTGATTACATTGGGCCTTATAGAAATTTACATTCAAATTTATTTCTGTGTGAAATGGAAGCCATTGAAGGGTTTAGACCAAAGGAATGATTTAAAAAGGTCACTATTTGAGACTGTACTGCAATAAAGGGAGAATTAGACAGACATTTATAAGATTATGTATGGTAACGCAAACCAAGGTTATATTCATGAATATGGTAAGAAGTAGTTGGATTCTAAATGAATTTTTCCAAATGGATACTGATCTCAGAGTAGATTCAAATGTAGAAATAATTAAATAGAAATATCAATGATCATGCCCCAGTGGGTTTGGCTCAGTGGATAGAGCATTGGCCTGTGGACTGAAAGGTTCCAGGTTCAATTCTGGTCAAGGACATGTACCTTGGTTGCGGGCACACCCCCAGTAGGAGGTGTGCAGGAGGCAGCTGATCAATGATTCTCTCATCGATGTTTCTAATTCTCTATCCCTATCCTTTCCTCTCTGTAAAAAAAAAAAAATCAATAAAATATACTTTACAAAAGAAATATCAATGATCAATTTTAATATGTAACTGAACTTACTCAGATCTTTAGTGAATTGTTGAATACCTCCATGATCTCAAGTTATATGAGAATAGTCAGAATTTACACACATTTTACAGGTTTTTCAGTTAAAAATAAAATAATATTTACCCCCAAACCTATTAGAATTCATCCTTTCCCCCTCAAAATGTAATATAAAGAGACTGCCTCGTATATAACTACAAGCATAAGAAAATTAAAACACATTTAAATTATGTTCCAACAATAAATTCAGTTAATTTTAGCAAACTTATGTAAATGTTTCCTTTGATTTATAATAAAAGTGTTTTAAAGTTCTAATTCTCCCAACTTACAACATGTAAAATAAAAATTAAATCTACATATAGTTAAATAGAATAATAGATAGATAGTAGAAGGCTAGAAAGAATAATGGAAATAAAAGAAGAAAGTAGGACAGAAAGAAGAAAATAAAAGAAATAATGATCAATAACCTGAGAGGGAGGGAGGGAGGGAGGGAGGGAGGGAGGATAAAAGAAGAAAGTAGGACAGAAAGAAGAAAATAAAAGAAATAATGATCAATAACCTGAGAGGGAGGGAGGGAGGGAGGGAGGGAGGGAGGGAGGGAGGGAGGGAGGGAGAGAGAGAGAGAGAGAGAGAGAGAGAGAGAGAGAGAGAGAGAGAGAGAGAGAGAGAGGTTGATAGAAGTCTATCACAATTGGGTCATTTACATTGAAAATTTTGACCATCTCAGTGGAGCCCTAAGATGCTGGCATAATGTTCTTTATAAGTTGCATGCCATCATCCTACTATAGTAACTAGCTCTTTCGCTGTATGCAAGTGAAATATTTGGGAATGTTTTTTTAAAAAATTAGCATTTAAACTTCAAGAAATCCTGAGCAGCTCAATGACATCTTCACCTCAGTGAAATTGGAAGTACTGAATTAAAATGTAATCCAGAGTTTGCAAAGAGAAGCTCCAGAAACATTTCTCTTTCTTTAAAGTACAGTGTGGTGATTACAGGGGGGCTGATGGTGATCAAGGTTGAGGAGGGTACCAGGGGAACAAATGGTGATAGAATAAAATAAAGGGAAACACTGTTTATAAATAATATGAAGAACTTTCTTTTTATTTCTTATTTTCTCAATAAAATCTATGATATCAAATATTTTTCTTCTTATTTTAGTCTAAATAAGTTATGGAGGGGCAAAAATAAAACATATATATAGCAAGAATTCTAATTAAGTTTAGTTATAAGTTATCTATATTATATTCATAGGAAAAAATGTGAAGTGATGCCTTCTCCAAAGCTATTGTTAGTATTCACTGTTGAATGAATATTCCTCAAGAATGACATAAAATCATTTTTATAAGATTGTCATAAAGGAGAACAATACAATATTATAAAACAAAGGTTTTGCCAGAAGCAAAACTATTAGGCAAAATTTAAACCATGTATAAGGAGAAAATTGTGATTGCTCATTCAAGTGGACATTAACTATTGCTCAAATATTTTTTTTTGCATTTAAGTTTAAACTTTAGTAAACTTTATTATTATTGCCTTTAAAAATAAATTGCTAGCAAAATTGCAAGAGAACAAAAAAGTATAACCCCAAGCTTTTACTCAGGAAACTTCTCTGGTATATTTTATTTTGGCAATTTGCAAAAGCAAAATAAAATATACTATTTTACTCCTGTGAACAGGAAGAAAGCTGCATGCATTAACATGATGAGATACTCACAAACTGCTGACATTTTAGCACCCTCAGCACCCTCTAATTTTTGTAGAAGTGGCTACAAAAATACCAGCAAGTTGTTGCTGAAAGAAAGTTAAATATTTCTCAAGATTTCTTATTGCTCTTCCATTAAGTATTCTGAATCAATCTTTCTGTATTCCATTATTTATTGTTATTGATGAGAATTTGATGGCACTTGAAAGAAAGAAGAAATGTAGTAGCAAAGCCTTATAATATAGGTACTTTTTTCATTTGGAAAGAAGTTATATTGGACATGAATGATAGTACTTAATACATTTCTTTATACCTTTTATAAAATAATTCTCAAATCCAAATAAAACCTGAATATACATTTGTTTTTATATAGCCTACATCATGCTTTTGTCTTTTTACTTTTCTTTCCTCACAGGGATTTTTATTAGAATTTGCTGGGTAAATAGCACCAAAAAATGTTAATAAGTTGTCATACTTAAAACTCATAAAAACACTTTCTGTCTCTGCCTGGCTTATTTCACTAAGCATAGTACTCTCCAGACACATTCATGCTGTCACAAAAGGTAAAATTTCCTTCTTTTTTAGACCTGAATAGTTGAGTGTTCCATTCTGAAAATGCACCACAGCTTTTTTATCCACTCATCTACTGATGGGCGCCTGGGCTGCTTCCAAATCTTAGCGATAGTAAATAATGCAGCAATGAACATAGGGGTGCAAATATTCTTTCAGTGTATCAAGTTTCTCTGGATATATTTCCAGAAGTGGAATCACATGGTTGTAAAGCAGTTCCCTTTTAAATTTTTTGAAGAAACTCCATACTGTTTTCCTCAGCAGTTGTACCAATTTGCATCCCTACCAACAGTGCACTAGGGTTCCCTACTTTCCACATCCTCATCATCACTTGTTTGTTGAATGTTGGTAGCCATTCTGACAGGTGTAAAGTGATATCTCATCTTGGTTTTAACTTGCATTTCTCTGAAGGTTAATGACAGTCATACTAGTATGTCTATTGGCCATCTGTCTGTTCTCTTTGGAAGGGTCTCTTTAGGTCCTTTGCCATTTTTTTAAAAAATTATTTTATTGGATTATTTGTCTTCTTGATGTTAAGTTCTTTATGGGTTTTGAAATTTAACCCCTTATCCTGTGTATTGTTGTCTAAGGAAAAGCAATAAGGCATGACAAATAGTGTCACTTTACTAAAATAAAGAAAAATGTATCGTATATGCCAGTGAACTATAGTTGTCAAGTTTCTAAGTAAAATAATGAAAATAATTTGGAAATGCTACAATAATTTAGGTAATACAAAAAATTATTGCCTTAATCACAACTATACCTTTGGTTTCTTTGTTGGCTTTCTTCCCCCACCCCCCACCCCTTTATAATTTTGTCATGGCTAGGTTGATATTTGCCAATAAATTTCTAATATAAAATAAATAACATGATATAAAAATAGTTGAAATATCACTAATTTTAAAATATCTTTTAATTTTTGAAGACACAGAATGTTTAATTGGTCTAAAATAACTAAATCATTCTCACTATAAGAAAAGACAAAATCCAAACAAATGAATAGCAGAGTCCTCTTGTGATCCATAGAACAAATTTGTAATATCATTAAAATGCAGTCTCTCTCTCTTATTAATTAAAATAACCCAAAAGGGAAAATGGTCAATTACACAAATAGGCATTTCTTAATTTAAAAAAACAAAACACTGTTGGCTGAAATTGCGATGATGGTATAGTTTTCTAAAATTAATGTGAATTATTGATAGAACACTATTGAGATATGCTTTTTAATGATCTTTGTCAAAAAGTAAGCATTGTGATGTTTAAAATAATCTATAAAATCCAGAGCTGGCCAGGATAAAAAGAATGAATACTTACATACACTTTTGTTTGGATTTTAAAGTAGTACCAACTTTTGGAGATTCATTTGGCAGGCTCCACATTTAAAAGGTCATGTCTTTTGTTTCTGCAATTTGACTTTAAGGAAACCCTCTTCTGCACTGCTTTCATTTACTGCATCATGTAATTTAAACAAAGCATTTAAGCTGCTGTGGCTTGGCTGTGAATGTGCTTTCTTTAGCAATTTCACATTCAAATGCCTATCATGTATTGTATAGTGTATTGTACTGGGAAATAGCACCGAGGGAAGTTCAGAATTAAACTATAGAATTGCTCTAGGACCTTACTCAACTACTGGGAATTTGTTGTCTTAAGACTTGTGGCGGAAATATAACGTAAGAAATTGTCTGTCAGACAATTGAATGTGTATTAGAATTAAAAGCTTATCTTTTAGGTAATCAAAACTTTTTATATAAAAAAACTGTGTTTAGATAGTATTTTAAAACTTTTTATATAAAAAAACTGTATTTAGATAGTATTTTAAAAGACTAAGGACACTGAACAAATGACAGGATAGACTTTGTAACATATGAAGAGGTTTTTGTTTTTTGTTGTTTTCTTAAAGAGCCATGAATTTCAGGGTTTTAAGTAACTATACTTTTAATAGTTCTTTCAGTTTCAATGTTTCTTTCTACCCAATTAAAGGTTTCTATCCAATTTCTAGAAATATGGAAAGATAATATTGGTTTAAACCTCTTATCATTGAAAAAATGATTTTGAAATGCTAGTACCTTCTATATATTAAGAAGCAGTACTTTGAAAATTCAGAATATGCTTAATTCTTAAAATTATATTTTCCTCCAGAATTATTATCTTTTAACAAACTGAAATAGTGAATTCTTTGAAAGGGAGTCAAAGTACAAGTTTCATCTTCATGAATTCTGTCGCTATCTCTTTCATGACAATTTTATGGATCATTCTACCAAGTTTTATATTAGGTGGGAAAGAATATGAAAAATGTTCTATTTGTTGTTGTTTTTTTTTCTAATGGTAAGGATTGAATTTCTACTTCAGTAATGAAGTAAAGTTTATTAATCTGTAAAACTTTTTAAAATGTCAAGCAGAATATATTTAATTTTGTTGGAAATGTGTTAAGATTCATTTGGTTGAAGCTCAAACATAGAATGCTACCCCCTAACCTGTGCCTTGTGACTCAATTCTGTAATTGGGGCTTTAACAATTTCCTTTCAGCTTCCTTTATGCTGTTTGGCACTATAGCTATTTATGACACTTCAAGCAACACAAAGAAGAAACACACTATTTAAGCTCAGGCACCAACTGTTCTCATTCTGAAAATATTAACAGTAAAAGTCCTTTAGATGGGAACTCATACTAGTTTCTACCTTGATCTTATTTATTATGACACCAATATATTCTTGTCATAGGAAAACTAACCTATATTTTATATATTTAAAAAGGTCCATTTTGGATGCTTTTTGGCTTCATACTGGGCTCTATCTGAAGTTTATTTTCTCATAGCTTTTCTGTCTTGATATTTATTATATAAATACATCTAAGTTGTGTGTGTGTGTGTGTGTGCTTTTTTATAGTAGGATCTGAAAACAAATACTTGTGCTTTCTTGTAATTGTGGACATGATTATGCTGCTAATTATTAAACAACTTCATTGCATTTCCTTAAACCCGTAAGAATTACCTACCTCATATTCTTAAGATTCAACACACATGCATACACAGACACACACATACATACACTTCATATTTTCTTACTTGAAATCTTATTTATTTTGCATATATCTTGTGAACTGATTTATGTTTCATAAAAATAAAACCTGCCACATACTGTGAAACAATCCCCAAATATCCTATATTCTAGAGATCAGCAATTACACAAAACCAACTATGAGTAGCTTATGATTTTGCATGATTGTATCAAAATCTTAAGATTTTACAAAGACATTTTTTTTTTCACTAAGGCATAGAAATCCAGATTACAATGTTTGCTAACCAATCTGTTTTTCTTTGGTTTTTCTTTTATCTCTTCACACCTAGCCATATTATATCAACAGAGTGTTTGAAGATTTTGACCTTCATTTCAGTTATGCAACATTTTACCATCTCCCTTTGTTCTCTAAAAACAGCACCATCAAATGCATTCCCTTGGAGGTGATATCTATATAGGGTAAGATCACTTTTGTCTTCTTTTTATTGCTACTCTGAGGGAAAAGGGAAGGAACTGTGTCATCACACATTTGTTACTTTCCGTTGCAATTTCAAATGTGCTATTTTATAAGAATTGTTTATTCTTTCCCCCATCAAAGTTCCAAATCTCCATAGCAGTGAGCTTGACATAAACCTTAATCTTGCTCCACTTCCCCCTTTGCGCCATCACAAAGGTAGCCAGGATAGTCTATTATAATAAAATCTCCTAACATCTATAGCATATCAAGGACTGATGAACTAGCAGAAAATGTCACAGATAACTTTCTTATATACTTATTAAATATGAAGTATTTTAAGATACATCATACCACATGAAATGGATTGTTTGAAATACTTTTCATGAAACTACATACCATGTTAAAGATAAATCAGTTTAATGTTAATACTCTTTATTTATAACTGAAATTTACAATAACATTTAAAATATTTTGTTGATTACAGAGAGGGAGAGGGAGAGAGAGATAGAAACATCTATGATGAGAAAGAATTATTGATTGGCAGCCTTCTTCATGCACCTACTGGGGATCAAGCTTGCAACCCGGCCATGTGCCTTAACTGGAATAAAATCTGGGACCCTTCAGTCCGCAGCCCAACACTCTATCCACTGAGCCAAACCAGCTAGGGCTACAATAATAGCATTTTATTTAATCAGTTTAATCATTAAAAATCAAATGTTTTGAAAACAGATCCATTATCAGAGAATCCTGTGGTCTGGGTAGGGCACAAGATGTAGTTTCTTCATGTATAATATAAAGTGGAACTACTAGGCAGTTCACATGTGAAGGTTGAATAAGGCAGTACATGTAAAGCACACAGCAGCTGTGTGTGTACAGTTCTCTCTTCTCTTGCTTGCTCAGGACACAAGATTATTTCGTTTGGAAAGAGGTCATGAAGCTCTGAGACTCATGCAGCCATCAAATGCCCTTCTTGAGTTCACAATCTTTGGGAGAATAGACTTGTTGGGAAGACAAAACAATCCAATGAGTATTATTAATAAAAGCATGTAGAAATTAATGGAAGCAGAATCTAGCCTATCAGAAGAGATGACATGAAAAGTGTTTCTTTAAAGATGAATAGAGGTTTTCAGGTTGAGAATATTAGCTGTTAAGTGTTCTAAACAGAATGTATAGTATGTGCAAAAATATGGAATTTCACTTAAGATAGTTGAATGAAAATATGGTACATATATATGATGAGATACTACTCAGCCATAAGAAAAGATGAAATACTGCTATTTGCAATAAAATAGATGGGTGTTGAGAATACCATACTAAGCTCAATAAGCCAGACAGAAAAAGAACCATATCTGCATTCATATGTGGGATATAAATTTGAAAGCAATAAATTATTTTTACATGAGTGCATGGTACTCTATTACTTTACTGTAATAGAATTTAAACCTATATTTTGAGTATAACATTTTTTAAGTTAAAAATATTAAGATTCACAAAATAAGCAAAATGACAAATATATCAGGTGTACCGGTTAATAATGTGGATTTTATAATCAAAGAAAACACCATAATTTCAAGAGAAACGTCACAAGAAACATCAAAGTAATGTCGATCGCTAGCTACACATTTTCCCCATCTTTCAGGTAATTTGTGGATATCGTCCCAATAGAACATTTCTTGTTTTGAGGCAAACCATTCAGAGATCTAACCACTGGGCCATGCTGGCTGGAAAAAAGTTTTTTGATGGAAACTTTTAAGATTTACTCTCTTAACAAGTTTTAAATACTAAGTAATTAGCCACCATACTGTACTTTATATCTCCATGACTTACTTCTTTCATAACTGGAAGTTTGTACTTTTACACTAGTCATCTATTTCTCATAACCCCTACTCACTGTCTTTGGAAACCACTGATTTTTTTTCTGTATTTCTGAGCTAGCTTTTTAAATTTTCACATACAAGTGAGATAATAGGGTATTTATATTTTTCTGTTTGACTTATTTCATTTAGTATAATCCCCTCAAGTTCCATCCATGTTGTCATATATGGCAAGATTTTATTAAGGTTTGTGTTTTTATTTAAGGCTGAAAAATATTCTAATATTCAATTACATATCTGTATAAAATAAACTGTGATATCTGTATATATATATACAGATATCACAATTTACACATAAATATGTATACACACATAAATTTTGCTAACTACTCAAGCATGTTTCTAAAATTACTGCATATTATGAATATTCATATATTGAAAGAATATGTATATACAAACACATATATACATATTGTCCCAAAAATGTATGCACAATGTCTATAGATTATATTACATTTTGAAAATGAAAATGTATTTTAATAAACATGGTCTTTATAATTATTCAAAGTGTGTATATGTTATTTAGGATATGTTGTCACATTTCTTTATCCGTTTATCCATTGTTTAATACTTAAGTTGTTTCCATATCTTGGCTAATTAAATAATGCTGCAATGAACATGAGCATGCATGTGTCTTGTTGAGTTAGTGGTTTGTTTTTCCTAGATACACATGCATAAGTGAAATTGCTGGATCATATGGTAATTTTATTTTTAATTTCCTGAGGAACCTCCCATACTATTTGCCATAATGGCTACATCAATTTACATTCTCATCAACAGTACACATGCCTTTTATCAAAGCCTCGCCAACATTTGTTTCTTATCTTTTTTATAACAGCCATTTTAACAGCTGTGAGGTGATTTCTTATTGTGGCATTGATTTGCGCTCTCCAGGTGATTAGTTATATTGAGTATATTTTCATGTACTTGTTGGGCATCTGTATGTCTTTTTTTGGAAAATATTCAAGTATTCTGATCATTCTTTAGTCAGACTGTCTTTTTGCTATTGAGTTGTATGAGATTTTTATGTATGTTTGGATATTAATGCCTAATCAGAAATATGACTCACAAATATTTTCTTCCATTCAGCTGTCTGCCCTTTAAATTTGTTTATGATTGCCTTTGCTGTACAGAAGCTGTTATCTTCTAGGAGTTTTAGTGTTTCAGGGCTTACACTCAAGTGTTTAACCTATTGTGAGTTAATTTTTGATCACGTTTAATTCTTTTGCAGGTGGCTGTCTAGTTTTCCATCACCATTTATGGAAAAGACTGTCCTTTCCCCATTGCATATTATTGAGATGGCATTTCAGTTAGTATTTAATCCTAAAAAACATTTAGTATATTTGTCCATAGTAAATACTCAGTAAAGCTATTAAATTGATTAATTAGTTACTGATTATTCCTTCCTAAAACCAGAATCTTTCCAGGCATACCAGAGAGATATGTGTTCCAAATAATTATTTTATATGTTTGTTAATGCTGAAATAATGGTAAAAAGGGCCAGAAATATTAAATATATTCTAAATAAAAATAATCTCTTAATTATAATATGTTTTTCTGTCACAAATGGATTGGCTACTAGACATTTTATAAGGCACTTAAAAAAAAAATCCCCATTCATTCTTGATGCAGGTTTTTAATTAGTTCCTGCTACTTTTGTTTTCTTCAGTTAATTTAACTCTCAACATATTGCAACAATTATTGCTGCCTACTCAAGTACATTTATAAAATTGCTACATATTATGAATATTCATACTGAAATATTAAAGTTAAAGTAAAATTGGCTAGCAAGGGTCTTGTAGCAGAACATATCGTATTAGACTGGCATCTCATCCATAAAACATAATAAGCGACTATCACACACACAATTTATGCAAGCACAGAAATAAATGAAACATAAATGTAAACATGTAAATATTAACATAGTCATTCAAACATAGTTTCAGGCAGATACAATTTATTTAATGCTATAGAATTATAGCTTAAGTAAATGTTGTTAAAGTCCTATTGTATAACTGTCTTTTCTATTAACAGAATGGAAATCACAGTAAAATTGAGAAAATACCCAAACAAATTAAAAATATCCAAGCAAGAGCTGAAATGTGAGTGAATATTGTGAAGATTATTATCGTGAAGATTATTATCTATCATAGACTTTGAATAAATTAGGAAAAAAGTTTAATTAAATCTATTTTACAAAAGACGTTACATTTAGTAAAAATCTTATGTACACTCATTTTAGAAAGATTAGTTTTGACAAGATATAAATAGTTGGAAGAATAAAGGATATGATGTGAATAAAAGAATTCACTGCACAAGTAATGGTAAATGGTTTCACTGTTAACAAAATAGATCTTCCTGTGGAGATTCAGGAAGGAAGTTTGGGGTAAAACAGAGATAGTCATATATCATATGTTAAGATTGCTTTATTTGTTGACCAATAAGCATTTGAAAGTGTCCATCATTTAACAGCATTAAACGTAGAAATAAAATAATTATATTTGTGTTTCAGATGGTAAGGGTTAAACTGTGGAAAATATGAAGAAAATGGAAAAAATGAAGAAAGGCTTACAAATATGGCAATATTAATAAATTATCAAAATAATAAATGGCAAGTCACTATCAGTAGGAAATTGTCAGTAGATAGGAAGTGGCATTATAGCTTAAAATGAGTACTGGTGAATTGATAATAACTCTAAAATTAGATAACTTCAACACTATTATTTTTAAGTGAATAGGAAATTGAGAATTAAAAAACAAGTTATAGAGGGAGGGGATTATCACTCCATCAATCTTGTTGAATCAAAATAAGAATGTCTGCAAGGTTTTTAGAATTACAGGTTTGTTGCTAATGAGATAAATAACCTAAAACTAAAAGTATATTTACAGGAATGATTAGCATAAACTTTTACTTTTACAGTGTTAGTATATAGTTAGAATTGAAATTATAGGAGAAAAAATAATTAGGGTAGAATTCTTGGGGTTATTGTTATTTAGATAAAATCTAGAAAAAAATCAAATATATATGGCTGTCTGTCCAACTGTTAGCTATGATGCACACTGACCACCAGGGGGAGATGGAATGTCTTCTTTTGGTGGACTGTCCTCTTGTCTTCACTTATTCACCTTCCTGTCTATATTCTTTTTGTCATGAGACTATATAGACCTTCCTAATTAGAATGATGAGGTGTATTTTTCTACCTCACTAGTTGGTATGCAGCTCATGGCTTGCTTGGGTCATTAAAGTAAGGCAAGTCCAGTTCTCAGCCTAATTCTTAAAAGACCTTCCAAATTTTTCACTTTCAAGTGAACAGTGTCTGCCATACCTTAAATCTTTTAAAGACATATTTCAAAGCCAAGGTAGACTTCAGGATTTGGGCTTGAGCAAATGGAAATGCGGTTTATCAATAATGGGGTAGAGAAACACTGTCAGAGAAACAAGTTTTGGGGAGGATTCCTGGGGCTCCAATTTGGAGATTTTATATTTGATATGCCTACCATATATCCAAATGGAAATCAAGAGAAGGCAATAGGACATATGAATTTGAAATAATTGAGAAACGTCCTATTACTATGCCTTTCCAACTTCACCTCCTAAGAGATTTCCTCTTCTTTACTAATGACTAGAATGCGGTTCAGAAAACTACAACCCAAAGGCCATTAAGATTACAACTGTCCTACAGTTTTTGATGCCATTGCTACTAATAACGCAGCAAGACCTTAACTTAGGTCTTTTCATTTCAGTTTTGTGTTTTTCTTTAATCCCCAGGAATTTGGATGATGTAGGTTGCTTTTGATTGTTGCTGTGGTTTTTGTTGTTCTTACTTTTCCCCATGCTAACACCCTTAAGTCTTTGGATACACTTATACACTTAGCTACCCGGGAGGTTTCAATAATCATATAAGTGCAATAATCATATAAGTGCAGCTTCCCTTTGTGATCCAAACTGATATGTAAGCTGCCTCACTGGCTTTTCTGCCCCAGTATCTCATTTATTTCTCACAGTAATTATCCATTAGGATAATGACCTATTCCGGAACCTCAGCTGATGAACTTGGGTGAACTTAACCAACAAGTGGTTCTGGCCCCATTTTTTAAAGCAGGGCTTGATTTCAAGACCTTCCTCCATGTTTTCTCACTTGCAAAAAACTCTAATGACCAATCTCATCTAAAATAGGTCATAATACACTTAAAACTATGAACACTGGATTTTCTCCATATGTTCAACATTGACCTTAGTTAGAAGTATATTTAACTTTGGAAGTAGAATGATATAAAAATACCAAACATACACAAACACACACACACACACACACACACACACACACACACACAAAGTCAAGAAAACCAGCCACCTGTCAGGACTGTTGGGAGTTAAAAAGGAGAGGAGGTACACTCTTGTGGGAATGTACAATAGAAGGGTGTAGCTACTATGGAATACTACACCAAGTTACCTCAAAAAACTAAAACTCAGAATCTCCAGATGATGTCTGGATGTCATGTTCACTGCAGCATTATTCACAAGAACCAAGATAAGAAAATGACATAAATGTCTATCAGTAAGGGAATGGATACAAAATATATACCGTGTTTTCCCCAAAATAAGACCTAGCGCATGGAAAAATAAGACATCCCCTGAAAACAAGATATAGCACATCTTTGGGAGCAAAAATTAATATAAGACACTGTCTTATTTTCGGGGAAACAGGGTAGTATACACTTGCAATGGAATTATTATTCAGCCTTAAAAACTAAACCAAACCAAACACACACAAAAGACCCCCAAAACAGGACCCTGTCATATGCAACAACATGGATGAAACTTGAAAACATCATGCTAAACAAAATAAGCCTGTCACTGAAGGACAATGATTGCATGGTCCCACTCGTATGAGGTAAATGAAATAGTCAAGCTAATAGAAACAGAAAGTGGAGTAGTGGTTGCTAGAGGCAGGGAAGCAGAGGATTTGCTCTTCAACTGTAGAAAGTCTCCGTTATGAAAGGTGAATAATTTCTAGAACTCAGTTGTATAATATGGTGCTTGTTGTTAACAATACTGTACTTGCCAATTTGTTAAGAGGGTTGATTTCATGGGAAGTGTTATTGTCACCAAAAGAAAGCATGTGTGGAAATTGGAAAGCATGTTATTTGTGATTTTAGCTTCTTTTGCTCCTCTGTTTCTTGTCTATTTAGGTTAGTACTTTTTTCTCAATTTGAAGAGGTAAGATGGCACCCTTGCTCTTTGATCAAATGGTACTACCATGCCCTGAAAAGCCTGATCCCATCTGGATAATGGGTGGTATGTTACCATAAATCATGCTATCTTTAAGAGGGAAATAACAAAAATTCTTATGAGAACAGAGAAAACGGTGCTTCATATTATAATCTATACACATAGCAGTGTGTTTATAAACATAAATTAATATAATATTGTTACGCTCAGACTTCATGATCCCCAAGGACCACCAGGGAGCCGAGTCCAATGCAATAAACAAAAGAGTCTTTTCCATTCTAGAATGGGCTCTGTCCCACTCACGCCGGCAGCATGGCGGAAGAGAGAGCGAATTTCGCCCAATTCAGTGATTTTACTCAGGTCGGTGGTGATGTCACTGCCTCGGCTAAACCTGATTGGGCTGGGTCCAGGTACAAAATGGAGGATAACTCTGCTCTGCCCCACAGTGGAGTCAGGAGCTCATCCTCGCCCTGCCCTGCCCTTTCAATATCATTGTAAATACAAAAATATCTAACTCAACCCTATATCTGCCTCTTCCAATCTGGGGAATTTATTTATCTTCAGTTTTGTTGTAGTAGTATTGGTGAACCTGAGGACAGAAGTGGATGTGTTAGTGGAAGATCCTTTGTTTTAGTTGAGACTTTCTTTGGACTCAAAAGCAGGCCTTCAGACAATAAAGTCATACTTTGACCTTTGATGAGAATTCAGTCAGAGCCTAAAAATAGTAAAAAACAAAAATATCATCATGGAAGAAGAAATAGCCTTAGGCACAGTTATGGAGTCCTCAGAGAGTCTATAATACCTGCAAACACCTACGAGGACTTTGTTTCTGTGTTTACTGACACTTGAAAATTGTCATCAATTCCACACCTAATAATAGAAAAAATGATTGTGTTTGTTCCTACTTCAAAAGATTTTTTTTTAAACCAAACCCTTATCTCTTTCTTTTACTTTTGAGGGAATGTTACAGAGAGGGCACACTTTTCCCTTATGCTGCCAACCCCAATCTTTGTTGCACCATTTTCAGCATGTAACAAACTGACAATATCCTTTAAGAAAAAATACATTCATAATTTCAAAAGTGATAAGGTGAACATTTTTGTTAGGCTATCATTTATTTCTACCTTTTAAAAAATGATACCAAATTATAAGGTGTTGAGATTGCAGGGATTTCCTTCTTTTTTTTTAAAAAAAAAAATATATATATATATTTTACTGAGTTTTTACAGAGAGGATGAGAGAGGGATAGAAAGCTAGAAACATCGATGAGAGAGAATCATCGATCAACTGCCTCTTGCACATCCCCAACCGGGATGTGCCCGCAACCAAGGTACATGCCCTGGACCAAAATCGAACCCGGGATCTTTCGGTCCAGAGGCAAACCAGTTTCGGCAGGGATTTCCTTCTTAGATAATGAAATATTTCTTTTTGTTTTATTTACTCATAATGT
Organism: Pipistrellus kuhlii; assembly: GCF_014108245.1. Classification (NCBI taxonomy): domain Eukaryota; kingdom Metazoa; phylum Chordata; class Mammalia; order Chiroptera; family Vespertilionidae; genus Pipistrellus; species Pipistrellus kuhlii. Next base: position 11,324,662 of record NW_023425515.1, read on the forward strand.
GATCTAGCTGTGCATATACACTTGAATAGAATTGTTTATGTGATCAAAAAAAACTTTACTTCTGGAAGAAATTAGTTCTATAAATTATATTATTCATAAAGTCGTTTCACTGTAATTTTTTCACAATTTTTTACAATATAATATATTTCTGGGTATTCTCTTTTTTTGAACAATCACATTTTTATATTTTAATTTATGAAGAAGACTATCAAGCTAATTGTGATATTAGATATTAAATATGCACTTATTTATATACATGTATGACATGTACATGATTGTCAGCTTATAGAATAAGATATAAGTATTAGAATTTTTAACATCTTTGATACAAGATGTGTTACATATCTTTTAAATGTTATAAACTTATAAACTCAGTATAGTTATTATTAAAGAAAATAGATTTAAGTTAAAATCACTTGACACTAATATTTAGGTGAAATATGTGCCTGTACTTAATATCCATGCACTTACTTATAAGGCATAATTGTGATAAATCTCACAAGTTTCTTTTTTAGACTTAATGTGAGAGTTATTTGAGAGCGCAGGCTCCTGTCTCTATTTGCATAATTATCATATCTGGGAGTGCCAACTGGGGTACTCTCATTCTTTTCCACGCATAATCTACTATGGGAGACCATTGGTCGCTCCACCGCATATGCCCATGGTATCAAATCTGTGTTTGCAAACCACAGGAGCTACCACCTCTGGATATTTGCTGCCATCACTTGCTGTGTATTCCTTTGCTGTCATCAGAACATTTTTGCATAATAGCAGGAAGTTTTATTTAAATTGTGCTGATAAATTTCTTAATTTTCCCCAAGCAAGTTTTGTCTTATTGCTTGTTTGTTTTAATATTAACTGAATATTAGTTTGTTCCGATAATCCTGCCCTAATTGTAGGAAGTTTCACAACAATAAATTTAATTCCATTACATGTATCAAAATTTTTCAGAAAGCATATATCATTGGGATCTTTAACCACTTGAATCACTTAGGGGAGATATGGTAGGGGAGATATGGTAGTTGGAGGTTATGTAACTATCAAGTTGAAATTCTAATTTTAAACCAAAGGAGTCCATGAACTTTTTTCATGATTAACAAAATTAAATCAACTGAAGAATTTAAGACATAATAAAATTGAATAATTTTAAGGAATAGTCAATTATTCAAGTTTAAACATTGTTTTAAAGAACTTTTCCACACAGTAAATTATTTTTAGTTATAATTCAACCTTAAAATATAAACATAGAAGAATCCTGAATTGTATTAAATAACTACTTAATGACTGAGTACCTTGATCTTCATTAATTTTTTAGGATAAGATCTATAAAGTAAAATTATATTTTTAAAATACTTAATTGATGTTTATAGCTTACAAAATATGATACACAAATTACATTTTTCTAAATAATCAGAAATATTTATACATAGGCTCTACTTTTAGCATTTTGGCTGACATTTTATATTAAGCCAATTAAATTTTCAAAAATCATTTATTAAAAACCCACTGTCCATATGTTCAGAAAATAACATTTTTTTTTCATGTCATGAAGGTAATGGGAGCAGGATTTCTGTAGTAGAATCCAAAGGAAGCTAGATTGCAGCCAAATTGGAAAAATGCAGTAATTAAATTCTACTTAAAAGGGTTTACGCTTCAAGTTATATACTCCGAGAAACTAGGGTGAGTTTTTGAGTAATGAAGTTCCACTATCAAATGTCAGCATTAGATATGCAAATGTAGAGACAATTTGCTTTGAAAGTAGCAATACATAGTCTAGCAACAGAGACCTGAATGATGCCACTATGATGAAGGCATGTTTTAAAACAATGTCATTAAAAATTCAAGGAGTTAACTCTTTCAAAATGATGCAATCCCTGTTCTCTGTTGTATCATAGAGCTTGTCCTTGACTGAAAGTATAAAGAAAAGCCTTAACATCATTTTTTTTTTACCAATATGCCAGTTTTACAAAATTAATATGCAAAAAATCAAACAAAAGAAAGTTAATACTTTACTCAAATAAAAAAAATAAAGTATGAGGCAAAAAAAGAACTACTTATACCCAATTATATATATATATATATATATATATATACACACACACACACACACATTAAATAAAGTATAATATCTTGTTTTTATAGAGATTAAATAAATTGAATTGTTGATTATAAAATTGTTTATTGAAGATTCTTCCAATATGAATTGCTATGTCCATATATATATTCGTATGGACATAGCAATTCATATTGGAAGTATCTTTTCTAATTCATATTGGAAGTATATGGTTTCAAAGTCCAATATTCATTATTTTGTGCAAGTCAGTAACTCCTTGTAATTCTGCAAAACTTAATAATGAGGGCCAGGATTTTAAGCCATGTCCCTTTAATTTTAAGCACATCAAAGAATAGAAAGAATTGATTCTGATTCATAAATTCAACAATTTCATTATTTTACTTCAACATTTTTTTCTGCCAAACTAGCCTTTTCTTTCGTGTGTTAACAATTGCACAGACCTATTGAAAGGTCAATGGATTCATTAGGCTTATCAGCATTTAAAACAGTATTATTTTAACTAACATAAACATATTAAAACTCCACATTGATATACAGGAATTAAGTAAAGAAAATAATATTTTTGCTGTATATCAAAGCATAATGGTATGTCCAAACCTGCTACAGGGATAAGGACAAGAAGGCATCATATTGCTCAGATGTATAGTTTGAAATAACACATATTTATACCTAATTTATATAAACAGGAAGTAAAGCTGTAAAAGTTATTTTTCTGGTGCTAATCTAAAAGAGAGTTTAATATATGACATTCATTTTCTAAAGAATTCATAATTATCTTGCGTACCTGAAAATTATCTCATATACAGGAGGCTAATTTTGCATTCATATTGTTAGGAGTGCTTATATCACTAAAAACACTCTTAATTCATTTTTTCATTTTTTACATACATCTGTTACCTTCTCTTTCTCCTGAGTTGGAAATATTGATGGACTAATCAGTCTAACTTTTAGGTATATGGAAAAGGTGGCAAATGACAGAAGAAACAATAGTGGAATTTAATCATAAATTGAAGAGAAATAATCCAAACAATCCCCTGAGGAGATAAATTAACTAAACCAAAGTTCAAGTCTAACATCAGTTTCATCAAAGTGCTTAGCAAGATTGATAGAATCAATGCAGTAAAATCTTTCTGATTTAGTCTAGGTGCTGATGAATTCCCAGTTTCAAGTCAGTTCTCCAAAGGACCATGGGAATTCATCATATGTGGCTCTCAAATCCCCAGGAGATTTTTTTGGATGTCCCAGGAAAGGATGCTGATGTGTTATCTCTGTGTGTGCGCACACATGTGTGTGTTTGTTTGAAATATATATTTCAAACTATATATCTGAGCCAATATGATGCCTTCTTGTTCCTATCCCTGTAGCAGGTTTGGATATACCATTATGCTTTGATATACAGTAATCTCTGTGAGTGTGCACACATGTGTATGTGTTTGTTGCCAAAATTCTAAATAACTGCCTATTACCAAGTGGGAAATGACCATGCCATTTATTATAAAAATGTTATATTCTAAATTGTACTCAAGAGAGAGGAAAGATCTACAATCGAATGCATAGGTGCTGCATGAACAAACAATGAAATGTGGTAATTTTTTTCAGACCCACCTCTCTCTTTTATTTTGTGAAATTTCATTTCATTCTCTATCACACTAACATCTTTCATAAAAGAATTATGAGTAGAGAGTTTCAACGGCAAGCAAGAAATGCACTACATTGAGAATTATTTTAGAAAACTGCACAACCCTGAGGCAACATGGAAGGAATCAGGATATACAAACACAGTCAGTTCTGCTAAAATGCTTTTACTGAAACCAAAAATTTGTTCTCAGATGACAAATAGTATATTAGTGAAATCTCTGAATATAATGGGAAATTTGTGTTGGCTTATGCATGATTTAATTTATGAAAACTAACTCGGTGCACACAGAATACTGCTCCCAGCTGAATCAAACTGCAGAAAAATAAAAATGCACACCATGCAAACACCAGCTACTTCAATGCACCACGTGTTCTCCTATAAGTTTGTCTTAGGATTTCATATTTGTGTAAGTAAATGCAATATTTTTTCAATATCCCAAACATGCCTTTTAGTATCCTGATGCAAACCAAGTGGCAAAATTGACAATCAACTAGAAATGCAGTTTGTTTTAAAAGGGCAAGAACTCAAAACAAAACTTCATCTTACTTAAATATTTAGCTTTGCTATTATCATACATTTAGAGTTGTTATGTGTGTGTGTGAGCGTGTCTGTAGGCTGGAGGGATGCATACTTGTTTTCCTTAAATAAATAATCTCACATGTTTTTAAACATAATAGAGGATATTCTCACTTTGACACACTTTTATGTTTGCTTTTTACTGTTTTAGAGGCTACTGATTAGAAGAGGCTGTAGCATTTCCAATAGAGGAGCAATAGGTCCACTCCCTTCCTGCAGCTGACCCACAATGCACCAATGTCACATGACATTACCCTTGGAACCATTGCTCCATACTTATTATGAGATAAAAACAAAGTTTATCTCATAAACAAGTTTCTCTTAAATAAGTTACACTTTTTTTTTTGCTTGAAAGGTAAAAAATGTATTTTTCCAAAGCTTTTACTTACATTTAGAGGAGTTCTCATGAGAGAAAATAAGAAAAAGGAAATGAGTCAGCTGTCAGTCAAGAGAGATGAGGAGAGTGAACATTTCGACTTGCTCTCTTTGCTATTGCATTTGTCCACTGCCCTCTGTTTGAAAATATTCCAGAAATATTGGATTGCCTAACACAATAATAATTGTCCCATATTGATTTATGCTAATGTTTATCATAATTTATCCTGCAAATGGAAATGCCCTGCGACCACTCTCAAAGGAAAAGGGAAAAGCGAAGGTGACTTAGTAAGTTGGGAAGCCATGGGTTCTCAACATGACTGATTTCTGTTCCTTTCACTTTACTCCACACTTAATATCAGCCAGCAGTAGTCACCCAAGAAGAAGGTCCAGAATTCATGAATGCAATGTTGTAACATTTAGCTGTTCTCATCCTTTATGTACCCTCATTTTACTTGCTTGCTTTTGCCATTTTAGAATTTTTTTTTTTTTTAGATTTACTGGGATGACATTAGTTAATAAAATTATATAGGTTTCAAGTGTACAATTCCATGATCTGTATATTGCATTTTGTGCCCAATGCACAAAGTCAGAATTCTTCTGTCACCATATATTTGACCCCCTTTACCCTTTAACCACACCCCACCCTTCTTTTCTCTGGTAACTTGTTTCCTTTTTATGATCACGATTTTCCCTCAGTCCATTATTGGGTAACACAATAATTTTAAAAAATCCATATTTGTTGAATGAAGTACCGAAAACTGCAATTGCTAATCCTGCCCCTAGAATAGATTCCCAATTATTATTATAATTTAAAAGTAATTATAACTCTTGATTTTCACATTCTATTCTCTGGAAAGCAGGTTGCTCTTTCTAGCATGACACATTACAATAAGGAATGGAAACTACATTTAACAAACTTTGATACCTCCTAGCATTAGTACTTCTTGATAACCAAGGTCCTTTGGTTTGACCCAATTAATTTTGGTAACACCAAACAATGAAAATGCATGAAAAATTTCAACCCAGGCTTATTTAAACGTGGTCCTCTGTCCTTCCCAAAATAAACTAGAGGCCCAGTACATGAATCCATGAACGGGCTGGGTCCTGAGGCCTGTCTGGGGATCAGAACCAACCAGGTTCCCCGCCTCCCACCTCCTCCTTCCCTCACTGCCCACTTTTGCCACTACCCACCCCCAGTGCCCTGTTCCAGCCTGGGAACCGGCCCTGATTGGGCAATTGGGAAGGACCTGCCTGCCTAGGGGAGGGACCAGGAGGTAGGCTATCAGGCCCCATCAGTGACTGGGGCCTGCAGGCTGGGGACAGCTCCTGCATTGAGCATCTGCTCCCTGGTTGTCAGTGTGTGTCATAGTGACCGGTTGTTATGTCATAATGGTTGTTTAGGCTTTTATATGTATAGATAATAAGCTTCTCCAACAGCCATTTCAGTAGCTGCTGGTCATAAGTTAAATGACTGCAAGTTAAAATTAATAAATGTCCAGCAACACAATAAAACAAGAAATAATATCAACCTGATCTTTGAGTAAGCTAGAGAATGGAATTCAAAAAATGTGATGACTACTACTAATATACAACTTTCATGTTGAGCTAAATCTTGCAGTTAACCTGTGTCTCAGGTCATGCATTATTTTAGTCATTTTTTTGCTACATATTTAATTTACTTAATCATCCAACTGAGCTTTAGTTATTTGGCAATTTCAGTGTGAGCCATTATAGAAAATAATATTCAATGATGACATGAGATCAAATTATTATGGTTTAGAAATCTTAGGCAAAAGAACATGGTAATTTTGTAACTTTTCACATATGTTTCCAGTGTATAATAAGATGTAGTGAAGGGCAGATTTATATGCAAAACCCTTGGGTAACTGAAGATTATTCATTAGAGAAATTAGAAATTCTAATGGCTGAGATTTTAGCTTTCATTTTTCAGTAAGACCCAGTTTCAAATAACACAATGCTGATGGTGCCATATAAAGTAAATGACTTTAGTCTTACTCTTATCAGAAATATCAGCATAATTATTTTGGAACCAAATCCAGAAATGAAACAGACACTCTTAATGATATTCTGATATCTCTAGTCAATTCATTTTCCTCCTATTAAGAAAAGACATACTTGAAGTTTGACTCAGCAAGTCAACACTGGCGAAGCCTGGTCAGTATATATCATGCTGATTGCTTTACCTTTCCTCTCCATCCATTTCTTTGTTCCGTTGCCACTTTGGCATGCCACCTTCCTCATCACTCACTTAGGCAAAACTGTGCTTGTTAAGCAATCATCAGAGTAAAATCAATAGGAAGCATTATGTTGCCTGCACTGTAAAAGGGAGAGTGCTACAGAGCTCATCAGCACAAAACTTGGGGATGGTGTGACCTTAACTCCGAAGGCTTTTTAGGGCAAGGCAAGTTGCTTAACTGTTCTATGGCACTAGAGTTCCTCTCTCCTTGTCTTCATTTATGCCTCTCCATGCTCTGCCATTTGTCATCCACTCATATTTACTGTGTGTTCTCAGGTACCGGGCACTGCAATAAGTGGTTTGAGATTTACACTTTTTTATTTGCTCCTTGCCCTTAAAAGACAATTTAATGGGATGAACAAGTACAAGCAAATAAATTATATTGCTATGTTCATATACACAGAATAGGAAGTAAAAATGAAAACACAGAATATATATATACTAGAGATAAGAACTGGTTGTGACTGTTAGGTTAGTCTGAACCAGCTGAGGTCAATATGTAGGTAAGCTTTGATATGAAATAAAAAAATGATTATTGCCACAGAAACAAGCAAAATATTTGTTTCAAGTGTAGACCTGAGCATATAAGATAGATTTTATGTAAAACAAACAATTTATTCATATTTTATCTAGCAGGAAAACAAAAAGCAACAAGAAAAACTAATTTCCAACCTCATAACATTTTTAAAAAAATTTAAGTTAAATTATACATATAAGATATATTAAAATCAGATATCTCAGATTCAAGAACTACAACAAATAATGCTATTCTTCTCTGTTTCTAATACCTATCTATAAAATTAAAGCACAGCTCATTAACTTATGGAAAAGTCTGATGTGAGTAGAATCTTAGAAGCAAGGAGAATAGTGACACTCAGTTTTTCTTTAAACATCTTAATAGGAAGAGACCCTTTTCATGATATCTCCTTCTGTCTTCTCTAATTTGCTGTTTTTTTTTTTATCTCTGCCACTTAATAAAACTCAAACCAATATTATTACAATATTTAAATTTTAAATTTAAGTGACATAGCACATAAATAGCTACTGGCCGGTCATAATGGTCATTTAGGCTTTTATATACACAGTTGACTTCCCAAAGGTCTCACTTCCAGATATCCTCAAAATAGGGTTACGGTTTCAACATATGATGTGGGGGGAGAAAGGCAAAAGAATTCTGTTTATTATAAACCCAACAGAATTTCTTAGAAAAAGGTTGCTACATGTTTAATTTACTTACTCATCCAACTGAGCTTTAGTTCTTTGTATTGTATTTAGTTCATAGTATTAGATCAGTGCTGTAGCTATTAACTACAAGATTTAGCTCAAAATGGAAGTTTTATATTCTAATCAATAAATAGTGATACCTATGCTTATTCCTACCTGTAATTGTATTGATGTATCTATTTTATATGTTCCAAAATAAAAAAAATAAAAATCCAATGAATAGCCAAGTACATAGCTCATTGTATAGGTAGCCAGAATGTCCTTTGAGTATATTTCTAGGAATCGTGCTTAGGAGAAATATAAATATTCAAAGTTTTAATCTTACTAAGCATTGGCAAATTGCTTTCTAGGGAACTCATAATATTTTAATTCCCCCACTAATGTAAATTATGCTACACTTCAACAATCTCAGAGTAGTTTTTCAGTAAATTCCAGTTAAAAATTAGCCAGAAATAATCAGTAAATAAAGAAAGAAGAGGTACTATAAGAATGGTGGAATAATACAAGGTTTTAATGTCAGAATTATAAACAGATATTGCTGTTATGTTTTTTATATGATATAAATTAAATGAGATACATTATTTTGTCAAATGGAATATACAATAAAAGTGAAAACAACTGATCCCAGGGTTTATTAATGAATACAGATACAGTAACAAAAATTCAAAGAGGAAATTAAAATATCCTGGACAAAATTGGGTCTGTGCAAATGAACATAGGTTGATAAGAAAGGTCTAGACCAGTGGTCGGCAAACTCATTAGTCAACAGAGCCAAATATTAACATTACAATTATTGAAATTTCTTTTAAGAGCCACATTTTTAAATCTTAAACTTCTTCTAACACCACTTCTTCAAAACAAACTCACTTAGGCCATGGTATTTTGTGAAAGAGCCATACTCAAGGGGCCAAAGAGCCGCCATGTGGCTCTTGAGCCGTATTTTGCTGATCATGGGTCTAGACAAATCTGTTGCTGGTGATGGTTAAAGTGATTTTGACATTGACTGATATTAACTAGAGGCCGATGCACAAAATTTGTGCAAGAGTAGGCCTTTGCAGCCCTGGTTTCTTCCGGAAGGTCATGGGGATGAGCTTTCCACTGTTCGGCCTTCGGCCTACTTATATTATACTTTTATTATTATAGATATCTACCACATGCCACTGCTCTATGTTGGAGTTAAATGGTGTTGTGTTCCAATATTTTACTTCTTCAGAAAAAGAAAATGAGGCTCAGTTATGTAAAAGTACAAAGAAGGATAAAGAAGAAATAAGAAAGTTTTTGTAGAAAGTATTAGATCAGTGCTGTAGCCATTGATAGGGATGAAGATTTGAAGAAGAGGTTCAAGTTTGGATATTTAAGTTAGTCTGTGAGAGGATATGTTTTCTTGGTTATCAGAAAATCTATTCAATTTTACATTGAATGAACTTCGCTGAAGGATTTAGATATGCCTATTCAGCTTTGAGCATTCTTACTGAAGCAGAAGTGGAAGCATATTTACTTTGAGAAAGATTATACTCAGTTCACTGTTTCTTATCAAAATATTAACAGCAATCTAACTAGAAAGATGAGTGAGAAGAAAATGAAGTAACAGCAGATGGATAAAAATCAAGAGTATTTAATATTTAAATGATTGGAATTATGCTTTCAAAAAGAAATCACATATGATGCATTTTAGATTCACTACATTTTATAATTCATATTCTTTATTTCAATGCAAAAATATTGCTTTTAGAATACAGATTTTTTTGCCATATATCATGTCTATAATCCATACTACTTTCTCAACACTATTAACTTTTGCAAGATAAAATGTTATTTTCTAGGATCATTAATAATACAACATATCCAACTGTATTGTTAAGTTTATTTAGCATGAAGAATTCACTAAAATCGTCAAACCAGAGTAATACGCTCAAGTTTTTTTTTCTTCTACATCATATATATATATATATATATATATATATATATATATGATACACACACACATTCAAAAAGGTTTACATACTAATTCAGACATCCATTTTTATTGCTATTAATACTTGAAACCACATATGTCACTTGAACAACATTTTTACATTATATATATGATATACATGGTTTGACTTATATTTTAAATGAATAATTAGTATACACAATTTCCACATATGCCATATTCTCTAGACATTATGAGACTTGATACCTAACATCCACTGATCCTTAGAAGTGTTTCAATTTTGTTCTACCATTTAAATTGATGCTTTCTCACTAAATTAACTTATATATTTCATATTGTTTTAATTCTTTCATTATTTATAGGCCTAAGCTTTATGTTAAACACCTTCCTGGGTATTAAAAATATATAGATGAATATAACTCCTTAACTAATGAACTAAATGTTTAAAAGAATACTCAAATAATTAATTATGATACAATATCATAAAGTTTGAATTAGAGATAAATGCAAATTGCAAAGAATATATAGTGGAGGAGAAACTCATCTAAGAGGTAAAAGGGAAAGGTAGGAAGCAAGATTCAATCTGAGATAGCAAACATTTAACTTCTCTGTCATCCCTTCTCTCTCCAGTGTCCTCCAAGCTGACACAGATATGTGGTCTCATACATACTACACTCAAATGCATTTGACATGCAAGATAAAACCTCTTTTATCACTTAGAATGAGAAGCACAAAGGATGTGGATCAAAAGTACCTAGATACCAAAATAGATTAAGGTTGACTGTACCAGCCATTATACAAGATATTCAAGTTAGAGGGAGAGGAGACTTGTGAAAAATTTTGTGGAAACCAGATCATAAAATATATTATTATCAGATAATAAAAGAGAGACTAAGTATCAGTGGTTAATGTCTTATAAGCAATATGATATGGGGTAGATTCCTTTGAATGAGGCAGTGTGGTAAGGTGTGTTATCAGAAACTATAATAGACAAGCATATTCAGAGGTTAAACAAATTGTTAAGGTCAATGTGAAGAAAGAAAAAATGGCCCTTTGAAATAGTAAGAAATTTGATTTTATTCTGAAGTCAAAAGCTGCTCATCACTTATAAGGATTTTAGTGATGTAATCTATATTGTAGTTGAGCAAAATGAAGGAAAATGTTCCAAATTTTAAAATTAAATGTATTTGCTGTTAGCAAATGAATGACAAATAAATAGGGATATTCCTTCAGTATTTTGCTATTTAATCTCTTTCTATATAATAAAGAGGGAATATGCAAATTGACCATCACTCCAACACAGAAGATGGTCACTCCCGTGTGGACACAAAATGGCTACCACAAGATGGCCTGCAGGGGAGAGCAGTTGAGGGAGACCTTGCCTGCAAGGGAGGGCAGTTGGGATGACCAGGCTGGCAAGGGAAGGCAGTTAGGGGTGACCAGGCCAGCAGGGGAGGGCAGTTAGGGGCAATCAGGGCGGCAGGGAAGCAGTTAGGCATTGATCAGGCTGACAGGGAGTGGTTAGGGGGTGATCAGGCTAGCAGACAGAAGTGGTTAGGACAATTAGGCAAGCAGACAATCCATTGGGAGCCAGCAGTCCTGAATTGTGAGAGGGATGTCCAACTGTCTGTTTAGGCCTGATCCTAGTGGGATCACATCTAAACAGGCACTCTGACATCCCTCTAAGGGACCCAGATTGGAGAGAGTGCAGGCTGGGCTGAGGTGAATTTCATGCACCGGGCCTCTAGTTTAAAATCAAAGGTAATTTCCTTGTTGCTTTGTGAATTTTTGAAGTAAATAGATTACAGTGACGAAGTCAGTGAGTGTGTGTCTTTTTCTCAATATTATAAGAGCATGTGGGAGAGTTCAAAATACATTTAAAACAAAGTTTTATTTTATTTCTATTCAAGGAATCGATTAGTCAATTTCAGAGAGATAATCATGTAAAAAATTTTCTTGAAAAATTGTACAAAACCTTTGGCTAACTGGCAGAAATAAATTTATTATAAAAGATCTCCAGATTGAAAGTCTTGAGTCCTGGGCTTGAATTCAGACTCAATCATGAATTTGTTATGTCACTTACATTCAGTCCCCATGATTAGAATAGTAAAATGGTCCTAATTAAATTAGTTGGTTGTGTTTTTTTAAGATAGATGAGTTTCAGAGTTAACAACCTGAGGGCTATTTGCATTCTGACAGTGTTTCAGAAGACTGAGAAGGATTTGAAAACAAAGAAATAAATCTCTAATAATTGAGTTCAGAGACCATAACAGGTTGCAGGGTATAAATTTTGTGCACTTGGCCTTCCTCATGCTCATAAAATAGTACCATATAGACGGTCACCAGGTCCTGCCTACTTACTAAGGTCATTCCTAATAATAGATTAAGCAAGGATCATAAGTTAACAAAAGCAGTTGCTGTCAGCCGAAAGTCATTTTCAGGCATGTGTTTAATACAAATCACTCTTTATATTAATCTGGTAATGCAATTATTATTTTCTGAACCTCCTTATTACAAGTAAATAGCTAAATGATTTTTCTATTATGACACTAAGAAAATGTGAATACTAAGTTTTTATTACAAAGGCTTTTATATTAGTAAAAAGTAACACAGACATGTTTAGTGAATAATTTTCAAGCAATTGTGAAACTTCTATCTAGTATTATTTCCCTTCAAATATTAACAGAATATTGCAGATAAAATTACACCCCCTTTACAATCTCCAAAACTACAGTATCCTTTTATAGCTAGAGAGGATTTATATTAATAATTTTGTATCTAGATATTCAAACCTTTTTATATTTATTATATTATCAAGTGCTTACAAACAGACTCAATCACAAATGGAATTTTGGTATATTATATAGCATGTCTTACAAATTAGAGGGAGAAAATGAACTCTATTGGAAACCACAATGGGACAACAGTCCTATTGGTGGAAGAGTAGATCACTACTGTTCAACAATCATTACTTTAAACTACACTATAATTATATATTTGAAAATAGAAAACTTTAACTTACCTTTTTATTTTATTTTGAAAAAATTTAAACAATGTAATTTATTTCAGCATTTGTAGTTATAAAAATTTTCTTATTCAGCAAAAAAAATTCAACACTGATAAAGGTAATTACAGGAAACCATAAAAATCATAGAAAAACCAAAGGCAGCAAAATATCAGACATTTGTCTTGCAATATCTTTACCAATATGGCTCCTAGACAATGAATACTAAGGAGAAAATGAGCAAATGGGACTACATCAAAATAAAAAGCTTCTTCACAACAAAAGATACCATAAAAAACAAACAAGAAAGCCCACTACATGGGAAAATATATTTGCTAATGTTATGTCCAACAAGAATTTAACCTCCAAATTGTATAGGGAACTCATACAACTTAACAAAACAAAGATAAACAGTCCAATCAAAAAGTAGGCAAAATATCTAAATTGTTACTTTTTTAAAATGGACATACAGAAGGCCAAAGCATGCTCAAAGTCACTAATCATCCGAAAGATGCAAATCAAAACGACCATGAGGTATCATCTCACACCTGTCAGAATGGTTATCATCAACAAATCAACAAAGAACAAGTGCTGGCAAGAATGTGGAGAAAAATGAACCCTCTTGCATTGTTGGTAGGAATGCAGACCGGTGCAGACATTGTGGAAAGACAGTATGGAGTTTCCTCAAAAAAACTAACAATGGAACTCCCATTTGACCCAGTAATCCTACTTCTAGGAACAGATCCCAAGAAATCAGAAACCAATAGATCCCAACCAACCAGAAAGGATATATGCACCTCTGTTCATAGGAGCACAATTTACAATAGCTAAAATTTGGAAACAGCCTACATATCCATCAGCAGATGAGTGGATTAAAAAACAGTGCTACATCTACACAATGGAATATGATACTGCTATAGAAAAGAAAGAACTCTTACCATTTGCAACAGCAGGGATGGACCTTGAGATCATTATGCTAGGTGAAATAAGCCTTCCAGAGAAAGATGAATATCACATTATCTCACTCATTTGTGGAATATATAATGAACAATATAAACTGATGGGGAGAAAAATAGATCCAGTGTGGTGAGCCGGCACGGTCAGGGCATACTCAGCCCAATGTTGGGTGCCTTATGTGCCGCACCAGCTCAGCCAGGTTCGGTGATCCTGAGGGGGGCCAGTGAAGGATTGAGAAAAAAGAAAATAAAAGCTGGGTCTGGGTGGTATGCTGTCCTCTCTAATGGACAGCTAGCAACAGTGTAGACTACAAGCCATGTCTATTTTATAGCCAGATGCCAGGAGGCAAAGTAAGGGCATGGTCAAGGTGTTTCCAACATTCCTGTGGGTTTCAGGCCTACTCAGTTCATGCACCTAAACTCTATCAAGCCCACATGACCCAGGCACATGGGGCCATGTGTTCACACCATATATTCAAGCTTACAACTACAGCTGTTGGCTAATTGTGCTGGGAGGGCCCTACCCTCCAAGCTGGGGATTGCACGTGGCCATGAGAGGACTCTACCCTCTCATTAGCCCAAGGCTTGAACCTGTCCAAACACTGTAGCCGCTCTCTACAATCCAGAAACATAGACGCATCAAACAACAACAACAACAAAACAGTCAAACCTCAGAGGGAAGGAAGGGGGAGGGGGGTGAGTAAGAGATCAACCAAAGGACTTGTATGCATGTATAAAAGTATAACCAATAGACACAGACAGTAGAGGGGGGTGGGGGGGAGCAGCTGGGGAGAGGTCAATGGGGAAAAGAGGAGACATATGTAATACTTTAAACAATAAAGAATTTAAATTGAAAAATAATCACATAAATAAATAGTCCCAGATTAATTAAAAAAATTAAAAAGCTGAAAATCCATTGATTCAGGCCACAATTCCTTCTAAATGTTAGTTTTCTTCTAAAAATTTAATTTAAATGGAAAAACTGGATTTTAAGCGTCAATAAGTACAACAACCCATTTATTTTCTTTCTAGGCTAGATTTTTGATGTAATGGGAATATCTTTTGTAATGGGAATATCTTTTGTCTTAATTTGATAAAATAACATTCTTATTAGCTGCATGTAACATTTTTTTTCATTATGCCTACCCCCACATACTGTTTTCTATACAATTTCTATTTACAATTTTAGTCACATAAAAATAACAGTACCCTTGTAACTACTTAGTCATTTATCAATGTGAACTTAAACTAGCCATTTCTTAAATGTGTCTTCTATTTTGTGTTAGGTCTGATTAAAAAAAAATTGAATTGGTAGTGCGCACCCCCCCCTCCCCATGACTTTTCAGGCCATTTCACTCTGGACATTCCTTTTGTGGTGACCACATCCCATTATCTCCCCTCCAGGTAGGCACAGAGAAGTCTCCATCCAGAAAAAGCCCGCCGAAAGTCCTTTAAAAGCCATTAACTCCTGCCACTGGGTGCTGAAGCCATCCAGGCTCAGCCACCTGGTTGTGGGGATGTTCGAATAAATTCATAATCCCTCACCCTTCTGGCCTCATGCGTTCCTCCTTTGGAGACCTAACATTTTGAACCACTGGTAAACCTAAAAACACATAATGTTAAACTGTAGCTTTTATAAACCAACGAATGGTTCACTCACTTAAGCTTAAGTTTCCATCACCTACCTGTATTGTCAGAGGAAATGGGTTCTTGGAGTGTCCTCAGAAAAAAACTTCAGGGGCTCATGCATGGAAGAAGCTTATGGGTAGTGGCAAGACTTGGAGTGAAAAGAAATACCCTCTCAGGGATATAGAGAGCCAGCAGGCTCTATTAATAGTTACTCCAAGATCTTTGTAATCCTCCACACATGTTCTTGATCTCAGAAGCAAGTGGGATGCTGTCTTTCAAACTGTGCCACCTGCGTCCTAGTATTTCTAGGGTCTGTGGTGGGCCCACCCCCTAAGCAAATTCCTGAATCTTCTGGAATTGCAAGCCCTTATCCTATTCCATCCTTTCCCCAGGCTAGACCCTCCCCTTTATGCTAATGACGTTGGCTCCTCCAGTGCTCACCTGGAAGTTCTGCTTCCTCTCCTGACTTCTACAGAGCATGTGCATACCTTCCCCTGTGCCACCTTGGCTTCCACTGCAGGTAAGGCCAGCAAAAGGATTCTCCCCTTGGTGGTTAGCCCTCCCACTTGGAAATCTGGAAGAACTAGTGGGTTGTTCTCTGGGGAGATTGGAAAACAGGTTTTACGTCCCTTTGGCTAAGGATGCGTCTGCCTGCTGGAGTGTCTGCAAAGCTGTAGTGCACTAGTTAAGTATACTTAGTGCACTAGTTAAGTATACAATTTTACCTATATGTTCCCAAAAATTCTAGTTTAGCAGTTCTTAGTTGGGATTCAGGAATCTAGTTTAACAACTCCACCAGGTGATTCTCATCCTGAGAGAAGTTTGGGAAACACTGGTCTATAAGATGCTCAAACTTCTTGATGTTGCATACATCAGCATTTCATCCAATAACAGTGTCTCTCTTTTTCTCTGAGGAATACTCTCCCCATCATTTTGTCTGTATGTTCTACAGGTGAAAAAATTCAGTTCAGCTAAATAGAACATGTCTCAGCTGAGAACATGTGGCGCATCAGATTTTATTAAAATAGGGATTCAGTTGGTGATAGAATTAGGACACTCTTTGAACTATGGGAAGTAAGGCTTCAGATTTTTGTTTAAATGCTTTTACAGTATATAACCTGCTCTCTAAGATCATTGTTAAAAGTGGTTATGATGAAGCATCCTAATGCCCCATGCATCTACTACTTTATAAAATAAGGATAGTATTAATTTCTACTTCATAGAATAATTGTGAAGATGAAATGAGTTTCTCATATAAATTCCTTACAAGAGTACCCAGCACACTAGAATTCCTGAAGATTGACTATTAAATTGTACTTCTGAAAATGTAAGCCAAGAGTAGTTGGCAGCCACCGGGATACAACATGGATCTTGAGAATTAACCTATCAATAGAACAGAGTAGGGCTGAAAAGGATTTGGCTTGGGGAAATTATTTGAATCTCTGATTTTATTTCTGCTCAAAGCTCATAAATTGTGAGTGATGTATACCAATAAATTCCATCCTTTATTTTTCCTTTTCTAAAGCACTTTTGGCTGAGATTTTCTGTCACTTCCATCTAAAAAAAAGTTCAATGCTAAGATAAAAATGAAAATAACCATCCTTATAATTCAGAATGAACTCATTAATCATAAAGTGAATAAAAGTAAGACCCCTGTATCCTGGTTGAACCCAATAATAAATGAAACATTACAATACTTGTTAGGAAAAAAAAAGATTTCAAGTATAATGCTTTTTACTTTCAATTTCAATCACGGGTATAGTGTTTCCCAAACTTCTCTCATGATGAGAATCACCTGGTGGAGTTGTTAAAATATAGATTCCTGAATCCCAACTAAGAAGTGCTAAACTAGAATTTTTGGGAACATATAGTGCTCTAAGTTAAGTATACAATTTTACCTATATGTTCCCAAAAATTCTAGTGCCCTAATTCTAGAGCACTTAACTAGGGCTCTAAAACTCTGTCTTAAAGCACTAGTTAAGTATACAATTTTACCTATATGTTCCCAAAAATTCTAGTTTAGCGCTTCTTAGTTGGGATTCAGGGATCTGTAGTTTAACAATTCCACCCGGTGATTCTCATCATGGGAGACGTTTGGGAAACACTAAAGTTTAAGAAAGATTTCACATCAGATGTAAGTTACCCTGTTTAGAAGCAGGTGAGCTTGATCAGGAAGTCTTTCTACCTATTGCCTGTCATGTGAAATGGGTAAGGGGATGATTTTCTAGACTGAGATTAAGGAAGTATGAAACTGGAGGTAGATTGGAACCTAGAAATGTTTTTTTTTTTTTTCTTTTTGTATGTGCTTGGAATTTTCTCTTTTAAATGCCCTTTCTATGTTAAAATATAACACTTCTGTCTTAAAGAGGCCCCACTGAGGCAAGGGCCAGATTGAATTTGCTACTCCAGCATCATTATTACGAATTGTTAGAGGCAGATGCCAGGTGAAACCTAGCTGATGATTAATCTAATAGTCAATGGCTATTGAGCATTTAATATTAGTTAAGCAGTGTACTGCTCTAAACACTTTATATGCATGAAATAATACAATCAGTATTGCAATTTCATGAAGTAGGCATGGTTAAAGAAAGTAGGTACTCCTTGTCTAAGTAACTTGTACAAATGTACCCAGTGGGTAAGTGGTGGAGCTGGGATTCAAACCTAACAGTCTGATTTCTCATCTACGTTATCAACAGTGAACATTTGCTAACTTTCAAGTTGACCCACAACTTATTGCTGTTTCTGAAATCCTCAAGCATTCTCTAGATTTAATTAGTGCATTGTTATTTGACAAGAAATTTTGGAAAATCAAGAACCAAAACAAAAACTGAGTAACCATTTTGGGTTTCCAAAAGATATCTAATATTTGGTATGTTCAAAGTATCTCCCCTCAAAATCTGCTTGTGAATAGTCTTTCCCATCTCAGTTAATGAAAATCCAAACTAACTCACTAAAATTACTCTAAAAGCATCCTTGAATTATTTTGCTCATTTTTGTTCTCCTGCGTCCTGTATCCAATATGCCACAAAGTCCTGTTAGTTCTAACTCAAACAAAAACCAGAACTTAACATTTTTTTTCCATTAAAGACTTTGTATTGCCTGCCTTGAGCCGTTGTCAGCAAACTGTGGTTTGCGAGCCACATGTGGCTCTTTGGTCCCTTGAGTGTGGCTCTTCCACAAAATACCACAGCCTGGGTGAGCCTATTTTGAAGAAGTGGTGTTAGAAGAAGTTTAAGTTTAAAAAATTTGGCTCTGAAAAGAAATTTCAGTTTTTGTACTGTTGATATTTGGCTCTGTTGACTAATGAGTTTGCCAATCCACTGGCCTTCCCAGTGGTCGTATTCACAAAAAACAGCCAGAATATTTGAAAATGTTACTTAAATCCCTTCAGTAGCTTCACAATTAACTCTGGATAAAACCCAAGGCCATTTAAATGATTCCCAGAGACTTATATATTCAATACCTCCATCATATCACTGCATATAAGTATAATCAATGGACAGGAACAGTAGAGGGGTGAGGGCATGTGTTGGGGGTATGGGAGTAGCTATGGAGAGGTCAATGGGGGTAAAAGGAGAGATATGTAGTGCTTTCAACCATAAAGAATTTAAATTAAAAAAAAATGAATTCCTAGTTGAGAACTATCTGCAAGGAAAAGATAAATCTATCTTTATTCTGAATATTAGACAAAAACAATTTCTTTATTTCACAAGTCAATTCCAGATAAGGACTTTGCCTTGTAAAATAAAAATAGAAAATCTTCAAAATAATATAAGAAAAATACAAATGAAGAAATGAGGAACTGCAACTTCTTTTCAATATGTAAGTTATGGTCAGATTTCCTATGTCACAAACAACTAGAAATTTGGGAAAATTGCCTAAACTGGTTTGGCTCAGTGGATATAGTGTCAGCGTGCAGACTGAAGGGTCCCAGGTTCGATTCCAGTCAAAGGCATGTACTCTGTTGCAGGCATATCCCCTGTAGGGGGTGTGCAAGAGACAGCTGATCAATGTTTTTCTCTCATCTATGTTTCTAACTCTCTATCACTCTCTCTTACTCTCTATAAAAAAAAAAAAATCAATAAAATATATTAAAAAAAGAAATTTGGGAAAATTAACTATGGTTTCAAAATTCAATATTAAATATTAAAATGAGGGAAATTGCTATATTTCAAGCAAGACATGTAAATAAAAGAAAAATATAAAATAGGAATTCAAATATCATTTTTTTTTCACTGAAGACATATAATTAAAGTAATACTTTAAGGGAAAAAAAGTATTGAAAACCATGCACACTAATTGAATTATATAAAACTAGAGGCCCAGTGCAAAAGTTCATGCATGTGTAGGGCCCCTAGTGGCTTCCGTAGCTTACAGCTGCTGGCTGGGGCCTTCCTTCCCCTGCTGCTGGTTGCTAGCTGAGGTCTTCATTCTTTCTGTTCCACCCACTGTGCTCAGCTCATGTCATAGTTAGTGATTGAACTCCCAGTTGGTCAAACTCTCAAGGGAACACTTTACATATTAGGCATATATATATTACCAACATTAGATATTGGTTATTCTAAGACAAAGAGAGAAGAGAATGAAATTAGGAAGGATTATAAAGGTAAAATTCAACTGTGTCTATACTAGGAAATAGAATCTGGAAATAGTTAACCTGGCCAATAAACTAACAGTTGTTAAACCTAGATTACATTAGGCAAATCAGTGTGTGTTAAAAGATTTTATATACTTTTCCAGATGTATAAATATATTTTTATATATTTCTCAACATATTTTTACTTATTTCAGAAAGGAAGGGAGAGAGAGAGATAGAAGCATCCATTATGAGAGAGAATAACTGATAGGCTGCTTCCTACACTCCCCACACGGGGGATCTAGCCCACTACCTGGGCATGTGCCCTGACCTGGAATTGAACCCTGACCTCTTGATTCATATGCCAGTGCTCAAACTCTAAGCCATGCTGGTTGGGCCATTTATCTAGATTTTTTAAATATTTCCTTAAAAGAACGGGATGTAAATTGGTCTCGTTATCTGAGATGCTTTCACAGGTTCCCTTTTAAGTCATCAGATTTCTTGTTTAACGTACTCAATTATATCCAGAAAGTATAATTATAATGATGAATGCAACTGATATAAAGCACTAAAATTATTATCATCTGGTCTGACATTAGGTGTCTAGACACTTTGCTATTAAAATGATATATATTATTACTGTAAGAAGATTTCATGAATGAACTTAATTTCAAATTCAAATTCTTAGTCAACCATAAAATAGGACAGCAATGTTTACAAAATAATTCCTCTGAAGTGCTATTTTAAACTGTCTTTGAGGAAACTTAAAATCTGAATCTTAGCTGAGTGGGGAATGAGCACATCCCCATCACTCTCCCAAATGGATGCCATGAGGTTCCCTCCCCTACTGTGCTCACTTCTCAGTGCAAATGAAGAAGAGAAGTCTGTTCAAAGGCTGAGCTGAACTAATTATGCCACAGTTACCCAATAAACTCTTCACAAAAGAAAGAAGATGACCATTCATTAAATGAAGTTCATTTATAGTTGTTGAATAAGAATAAAACATTTTTATGAGTCATAAAAGTATTAAGGTTTTATTAAGATAAGAAATATTAACACAAAATGAGGGCTGAAAAACCATTTGAGACATGGCACTTATGCATACTATGGCCTTACTCCTACTAGGTCTTACCCCTAGCCATTTCTGTTTCTAATGATTAGTCCTTCTGTATCTTAAATAGGTCCCCAAGAAACCCTGTGTATTATTATTTTGTCAGCTAAAATTGCAAATAAGCTTCATCTTATTTTCAAATGCTCCCAGGTGAAAGACTTGAAATACTTTGATGGCTGTTTAAGAGTTTTCAGCCATTAGATTTAGATAACCACATCCTGTGAATCACATTTAGGTAAAGATATACACACAATCATGCCTCTTGTGAGCACACCTCAGTCACTCCAAGCTATTCATAAGTGTAGAGTTGTTATGAGTACCTTGAAGAACTGCAAATAGAACTTGCTTTCTCTAGTGTTTTGGGATAGGAGACAAATTACCCCTCCCTACCAGAAATGCTTCTAGATAATTATTTTGACAATTGCCAGAATGGGAGAATGAGATTAATTTAACCTGAGAGAATCTGAGAATTACATTTTGACCCTTTACCTCTCTACTCTTTTCCTTCACCAAGTGCAACTGAGAGTGAATGAACTAGCATCAGATTACGCAAGTTGTCCTGAATCATTCAACATTTCAAACAGTTAATTGCTACTCACTGGTGCAGTTGCTTCATAGAATAGTTTCACTTCGTAGCCTGAACATTGGAAGCAAAAGACCCATTCAAAGGAAAATCTTATGGTAGAAGAGCAGAGACACTAAGGATTTTACCTTGCTAAGACATGAACACGATTTAAAAGGACCTAGAAAAACTGAAAGTGATTACCTGGAAATACTTCTCCAAGCTGAGAAAAATGAATTGAGCTTCTGGTAAACACTATCTGGCCTCTGATTGAGTAGAAGCGATGTAGTCATTTATAGGAAATTATTTTATTTCAAGTCTGCATAGTGTTCCAACCACTAGTTTAGAAATATATGCCTGTTGAGAAAGCTTTAAAACAGTACATATAGGTAAACAAACAAACAAACAAATAATAAATACTCCTCCAATACAATATGATTATGCATATAGAAAGAGAAGTTAGCAAAATTCCTCTTCATCTTAAAATACAAGTGAAAGAAAGCCTCAGTATACTGTTTCTTCAGACTATGACTTTAATTTGAATATTATATAGAAGCTATTGAATAAAATTGTGACTTTAATTCCACTTGCGATCTTCATAACTTTTAGAGTGATGGATGTGTAGCATGCCTGGAAAATTAGGAATAGGGATAACTAGAGACAAAGATTAAGATATTTAATGTACTGTAGACTGTGGAATAAAATGAAAAGAGCCAAATTCTCCACTTAATAACCCAACTAATTGTTCTCTTCTTTTTAACCATAGCACTAATAATTCTATGGAAATAAAACATTCTCAAAAGTGTCTGACAACAATTTGTGAGGCTTTTACTTCTTGGACGTATCCATTAATATTGTGTGAAGTAATTTGTGACAATTAACTCCCGTATTAAATGTTTCCAGTAGAAATAACCATTCCTTTCCGTCCACTATTCACAAAATGGGTGACTGCTATAGGTCAGAAAAGAAAGATTATCTCCTTGTAAGAGACCTACAATTTCGTTCACTTATAGATAATTTACTGCTACTATTATGTTTTTACTATGAATGTCATTTTTGTTGGTTCTGCTACTGAGACTGCTGCTACTACCACAATGACTGTTGTTATTATTTTACTTCCTGAGTGAAGGGATGAAATTGTTTAAGCAGACATTTGTTCTTTTGTGCCTTTGTTTTTCTCTGCTTTGAAAGCAACAATCAATATAAAATGTTTCTAGTAATGTGCATGGCAAGTTCCTTCTCTTTGAGAGTAACCAGTGTTTGGGCCATGTGGTCTGTGATGTGAGACTTTGTTGAACTGCTTCAGAGTACATGTCAGAGGAAGAAATGTCTCAGAATTCCTAACAAGAAGTCATCATCAGTTTCTGACATTAGGTAGGTAGAAGGTGGACAGAGATTATGTGGTTTCCCAGGGCTAGCCATCAGGAGAAGCAATGCATGTGTTCTCATAGTTTTTTCTTTGTGAAACCTCCCACCATGTTCACTCATATTCTCTTTCTTTCTGTCATTCTCTTCCTCTGTCTCTTTCAGATGTATTTATTCTGCAGAAACCAATACACAGTTTATATCACATCATTGAGGTTTCTTTTGTAACTAGATGTGACTAACATCTTGACTTTCAAAATGCATTTTATGCATTGGACCAGAGATAAACATTCTGGAAACTATGCAAATAGTAGTTAATACTTATCCCCAAGTATCAGCCTTAATATACTTAATATTAAGTATTCTCAGTTCTAGGGCCTATCTTGAAATATCCATGAGGCATTAAGTATTATACTTCTCAATTTCCTGTGTTTATAATCTGTTATTTGAGTTTGTTAGCACTTCTTTTTATCTTATCCTATATAATAAAAACCTAGATGGCATCACACACAACACTCTCACGCAACCTCATCACAAGATGGCTGCCACAAGATGGCCGGCAGGGGAGCGCAGTTGGGGGATACTAGGCCTGCAGGGGAAGGCAGTTGGAGGTGACCAGACCTGCAGAGGAGGGCAGTTGGGGGCAATCTAGCCAGCAGGGGAGTAGTTAGGCATCAATCAGAAAGCAAGCAATTAGGAACCAGCAGTCCCAGAATGTGAGAGGGAAGTCCAACTGCCAGTTTAGGCATGGTCCCACAGGGATCAGGCCTAAAATAGCAGTTGAACATCCCCTAAAGGGTCCCAGATTTGAAAGGGTTCAGGCTGGGCTGAGGGACACCCCTTCCCCCATGCACAAATTTCATGCACTGGGCCTCTGATATCTAAGATAAATGGTAAAGATCACAAAGTAGGTAACCAGGGGTTTTATATATAAAAGGCTTTGTTTTATTTATTTATTTATATAAAGGAAGTAGAGCTGACAAAGCTTAAAAATGTATGACTCAGAGTTCTTGACTGTGAGCTTAACTTGAGCTTATTCTGAAGGCTGAACAACTATACATGAACTGGTGTGGATTTTGGGATTTAACCTACAATAATGAGCATCCATATAATGATTTTAATTTTTTTATTAGAATAACTATCACATTTGAGTATAGGAAGATAAATTTGAATGCAAAATAAAGACTGAAGAGTAGGATTGTCTAAATAATTTCAAAGAGAAAATGGTAGCTTAAAATAAAGGATTTTTTTATATCGATGTTTAATAAAGGATGATCAAAATGTCATATAGTCATTGACCTATGCTTGATTCCCCGGAACACAGAGCCTGATGGGTAAGCTCTGTATGTACCACTGCTGTATCCGGTAGTAATATCCTAGGGTGCTGGGTTGAGAGAAAGGAGGGTGAGGTAGGAGGCAAGGAAGGAAAGCCAATAAGAGGGCACCTTAATAATCACCTTGTGTGATGATGCTGACAAAGGGACTATGAGATGGAAAGATGAATTCATATTCAGAGTAAGAGTAAATTCCAGAGCATATGTATTGCTGCCCTTTTCAGAGGAGAAAGGTGTTTGAAGTGGTGACATGACACTAAGTATATTACAGATATGATTATGCATATAGAAAGAGAAGTTAGCATACTATTAATATATTACTAGTCTTTTTGAGGGATAATGCCATCCTGAGGCCCATCATTGGTCTCTGCTACTGACAGGGTGGTAATTCAAAGTAGCAGTTAGGTAAGCCTTACAAGTAGTAGAGCATATACAATGCACCCATGCATTGATTTCATCATTCACCTAATTGGGCTGTTCATGGATCATTGCCCAAACTTGGGTGGGATGAGAAGAAAGGCTCACTATAGGTCACACTATTAGTCATTCTGTTGTGCATTAACATAAAAATAAAGACCCATATGGTTTATGCACACTCATATGAGTTTATTTATACGCCTCTTCCCCAGAAACCTAAAAATTTACCTTCTAGGTGTTTTTTGTTGTTTTTGCCAGTGGCTCACTTCCACCTCCTGTGGAAGCCACATGGCTTCCTGGGGGCGCACTGAGGTTCCCACCGGCTCCCACAGAAGTGGCGGGCAGCCTACTGCATGCGATGGGCTACTAGTATGCATATAAGTCCCCTGCTTAACCTCTCCTCCCCACCCCTCCCACCTTCTTTCTATACCTAAAGCACTGAGCACTACCTCATTATAAAGCTGTAATGAGGCAGTAGTCCTATTAACACAAACACCCATCTATAAATTTGGCTGAGATGTATCCTACTCTACCCATTGGTTATGGGAAGTATCTAGGAAATCAGAAGTATGAAGTCATTTGTACAAAGTCACAGGTGATATGGGTTTGAGGGTTACCTGTTCATGTAATTTAAATATGTGATCTGCTTGTGACAAGTGTCTACTGGGAAATTCCAGTTTCACAATCGATTCTTCCATCTCTGACTGATGTTATGCCAAAATGGACATGATAAAAATTACCAAAAATGAACAGCTCCAGCCACTTAATATCCCCTAGCAAGGAACAATCTATACTAAGAACACAGAACCCTCTCTCAGTGTATTCCTTATTGCTTTACTGGAGGCCTGATGCATGAAATTCATGCAAGGAACTTAGACCTCGAAGCCTTGGCTGCTTTGGAAGCCCCAGCCTCATTCAGAAGGTTGTCTGGAAGGTTGTTCAGCTGTTCAATCTAATTAGCATATCAGCTCTTTATTATATAGGATTGAAGGAAGTGTTTCAAGGCAATTTTGGGATGATAGGCTTGCTGTGGGTTTAGTTCTTAAGTATTAAATCTATTTTACCTTCCCATATTCTCTGAATCTCCTGATTTTATCTTCACTATTATTTCAAGAATATTTTAGGAGTCTTTATAATGGATATGAATTCCTCAAAGTAATTACATTGTCTCCTATTAAACCAAATTTCCCAGTCCTTGGATGAACACATTGAAGATCTGTGTCTAAATATTATCCAACAATTTCTGCCGACACATAGTAGCTAGTTTATATACTAGTACTTCCTTTAGTGTGTAAGCTATTTTCTTCTAGTACAGGGATTTTACTTTGTTTTTATTATTTGGTCTGTGATTAGCCCTGAGTATTTTTTTTTTTAATACTCATCCAAAGATAATTTTCCCATTGATTTTTCTAGGGAGAGTGGAAGGAAGGGAAGGATAAAATAGAAATACATACAGAGAGAGAGAAAGGGGGGGGGAGAGAGAATCATCAATGGAGAAATATAGATGTGGGAGAGACACATCAATTGGTTGGCTTTCACATATACCTCTGGTCAGGATTCAAATCTGCAACCCAGGTACCCGCCCTTGATCAGGAATCAAACCCAGGACTTTTCCTAGTGTGGGCCAACATTCTAACCACTGAACCACAGTGGCCAATGCTAATCAGTTTTTTAATTAATGACTCACCAAATGAATAAAGTCACAAAACTCCTTAGTGATCATTGAAGTTATGACTAGGACTATATATGCAGCATTCTTAAAGTTGTATCTCATTTCTTTGCTCTGGACCTAATAATGAAAATATAGTTCTCTTGGAAAATTCACTTCATCTGTACATTCATAAAACTGCATTGGCAAATTTTTATTCCAAAGAAGCTCAGATTGTTTATACATTAACTAAGCCAGGATCGCTGCTTGGGAAATGTAACTGTTTTGCTCAACTATAACCGGCCTTCTGTTATTAAAGAGTGGTTTTTGGAGCTTGAGTCAGCTAGGCAGGCTAAGTATATTGACAGAATCCCTTGACAATACTCATTTTTCCATTTATTTTTTAAGATACATACTATAAGAAGGAAGAATAGATTTTTTATTATTTATTAATGTTTATATTGTATATCTATAAAATTATTTATCCTAATAGAATATTTATGTTTCAAGGCCATGTGTATGTGTGATGTGTAAAGATATTGCTGTGGTAACTGGAATTAAAAAAAAAATAATTATAATTTATTTGTTCAGTTTTGAATAGTTTAAAACTATCAATTGAAAAATTATTAAGCAAATTGTTTAAGAAAATAAATGTTTGGCAGTTTGCTCTAAGTTTGTTCAAAAGATAAATGCTTCAAAAATTAAAGATTTTGAAGTAGATATAGTTTCATATTATCCAATTTATTATAGGAATCTTAAACTTCTAGCTCTTTTGTTTGTAATAATAATAAGAATAAGAATAAGAAGAAGTTGTTTTGCCCTAGCCAGTTTGGCTCAGTGGATAGAGCCTGTGGACTGAAGGGTCCCAAGTTCAATTCTGGTAAAGGGCACATGTTCAGTTTCATGCTTGATTCCCAGTAGGGGGGCATGCAGGAGGCAGCCCATCAGGGATTCCCTTTCATCATTGATGTTTCTATCTCTCTTGCTCCCTCTCCCTTACTCTCTTAAAAATAAAAAAGTTGTTTTTGCTTTTTTAGTTACCCACAATAAGAGTGATGCTAAAAGGTTAATATTAGGCTAAAGTTAGGTGACTTTTGAAAATAAAAAAATATATTAACAGGTTATCAAAAATAAATTTTAAAATCATTACAATATCTTCACCCACAAATATTTGATGGTTAGTTATAATGATATAAAACACCATTTTTAACATTTAACAGATACCAAGAAATTAAAATATAAAAGATTTAAAATCTCATAAAATTGTATTGTTATTATAAAGATGTCAAAAAATACTTTTTTTGCTTGTTTTCTTTGCTTCTGACATTATAGCAACCACACATTATGTAACACAGATGTTCTATATAAATGAATATTCCGCCTCTTTTTTCTGACCATGTTCCAAGCGTCTCTCAGTGTCTTCAGAAAAAAATATTTTTAAAAATTATCTAAATGAATAAAGAGAACAAAAACGGAAGCATTTTAGATATTACCTTTAACTATACTTTTAAAACGCTTATATGTTGGTAAAGCAGTGATTCTGTGAATTGTAAAGTAGCCAATGCCCACCTACACTGGCATTTTCTTTATGTGGGGACTGCCTCCCACACCCTACCAAGAAAAATGGTAACGGAGAATAAACAGGAACATGTAGGTGGATTATGGCATTTCATAACAAATGATTCTGATGGTCTCATGCATTATCCCATCCAATCCTTACACTTCTGCCAATTCTTGCTCCTCAGCAAAATTCTATTTCCTTACACAACTCAGGTAATGGACTTTATATGAAGTTATGAAAAATGATCCACTTAATTGGAAAGTATATAGCAATATGAGAAAGTATGCCAATTAAAGAAAAGATACATCTGTGTTGATCTTTTCACTCCTTGGAAACTGTATGAATATCCTAAAGTCACTTTAAAAGTTTTAAAGGGATTTCTTATAATAAAGCGTTTTCAACATGTTTTTATTTGTATGTTAATTTAAGCTAATGATCAATGTTTATGATAATTTAAGCTCATGATGATGAATTTAAAATAGTAGTGGGATCATTTTATCAAAAAGCTTTTTTTTTTTTTTTTTTACAATTTAGCTAATATTGTTCAAATAGCTCTCTTACTTTTGTGACACGGTATTCATGTTTGTTCTTCTGAAATTTAAGTTCTTAGATGTTCAGAAAAATAATACGAAATGAAGCATAATGAAAAGCGTTAAGGAAAATGTTAATTTTGGACAGGTGAAAGGATGAAATGATCTCATATACTTGTGATAACTGCAGATGATAATTTGCCAGACTTAATAATATGCTTTGTCCCTTTGAATTAGAACTCTTCCATGCAGATTTCAACTATTGTAAAGAGTACATGTTAAATGGATAGATATAAAAATTATATTACTATTCTATTCCATTCTCTATAGTATTTTGTATTATTTCAAAAGCTAAAAGCTTAACTCTTTATAAAATATAAATGATTTCATAAGCTTAAAATATTAAATTAGTGGTAAAATATGTCAAGTTAATCTTTAAAACATGGAAAATATATGTGTAGGGATGTCATGTGTTCTAACCAATTCTATTAATTAAAAAAATTCTTAAATTGCTATGCTAGAATACTGATGTACTATTTGACCTTTATCATTAAAGAAAATGAATGTTTCTTGGTGGCATTTTATAAAAAAAGAGACTTACATTCTTTTCAAGGGTTAATTATTTAAGAAACTGATTAAAAACAATAACCTAGAATTCAATTTTGATCCCAATTTAGTAGTAAATAAGTCAAACTAATTTTATTTAAGGTAATATGTACAGATATTTAAGATTTACAATGAAAAAAGCCTAAATTTGATGAGATTAGTCAAAATAAGTGTTTTTCGAGCATAAATAATATTTTAAAAGGTCATGAAGATTAAGGCATTCATCTGGAGTTTGAATGTAATACTAAAAGTAGGTTTTTAAATTTTTATTAAATTAAAAATACCACTAAAACTCATCAAATATTCAACAAAGTCTAAAAACTAACAAATCAATCAGAAAGCATATATGCAAATCAAGCAGAAAGGATATCCTATGTTCATAGCAGCACAATTTACCATAGTTAAGACTTGGAAACAGCTTAAGTACCCATCAGCAGATTAGTGGATTGAAAATCTGTGGTACATCTATACAGTGAAATACTACACTGTAGTACAAAAAGAAGGAATTCGTACCATTTGCAACAGCATGGATGGAACTGGAGAGCATTATGATAAACGAAATAAGCCAGTCAGAGAAAGATAAGTATCGCATGATCTCACTCATTTGTGGAATATAATCAACACATAAACTGATGAACAAAAACAGATCCAGAGACAGAGAAGCATCATTTAGAGTCCACATGTGTCAAACACAAGGCCTGCGGGCCAAATCCGTCCCGCCAGGCCTTGCAATGTGGCCCGCATCCTGCTGTCATCACTGCACTCTGCTGCGTTTCCATCACAATGACAGTTTATGACTGTTCAGTAAACCATTCGGCCCGCGATTTAGGCTGGATTTTAGATTTTGGCCCCTTCTCTGATTGAGTTCGACACCCCTAATTTAGACTGTCTACCTCAGAGGGAAGGTAGGGGAAGGTGGAGGTAAGGGGGTGAGATCAACCAAAGGACTTGTATGCATGCAATGGACACAGACACCAGGGTGGTGGGGGCAATGGGGGGATAAAGACATATATGTAATACCTTAATCAAAAATATAAATAAAAATTAAAACTAACAAATACAACAATAAAATTTCCTTCACATTGGCCTTGCTTCTCTATCCTGAAAACATGTTTGTTTTGTTTTGTCTTTGTTTTTATTCTCTAAACTCAGAATGTTTTTCGATTTTTCTTGATAGCAGTTCTGAGGTTACAGAAAAACATACAGGTGTCCTGAGAACTTGTATACACATTTACACAGCTCATAGCTCAACTGATGTTTCTTTATTTTCAGCCAGACTAAGCCTTGAACAAAAGGAATTCATCCAAATATGCCATTGGAATTTTTAAAAAGCAGTTGAAATGCATACACTGCCTTTACAATTTTCAAATTGTGCATGCATTTGTTGGGAGACTTAGGGTGTATACACACATTTTAACAACTGATAAACTCACTTAATTTTCACTCCTTTTCAGATTTAACTGATTTGCAAATAATGGGTGAAGCCAGACTGAGTTTTGAACAAAGAAAATTTATCCACTAGAATGTTTTATGTGGATATATAAAAGATAAAATTTAAGTTTCAAAACCTGCAATAGTAGACTAATTGGGCGGGCAAATACCAAACAAAATGATTCTTGATGTTAATGATGATTCTTGTTATCAGCAATGCCTGGAATAGAACAGTCATTAATTTGAAAATAGGCATTGACAAAAACATTATTCATTTCTGTAGGTTCTCTTTAAATTTTGAAAATGAATTGTATGGTTATAAGCACTGACTTTATAATCACTCAAAGTGTGTGTACATTTTTTTGGGACACCCTACGTGTTTGCCCCTGGTTCCTGACATAGCTTTTGAAACCTGGATGTTTTCTGAGGTATTAAGAGCAATGGGAGCATTGATCTTTGACCCCCGTTTTTGACCCATGGCTTCAGAAACCTTGTAAATTCTGGTTGATAGGGGTGTCATTTTATTCTAGTGAGGCAACTCTAGGCGGGCTATCTGATGAGGGTTGATCAGCTGAGAGTCCTAGTCATGTTTAGAAGCTTGGAGTTTTCTGCTCTGCCCCCAAATTTATTGAGAAGGAAGAAGAGCTAAAAATGGAATTAATGACTGATCATGCCTATGTGATGATGCCTCCATAAAACTCACAAAGTATAGGGATCGAAAGCTTTCAGGTGGCAAACACATTCACAGTGGGAAAATGACAGACCTCCCACCATGTATTTCTTCATCTGGCTGCCCATCTGTTTCCTTTATCATACCCATTAATTACCTTGTAAACTTGAGGAAATGTTTCTTCCTGAGTTCTGTGAGCTGCTCTAGCAAATTCACTGAACCTGAGGAGTTTGGCTGTAGGAAATGCAAACTGTAGCCAAATCAGACAGAAATGGGGACCTACTATCAGTGACTGGCAACTGATAGGAGCAGTCTTGTGGGAATGAGCCTTAATCTGTGTGATCTGACACTATCTCCAAAGAGATAATGTGTCAGAACTGAGTTAAATAGTGGGACACTCAGCTGATGTGCAGAATTGCTTGGGATGAGGAAAGACTGTCACACATTTGTTGATCAGAAGCGTCAGTGTTCTGTGAGAGTGGTAAAGGCGACACACATTAGTAGAGAAGAACCACAGAGGAAAGACGAATCTGAGTTTGTTAAAGGAGTTAACCAATATGGTTCAATCCTCATTTTTGTTGTCAACATAGTCTTCTCCATCACTTTTAAAATTAATAAATACACTAATTATCAACAGCTTTAAATATGCCTCAATTTGGAATTGTACAAAGTGAAAGAGGTTATAGTTTGACAAAGAAAAATCATTTAGGAGAGATACTAGTTATTAGATGTCCAATACAAATATATGTATATATATTTGAGAAACACCCAATATATAGAAAGAGAAATAAAGATATTTTAAAATTATTATTTCTGATATCCATTCTCCAGTTTTTTCAAAGTTAAGTTTATCTTCATAGTTTTGTAAAGAAAATACACAAAAACGATAATAAAATATAAACTTTGGTACCTCTGCTAAGAAAGAAATATGTTAGTTATGAAGAAAATAATAATAAATTCACTTTATGAAACATTTATTAGACAGACATAACTTAGAAATTTTAGCATGCTTACTGAGACCTTGTTCTGGGGCCATTTCATGCTGCAGTGTGATAGTCAGAAAAGGATCTGGAGGCTTGCCACTTGAAAGAGGGAAGGCGGCAGACCAATAAATCACTCTTAATTATCAAAAATAAAATGCATAAAGTGACTTTCACACCCTTGAGTATAAAACATAAATAATTACCAGTAGACATCCTTTATAGCCATGATTCACTTGAGTTCTCCCTGGGCCCAATTTCCGTGGCCTACCTGTTTCTCCCTTATCCCCGTTAGCCCCATTATTCCTCTCCCATTGACTCTTCAGTTGGCACATTTCCATCCTCGCCATTGTGCTTACAAATAATCTTATTAAAAGAGTTCAACTCACCAAAGAGCTCTTGTTACATCAAGCATGGCACTGACATTAGATTCACTTCCCCCTGGCAGACTCAAGGGTTTTAATAGAAATATACCCTCAACTTGTGGTTGTGCTCAATTGTTAAGTATGGAGCCACATTATTGCGATCAATTATTTTCCTCCTGAGCTAGAAAACAGTTGACAACATGATGAGAGGGTGAAAAGAATAGTGCTCAGGGAACCAGCCACTGACTGAAATATCAAGTACCTCTTGTATCCGAGTGCGAACAACTTATCATCTAACAGAAATAGTCTTTCAAGATCATCTGCGGATATCCTAGCAGTACTTTATTTAGCGTAATATGAAAGACCAGTGCATCTTTATGACTGAGGGGACCTCAATAGGCCCAGTCAGCAGCATAGCCAAGAAATTAAAAGATGACAAATACTTCATGACTGAATTTCTTTGTCCCAGTCTCGATTCTGTTTACCATTTGATCCATTTTCCCCTCACACTTGATTTTAATATCAAGAGTTGCATATACATATAAAACAATAATTTTAGTTTGAAATGAAAAACACACCAACCAAAAACTTTAGTTGGAAAAAAAAACAAAAAAAAAAACCACAGCTAACTATCAAAGAAAAAGACACACACACCTCCTCACTCAACTACCTCCTGCCAAGAGAACCAGGGCTCCCTGCCTGCTTAGATAACAGGCTGGAACACCAGGCACAGGCACTTCTGAAGAGTGGGTGGTAGCGAAGAGACGAGATGGCAGCAGGAGCTAAGGGGGAGGTGGGAAGGATTCCTGATTGATGGGCAATTGTGCAGAAGGGTCAATAGAGCAGTTGTTGGCCCAACATGAAACGTGCCTTGCCAGGTCCTGAGTTAGTGGCTGAAGGAAGATTGCACTATTCTGGCAAACTTGTTTCCTGCATCGTACAATTGTAAAATTACATAAAAGTACATTTTATTTCACAAATTCCTGCTGCCTAATATTGATTTTGGTTTTCATGCTCAAAAATACAATTTACCATTTCATTAAGCTTTTTCAATGTCAAGTAACCCTTTTTATAGTCTAAATGTCACTTGAGCTTTAAAATACAATGATTTTCGTTTCTAGGCAGAAACGTTGACATAGTGGTGAAATTATTCCAGCACTTAAACATGCTAAGGAAGCCAAAGTACTAGACGGATTTCAGCAATACTTTTCTTGACAATATAACCAAGAGAGATATTGTTATTATTTTTTGCAAGCACATTTGGTGATCTTGAGAGAATCTAGATTTATATCACCACCTTAAGCAACATTTAAAATTACTTCTATGTCTCATCAAACATACAATGCTCATTAAAGAAATCTTTGCAATAAGTCAAAGTTTGACAATTAGAAAAATATTTTCAAAGACAATCTGGGGTCGCTAATCCTAAAATTATACATTTGTAAAAAATTATATAAAGGTGAATTAGAAACTGAATATAAGCTAGTCTTAAAAGAAGATAGGACTCTAGTTTCTGTGATCCATGAATAACATTAAATCATAATTTATTAAAAAAAAAACATAATATACATTAAAGTTAAACTCAGCCACTACATCTAACTAGCACTGACCTACAAAAAATATTTTCAGAATATAGCACAACATCCAAAATGAGAAAATGAACTGGTCCAATTTTTAAGAGAAAGAATGTTTGTTCTCCTTTTTCCAGGCAAGATTTTCTACCTTTTAGTAGGGATCTTTTTTTTTACACCAACAATGAAACTTTCAGGGTATTAATTATTTAGTGATTCTGACAATACCACTGGGTAGTCATGTATACTATTCCCTCCAAATATTTTTAGGTTCTCCCCTAATAAATGTTTAGAAAAATACAACAAATCTCTTCTAAAAAACAACCTGCTAAGTTCCTCCTCTGAGAAAGCTCAGAATATGAAAGGAAACCTCAGGTATAATTAGAACAAATACTACCCTGTTTCCCTGAAAATAAGACAGTGTCTTATATTACTTTTGCTCCCAAAGATGGGCTAGGTCTTATTTTCAGGGGATGTCTTATTTTTCCATGAAGAAGAATACGGTACACATTTATTATTAAATGAAAATAAAGGAAAATTATTACCTGTATATGGTACGGTAGTTCGGTAGTAGTCAACACAAACCAGACAAACTATGAATCTTACAGTATCAAGAATTTACTCAATTATTCAATGACAATCATGTCATCATCTTCTGGAACATCATCATAACAATCCAATTCCTGAATTTTCAGGTGAATTTCTTGTGACTTAATTTCTTTCAGAATCAGTGGACCAAATCTCTCATGTTTAGCAATAGCACTGTCTCTAAATGAGTACTTCTTGTCAAGGTAGCCTGTTCGCAGTGCATTTGCAATGCAACTGTCAGTGATTTTCTCCCATGAATTCTTCACCCAAGTCACAACTTCTTGCAGTTTAGGTTTCATACAGTTTCCACACTGACTTCTCTGCATTCTATTTTCAACATAGTCATTAATTTCCATGTGCAAATTGTCTTTGAATGGCTTGTTTATTGCAATATCAAGAGTCTGGAGATAGGGCGTCTTTCCTGCGGGAATCATTATCTGATCTATTTTTCTTTCGTGAAATGTTTTCATGTCTTTAGCACAGTGAGTGCTGGCTGCATCCCAGATTAGCAGACCTCTTTGACTCCTTCACATAACAAGCAGCAGCATTAAATTGACCCATTTTCTTATAACTGCTTGTGTGGCCCAGGCTTTTTCAGTTTCAAGAATAAAAACGCCCAAAACACATTCAATCTTTTCCTTCTTGCCCTTAGAAATGATTAAAGGTGGTATTTTAGTGCCATCCAGACGAATAGCCAAAATACAGGAAACACGTGCACTTTTGTAAGCAGTGGAGGGAATGTACACTAAGGAGGCACCCCGCTGTTCAATTGTTGTTTGAGATGATTGGCCCATAAATACTGCAGTTTCATCCATAGCAATCATGTTGGAAAGATTGTATTTAGAGAAGTCAGCATCATATATAAAGGACTTGAATGCAAGTGCTCGCTTAATCACTTGAGTATCTTCCAACCTAAACAATGTTGTAGATCTTAAAGACAGTTAACTTCGCTGAAGGAAATTATCCAGCCAATGTTGTGATGCTAAGTCTTCAGGGGCTATGTCAAACTGTGGTGCCATTGCAAGGGCAAAATCTTGAATCTGAGCCCTATTCACAACCAAAGCCTCTGGTCTCCTGTCAACAACCCATTCACAGTTCTGGTCTTCCAGCTCAGAAAATAATGGTTGCTGACCTGATCCACACTTGCGCTTTTTAGCATTTCCCTTGTCCACTTTTTCAATGAGGTTACCATACTCTGCTTGCCATTTTTGGACCAATCGGGTACTCAACATCTCTTTGCAGAAAGCAGTAAGATTTTGGCCCCAAGAGTCTCCCACGATTCCTTTCTTGTACTCCACGGAGTAGCTTTTTCTTCTTGCGCTCATTTCTAGGGGTAAAAAAAAGGAATTGGGGTATCAAGGTGGGGGAGGGGGATCACTTAAAATGACATGGGGGGGTATCAGAGGGGGGAATCAAAATGGTACAGGAGAATCAGAGGGGGGATTACCATTTTAGTAACCCTTTTTGATCCTCCTGTTTCATTTTGATTGCCCCCTCTGATCCTCCTGTGTTATTTTAAGTGATCCCCCTCCTCCCACCCCTGTGCCACTGAACACCTTCACCAGACATCCCCCCTACCCTTTTATCAGACATTTTCCCCCTGGGGCCTGCCTGGGGACAGTCACTGGGCTTGCTGGGGCCTGGATCTGGGCTGGAGCAGGGTCTGCCACTGACTGAGAACCTTCAGTCATCATGAGGGCGGCCGAAAGCATCAGGTAGTGTCACCAGAGACAGACCAGCACTCACCACCTTTGCAGCATCCTGTCTGCTCTAATCCTCCTGTTCTTCTACACATATCTGCGAAAGTCTCCTCCTCTCTCCCGCCCCGCACTCACCTCTCACTCTGACCTCAGCTCCGCCTCCACACAGCAGTGACATCAGGACTCCGTGTAATGTCACTGGTTGCTAGATGCCAGTTGGAGCAGCCCTAATTTTTATTCTGAGACAGAGCCTTGGGGGGCCTTTTGTGTGTGTGGGGGAATGCCTTATATTTTACTCAGAAGGAAACCTGTAAGTAGGTCTTATTTTCAGAGGATGTTTTTATTTTCAGGGAAACACAGTAGTGCAAATCCCAATGGACATAAGCATTCACTGTTACCAATGCCCTTCAAAATTCTTATTAAAAACAATCTGGGAAACAGAATTATTGTGAAAGAGAGAGCTGTTTTTTGTTTTGTTTTGTTTTGTTTTCCTTTTTTAATCATTGCTTCTATTTTAAATTTCATATTAACAGAATAATGAACTTTTTGGCTACTTCTAAGTTAAATACAATAGTGACATAATTTTATCCAAATTATGTCACTATAGTATTATTATGTGATTATAGTATTATCCTATATAATAAAAGCCTAGGTGGCATCTTGTGATGCCCTTGAGTGACACTGTCACAAAATGGCTACTGCAATCTCATCACAAGATGGCCATCACAATATGGCTGGCAGGGGAGGACAGTTGTGGTCAATCAGGTCAGCAGGGGTGGGCAGTTGGGGGCAATCAGGCCAACAGGGGAGCAGTTAGGCATCAATTAGGCAAGTAGGGGAGTGTTTAGGGGATGATCAGGCTGGCAGGAAGAAGCAGTTAGGGGCAACCTGGCAGGCAGGTAGGCAAGTGGTTAGGAGCCAGCAGTCCCAGATTGTGAGAGAAATGTCTGAATGCCAGTTTTGGCCCAATCCTGCAAGGAAAACTGGCAGTCAGACATCACTTAAGGAGTCCCAGATTGGATAAGGTGCAGGCCAGGTTGAGGGACAACTCCCCAACCCACTTGCACAAATTTCGTGCACTGGGCCTCTAGTGTAAGATAATTATATAAATAAAATTTATATTTTTGTTGACACTCAGTTAATTATTTCACAAAGTTTTAGAATCAGGAATCCAGCAGGTCCTGAAAATATTGAATAATAACTCATCATGAACACAATGAAAAAGCTGGAGGCTGGCACATGCCAATGCAAGGCATCAAGGAAAGGCAACTGTCACTTGTATACTGCTCTACTGCACCTGTGGGATGGGCTGTTACAGTCTGAAATGAGTTTGTGTGCTGGCCTGACATGGAACTGTGTGTTTTTGTATGTTTTTTTTTTTTTTAATTGAATTCAGATATCTTCCCCTAGACAGTTTGGCTCAGTAGATAGAGCGTTGGCTGCAGACCTAACGGTCTGGGTTTGAATTCTGGTCAAGAGCATGTACCACAGTTGCAGGCCCCTCCCTGATCCAGGCCCTGTTCCAGGCTCATGCAGGAGGCAACCAATTAATATGCTTCTCTCACATCGATATTTCTCTCTGTCTTTCCCTCTCTCTTCCAGTCTCCCTAAAAAATCAATGGAAAAATATCTTCATGTGATGATTTAAAAATAAATAACTAAAAATAAATTCATATACCTGCCACTCAACTTTCTCACTGTCCCAGGTGCATGAGGTGGGACTTTTCCCTGGCAGATAATGTACAAGCTCATAGCATCCCAGAAAGAGGGTGATTACAGAGATATAACATAATTTTGAGATGTTAGAACCATCAAGGTTTAGATATATAGATAGATATAGATATAGATAGATTTAGATATATAGATCTGTGTGTCTAAAGGAAATTTTACGATGGTATAATATAATATATCTGGTTTATGTTGGTAGCCGTTAGCTACTGACCTCTCCTGTAACATCTATCAGTCTGTGCCATGTATCCATGTCTCAGTTCTATTGGAAAATTGGACAGGTACATCCAAAAAAAAAAAATGAAACCAGACCACCAACTTACACCATATACAAGAATACACTCAAAATTGATAAAGACATAAATGTAAGTTGCAAAACCACAAAAATACTTGAAGAAGGCATCTACATATATAAAAGACTAAGTGAATGAATGACCAAATTACCACATGACCACTTGACCAGTCGCTGTGACACGCACTTACCACCAGGGGGCAGAAACTCAATGCAGGAGCTGCTCTCTGGTGGTCAGTGTGCTTCAATGGATGGCAGACACAGGGCTCACAACTGGCTGCCTCTGCCATAGCAGAGCAGCAGCAAGTCTACTGTGTAGGGGCGGTGGCAGGCACAGTGGGGCTGGGATAAGCAGGGCGGCACTGGTGACCCCTAACTGCCCTTTCCTGCTGACCTGGTTGCCCCAAACTGCCCTCCCTTGCTGGCCTGATTGCCCCTAATCACCTCTGTCTTGGCCCCTGTCACTGTGGTTTTATCCAGAAGGATGTCCAGATGGATGTCTAGTCTAATTAGCATATTACCCTTTTATTAGTATATATAAGAAGTCACCCTCCCAAAGGCAAATCATCTTCCATCACCATATATTTGACCCCTTTTATACTATGCACAAAGCAATTCACAGATCATGTATCACATAAATGTGTACTTGAAATCTATATATCCTATCACTCTGATAAAATAAATTCATAACTTTAAAAATACATGTCCTTTCTTTTACAATCTGACTTTATATATGTCCTTAAGTAATCAATTCTTACAAATCTTTTTTTTTTTTTTTTAATAATAGCAGTCAAGTAAAAAATGACAAAAGACAGTTTTAGGCATTATATAAAAAGAATATGTCAAAAGGCTTACAACATAAAGTTCTTAACCTCATACATAATTAAAGACATTTAAATTTATTATAAAAACTTTTAGCTAGCATAGTAGAAAAGTAACAAAATGCTTCATAATAATTTAACATGGGTGAGAGGAGGTAGATACAAGCGCACATTGTGTAAGTTTAAATTACTGAAGCTTCCGTGATAGCAAATCCTCAGAATCTTCCAAATCAAAACCATAGTGCCTCTTTTTTCATAAGTTCCACTTTTAGAAATTTTAACTTTGGATGAAGTTTCTTGTAATTCATTTTAATGCTGCACCTTTAAAAATCTGTAGGGTACATGGGTACTTCTTTTTTAAATTTAAAAGTACATGCAATATATTAAAAAATAGGACTACCACATCTGGGTATCTACCCAAAATAATTTTAAAAATCAGGATCTGGAAGAGATCTAAGCACCCCGATTTTCATTAGAGCTCTATTCACAGTAGCCAAATGTGGAAACCAATTAAACACCTTCAATGGTAAGATAATATGAGATGGATATATAGTATGAACATTATTTATCCTTTTTAAAAAATCTTATAATATGTGATAGTATAGATGAATCTTGAAGATATTACTACCTTCCCACAACCCCTTCAAAATGATAAATGTAATATATTTTAAACTAGAAATCAGGTTGTGAAAAATATCATCATAGTTAAAACATTGTTTTCATCCGAAGCCATATTTAAGGACAAAATGATAACAATATAAGCAGGAGATAGAGATAGTAGAGGAGAGTGACAGATTTGAGGGGCATAGAGAGAGAAACTACAGCATCAAGTATAAATTAACACGGTGTCATTTGAAATGTTAAGTGCTGTTGTGAAGTGAATATATCCCCTAGAGTCAATGAAATGGAATTAGAACAAAAGGTATTTGATGTAGGCTTATAAGTTCTGGATATGCTCCAGTGAAAGCTTAAACACATCTTCAAATTCTCATTTGTCTGGCAATATTGACTGGTTTCATTGCTATTTTAATAAGGGAATTGGAACTACTCTTTTCAATGACCTTCCATAAGATGTGCATGTGGGATTATTGCCTCTGAGCACTGACAGGGTATTTTAAAGGAATTTAGATCTTGCCTTTGCTAACTATGCAAATATCCTATGATTTTCATCATAGGATAAAAATAGAAAGGCATGCACATTACTTGTTAATTCTATGTGATTTTTGAACTGAGATCCTCTGCAATTAATCTAATGTAGTAATATTGAATATAAACTCAGTCTTTTTTCTTTAATCCTCACCAGAGGGTATTTTCCCCATTGGTTATAGAAAGAGTGGAAGGGAGAAAGGGAGAGAGGGAGGGAGAAGAAAGAGAGGGTGCAGAGAGAGAGAGAAAGAGAGAAAGAGAGAGAGAGAGAGAGAGAGAGAGAGAGAGTCATGGATGTGAGAGACACATTGGTTGCCTCCCTTGTGCACCCTGACCCAGATGGGAAGGATAGAACTGCAACGGAGGTACATGCCCTTGACTGGGAATTGAACCCATAACCAAAGACCTTTGGTCCCCAGTCTGATGCTCTAACCACTGAGTCAAACCCTTAGGGTGTGGTGCGGCCTGGGAGATGGGCCCCTGGTGGTTTGCAGGCCAGCCACACCCCCTATCTGGAATTTATTTACCTTCTACAATTGAAACTTTGTAGCCTGGAGTGGAGCCGAGCCAGCTGCTCACTCCAATTGCCATCTGTTGGGGTTCATGTATCTTCTATATTTGAAATTTTGTAGTCTTAAGCCAAGGCCTGGGCTGGCCAGGGCAGGTGGAAAGCTTAGCTTCCTCCATTGCCGGGGGCAACCCTAGTCTGTTCTCTCCCAGCTCTGTGGCTGCCATTTTTCTTGGGATTTATCTTCTATAATAGAAATTTTGTATTCTTGAGTGGAGGCCTAGGCCGGCTAGGGCGTGTGAAAAACTTGGCTTCCATTGCCAGGGAAACCCAAGCCTATCAACTGCTCTCTATGGCCGCAGCCATCTTGATTGGGGTTAATTTGCATACTCATTCTGATTGACTGGTGGGTGTGGCTGGTGGGTGTGGCTTGAGTGGAGTGATGGTTAATTTGCATATTGCTATTTTATTAGATAGGATTGTTGTTATGATTAAGAACAACATGACAGACTGTAATTTCACAAAGCTCTTTATTATGGGCCTCTGGCTCACTATCCATTTTTAGTGTTATCATTCTCATTCATTTCCATGTCATACTCTATTCCCCAGCTGTATGGAGCAATTACTCATACCTTTGGTCCTTCTCAGGCTGCTCCCACCTCTGACTCAACTCTCTCTTTAAACCTCTTTAGCTGTAAATGTTAATGACTTTTAACATCTAAATTAAAATATAACCTCTAACAGAAAATTTTGATGGGTATCTTCTAACAGTCTTAATTTGGATCACTACTCTTTCCCCATAGCATCTTATTGAACCTGTTGGTATTTAGAGAGCATTGGCATATTATTAACATCATTATGGTGATAATAGGTGGGTTTATTGTTAAGTTCATAAATCTTAAGTTTTATGACTTCTTCCTTGCAGTGGAAACTTTCAGGGAGCTGGGATAGATTCTAGCTATGTACTCACACAGTACTGTAAATGAGATTCAACACAT
Organism: Pipistrellus kuhlii; assembly: GCF_014108245.1. Classification (NCBI taxonomy): domain Eukaryota; kingdom Metazoa; phylum Chordata; class Mammalia; order Chiroptera; family Vespertilionidae; genus Pipistrellus; species Pipistrellus kuhlii. Next base: position 11,366,840 of record NW_023425515.1, read on the forward strand.
AAGAATAACTCCTTGGCCCGAGCCCAGCCTTATGCATATTGCTTTTTCTTTTGGAGAATTTGCCAACTCTTGTATTGCATGAAGGAGATAGCTGTTAATATATAAGTAGACCACAGGACTAGCCACGGTCACATGCAAATTAAAAGTGGCACTCCAGGCTTTTAAGGCTAATGGCCCAAGAGCTTGGATGGAAGAAGCAACACAGAAGTGAGCCAGGTGCTTGTGTTTCCCATTGAGCATTTGAAGGATATGAGATGAAAAGCCAGGTAAAAATGAATAAAAAATAAATAAAGACAAATTTTCAGCTGTCACACGTTGTCAAGGAAAAAAAAATTAGAGTTCAGAATAGGAAAATAAATAAAGAGAAAAATAAAAAAAACAAATATCCAGAAAGGAGATATTAGGATGAGGTGGCCCATTGACAGCATTGGGAGAGTGCTTCGACTTAAGTATTACATATGTATATACAATTTTTCAATCACAATATCTTTCATTCATACAAGAATTTCAAGATTTATTTAAGCATGAGAGTACCAACATATGAAACAGACAATAGAAGCACACCCAAACTTGCTCAAGATATTAAAGTTATAAAAAAAACAATTATTGCCTTATTTAAAATCATAGCAAACTGGAGAATTTCATAAAAAATAAAAAATAAAAAAACAGAAACACCAATCAGAAAAGGATATATGCACACCTATGTTCATAGCAGCACAATTTACCATAGCTAAAATTTGGAAACAGCCTAAATGCTCATCAGCAAATGAGTGCATTAGAAAACTGTGGTACACAATGGAATACTACGTTGCTGTAAAAAAGAAGGAATTCTTATCAGTTGCAACAGCATGGATGGAACTGGAGAGCATTATGCTAAATGAAATAAGTCAGTCAGTGAAAGAAAAATACCTCATGATCTCATTCATTTATGGATAATAAAGAACATTATAACTGATGAACAAAAATAGATACAGAGGCAGAGCAGCATCAAACAGACTGTCAAACTACAGTGGGAACACTTGGAGGATTGGGGGTGGGGGAAGAAAGAGATCAACTGAAGAATTTCTATGTATGCTAATAATCATAACCAATGGATGCAAGACACTGGGGGGATAGGGGAAGCTGGGGGAAGATTAATGGGGGGGGGGAAGGACACATGTGTACTACTATTTGTAATGCTTTAAGCAATAAAACAATAAAATAAAATAATATTTTATTAGAAATAGAAAACAAACAGAAATTATAGAACTATAAAATGTAATAAAATAAAGATGCCTTTAACAGAAGATCATATCAGACAAGAATTTGATTATACCGAAAGTTGTATCTACAGCAAATAACCAGGGACTACAAAGAGAAAAAAGAATGAATCTACAGAAAAGAGTGTAAGACTGAAACATAATTCCATTGGGCTACTTAGCAACATGCAGTAATACAAAACCTTCAGTGTTACTCCACCCAACAACATTTTCCGTAATGCATATTCTTCTCTAACACATTTTTTTAAATTTTATTTTATGAAAAGAAGAAGCCTTATTCCTTCATCTTTAACCTAGGTAGAAATTGGGTTTATTTAATGAATCCATCCCAAAATTTCCACCTCACTGAATCATTTGCTATCTTATTCAACATTCTGCAAAGAGGTACAGTGGGGTGGTTAGAACAAGATTTCGGTAGCTAGACTTTCTGTTTTCAAAGTTATACTTGGCATTCACCACTACCATTTCTTAGGAAACTCACTTAATTGCCTCTGTGAATCTCAGTTTTTAATTGGATAAAAGACACAATAATGTAACTCACAACATGGGGGTTTAGGAAGGAAAAATTAGTTAATGCCTTCAAAGTTAGAGCATTACTTCCACATACGAAGTGCTCAATACATCTGTGTTATTATTATTATCACCATCATCATCATCAGCAGCAGCAGCATATTTTTATTGTAGCTCCATTATTAATCACAATGATTAGAATCTAATATTTTAATAATAGTTAAGACATACAGAGTACTAATTACATCGAGGGATTTTTTTGAAGTACTTTGTTATATTACCACATTTAATTCTCACTACAGTCTATGGCAATGAGGATAATAGAGGAGAGAAAAGCAGAGAACATTAAGGAATTTTGCTCATGTGTTTATATACAACAAGAGAGAGTAATAGGATTAATCCTTCCTCACCAGTAGGCTCTGATTTATCATTAAAAAGAATATATTAGTATTTGAGAACATAAATGCACTGGTAACAGAGTAAATAGGTGCAAAATTATGGATTGATTCATTTAAATTTGCTAATGTTCCCAGAAAGCCATTTTTCATTACTGGTGGTACTGGTAGTTTCAGAGTAGCATTATTTCCAAATAGAATAGACTGTTATGTATAAATGGAACAAAATTATTTCAGAGGGAACAGAAATGACCCCAAATAAAGGTTTAGATGGGTGGTCAAAAAATGTGAATAAGTGGAAAAACGGAGATGCAAATCTTTTTGTTACCACTGTAGCCAACAAAACAGTTACATTCTAGTGCATTTACAATATTTCAGAGAAGAATCCATCTTTCTGCTGTAGCTGATGCTTCTCATCTCATTTTAAAAGAGTTAAGTTAAAACTTATCTGCAGAGATGTCAAATTGGTAGCATGAAATGGGTTATTTTATATGCATAAAAGGAAAACACAACTCTAATGATTTGGAAAACGTGGACATATATTTACCCTATCTTCATTAGTAGTAACAACTTACTAATTAAAAGTGAAGTAAATAAACAAAAATGGCCTTATACGCTACAATTCTATTCTAGGTGCATGATAATTTGTTTTCAAACACAGTTAAAACTCTGTTTGCATTCTAAGAAGAATTTATTTTTCTTAGGAATTTGCTTATAAGTGGTTAAAAAGGCTGATGAAAATATTCCTGGCCTGGATCATGCTATATTTTCTTTATATAGCAAAATTTTGGTGTGATTGTTTAATATCCACATTTTCAAATATCCCCTTATTAACCCACTAGAGGCCCAGTGAACAAAAATTCATGCACTCCAGGGGTTCCTTAGCCCAACCTGTGCACTCTTGCAGTCTGGGGGCCCCTGAGGGATGTCCTCTGCAGGAGGTGATTGGTGGGCCCATAGCTGCTGTCACTGGTGGCCTCCCTCTGTGGGAGGGGAGGAGCTGGCCCTGCTCCCCCTCCCCCTCCATTGCTCCTGATCATGGTCCCCTCCTTCTGCCCCCTGGCATCGACATTGGCTGGCCTGACTCCACCTGCTCACCTGTCTTACCCCCTGCTGACCATTCGTTCTCCCATTCAGTCAATTTGCATATTAGGATTTTATTATATAGGATTCCATACTTTGCTTGGTTTAAAAAATTCAGCTCTGTATTTATTTATTTATTTATTTATTTATTTATATTTTAAAATATGTTTTATTGATTTTTTACAGAGAAGAAGAGAGAAGGATAGAGAGTTAGAAACATTGATGAGAGAGAATCATCAATCAGCTGCCTCTTGCACACCCCTTACTGGGGATGTGCCCACAACCAAGGTACATGCCCTTGACCGGAATCGAACCTGGGACCTTTCAGTCCACAGGCCGAAACTCTATCCACTGATCCAAACTGGTTTTGGCTATATTTAAATAAGTTTAAAAAAATAGTTTGCTACATATTTCAAAATAACTGCTTGTGTACACAATTTTCAGTTTCTCACAGCTTAACTCCATTCCTGTTTGTGACCTCACTGATTTTGGTAATATTCATAATAGATTAAATAAATTGTTCTACACCATACTTATTCCAGCAGTAGAATGTAAAGTTTTCATGCACTATTGGAGGTGTGGGAGTTACTTTCAGGTAAATTAATTGAGGATTCAAGTGTGCACCATTACCTATTGCTCTACAGAAATTAAATAGGCCTGACTTAAGGTGCTGGGAACAAGGTCAATGTTTTCTCAAGGAATAATGTGAGATCTAAGAGGGCACTGACAGGCAAAGATATTTATGTTTGGAACTCAAAGGCGTATAAAAGACTCGCCCGTTACTTATTTATGATCTCATTCCACTCAAATGTTACATGACAATCCTTGTACTAAGATGCGCACCCACACTGTAGCTACACAGAGCAAAGGATGCTTAAAGGTCTTGAGAGTTTTTATACCTTTTCCACAAAAATATGCACATGTCATCAAAGGTTCATTGAACTTTTATTCAGGGAGTTCATTTCTGGAAAACTGTGCATACTCTAAAGAATTACGGCCAGTTTTGGAGAATAGCCCAGTCTGAAGTTGGTCACTTAAGAAAACCAGAAATACTATTTAATATGATAAGTCAGTGACCCATATTAACACCAGTATGCACTAGATATAAATATTACCCAAGATTATTTGCAGCAATAAACAGAAAAGCAATTGATGGTAACCTCAGTAATAAAATATTAAAATAATGCTAAAAGACATTAAAAAAGCTCAGGGCTTTGTTACTATGTTTCAATGATGACTACACAAATCTTGTAATATTGTGTAGGCCCAAAACAGCGTAAGGATTAGATCTGGTTTTTAATGTCCTGTGAAAATATAACATTCAATATAAGAATAACAGTTTAGGTGGGTATAAACCAGAATGTAAATAGTGCTAATAAGTAACTTTAATAAGTTAAGATATAATTATATAGAGTAAGCTAAAAGTAGATTCACATATTTTTTCTACACAAAGAAAAGGTGAGGCTATGCAAGAAACTAGTTCAGACAGGCTTACCTGAGTTTCAAGAATTTGAGGCTAGCTTGAGATGATGCATTTATGATGTTGGATCAGAGAATTTTAACCTGAGCCCAGCACTTTGCAGTCATACCAAAGCTGACTTTATAGTGCATGCCCTAGCTTTGCCAATATTTTTTTTTCTTAGTATATTTTAGACAAGGGAACTATCGCTTTATGGTAACCATTTACAATTTGCCTGCATAAGTAAACAGGTAATAATAAAACAATGACTTATTCGTCTGTTCCTTGGGCCAAATTCAAGGATAACTCTGTCAAGAGTTATAGTCCTAAGAAATATATCCATGGTAATTTCCAATTGTAGTTCTGAGAGTTGCAGAGTCTTGTCTGTTGACTTTTCGACCATTATGATATCAAAAGGTCACAAGATTTTCCAAAGTTAGAAAACCTCAGAGAGTAATTTCTGATTATTTTTTAATAAAGTGAAATTAAAGTCACGTTCACTTCAAAAGCAGAGGAGTGCTATAAGGTTACCAAATATCAGGCAGAAGACCATGTGGCTGTGACTCTGCCAACAGCAATGACCAGAGGAAAATCCCAAGAGACTTACTGCTTCATCAAGGATTCGTGGCCACCTGCCTGATGGTGTGTAGTCATTGTATAGTTAAATGACTACATTTTATACTTCCAGGGCCAGAGGCCCTAGACAACTCAATGTTCATCTGTTGTTTCAGAAATGAGGGGTTGGTTTCATTTATTGCATATGAAAATCACCAAATAGCAGATGGAGTTGGAGATCTTGAATTGATATGAGGATAGATATCCTCATGAAAGAGATCCAAACATGCTTTTTATGAAGCTTATTTTATTCTACAGGTGAGAAAACGATGAATGATTATCAGGAGGGCATTTGTAAAACAAATTTAAAAAAAAACCTTTAATAAGCAAGTAAAGGTTAAAATCTCATCTATTAAAATGAATATCAGTGTAGTTTAAAATCTCATTTCTCATTGAAATGATAAACTATAATTATTGGGAGTAGAAATAAAGGCTAGTAGTTAAAATATGTACTAAATAAAATAAATAAATAAGCTAAAATACATAATTCAAAATCTTAAGAGTAGTATTCTGAAATGTCCCTATTGCCGACAAGAATAAAGTTAACCATTAATGCCATAACTAAAAATAAAATAGGAATATTTAATTTACTATGCATTTATGGAGCATTCTATCATAATGTAATGGATCCGACTCCTGTGAAAATTTTTCAAGTACAGTTAAAAATGTAATAGCTTTGATACATTATTCTCTGGGTAGCCATTTATTGATTTTGTTAAAGGTTCATTGAAATATTGTATTTCTGGGTCATCCAGGCAAATGAATTTACAAAGATCACAATGAAGACGCATTTATCCAGCAGGTATGGGCTAGAGGGGGTCAATGGGAAAAACACAAACAAAGGGGACATCTGTAATACTTTCAAGAATACAACTAAATTAAATATATATATATATATATATATATATATATATATATATATATATATATATATATATATATAAATTTGTCCAGAACATATAAATATATGTCAGAATCATTACATTGTATAAAGGAAGGATAAATTAATTCCATAATATACAGCTCTGTTATTATAAAATAATGTGGGAGGAAAAACTTCAAATTGTAGTTATTTCAACAAAAAATGAAGTGAGAACATTTTTATCTAGTTGGTTTAATTTTTAAGCATTTCTTATTTTCTACTATTTTATTTTTAAATATATTTTATTGATTTTTTACAGAGAGGAAGGGAGAGAGATAGAGAGCTAGAAACATCAATGAGAGAGAAACACTGACCAGCTGCCTCTTGCACACCCCCCACTGGGGATGTGCCCGCAACCAATGTACATGCCCTTGACCAGAATCGAACCTGGGACTCTTCAGTCCGCAGACCTACGCTCTACCACTGAGCCAAAATAGTTTCGGCTATTTTCTACTATTTTAAATATATTGAGATGTTTTTCCTAATTTCAGATAAACAAGTCTTTGGAATAAGCGTCCATTCCAATGAAAAGTTGATTTAAGTAGAGAGAAAATATTTTAATTTCCAAACCTCAAGTCTAGTTTCTAATAGCCATATTTATGCTAAAAGCTACACTAATGTAATTTCTAGCTTATAAACTAGGGCTAACCTGTTTGCAACCATATGTCCTAAGGATTTTAAAAATATTACAGATATGAATAATATATTACTTTTTCTTTCCTATCAAATAAATGGGAAAAAAGGAGCATGACACAGATAACTTGGCAAATAAGGAGCCAATGGATGTGTTAAAGTTAAAAATGAGGGCAGTTTATAAATACTAACAAATTACCTCAAATAATAAATTCCAACAACAAGGAAAATTTCAATCTCTAATATCAATCCATGGAGACAGTGTGGAGTGTATTCAACTAAGTTGAAGCAGCTGAAATGAGATGATGGTGGGCCCCAGAGAACAGGGCGCCTTACAAAAGAGTAGTAAGCAGTTGAAATGGAAAGTAGTTTGCAACAATTTTAGAAATACATCACCAGTATCAAATGTAATATCCAGATGAGATGTTTATGACCCAAGCAAGTTCATTTAAAGGAACATGAGATGGGACAATGATAGCCTTGTAGATAAAAAGGTATTCATAATCTTAATAAAAAGTAAGCCTCTAGTTAACACACACACACACACACACACACACACACACACACACACACAACCTGCAGGATGCAGGGTTGGGCAAAAGTAGGTTTAGAGTGTTCTTATGGAAAATAATGCAATAATTAATAAGTAATACAAGAATAAACGGTTTTGCATCCTCACAACTGTAAACCCACTTTTGCCTAACTCTGTGTATGTGTTGTATGTATTATATTACATACATAAGCTTCAAACATCTGGAAATTTTCATTTGGCTAATTTTATAGTTTTCCAAAATACCTTGTGTTCTTCATTTCTGATAACGTCTGAATTATGTTTGAAAACACTTTTAAGAGGTCAAATTTTAACTATAACCCCACAGAAAACATCTAAATGCCAAATTAAAACAATGGGAAATTAATTGTAGTTGCTCATTTGTTTTAAAATAAGATTACATTTCTCTTTCAATATTCATGGGTTATTAAAAAAGCATGCTTGACAAATGAAATTGTGTTTTCATTTTGGCTTTTCCTCATGCACTGGTGGTTCTGAACAGGCACAAAGGCTCCATATTTATAAACAGATTATGACCTCCCTAGACAACTCAATTAAAGCAGGAGAGAAACATAAGAGTATTAAAATTCATTACAGAAAGCATTTGCTGAGGTTCGAAAGTGAAACTCTAAAATCTGAATACATAATATATTTAAATACCTTTAAACACTTAATGGATCCGGCATTCCCAGCTTATTCAGCAGTTAAGCAGTCCAGCCATGTTTCTAATGAGATTTCCCCAAACTTTATGGTCATTGCATTTATCAGTATTAGCATTCAAAAATAAATTGAAAATAGAATTTTATGTCTGGATGCCTATTTGTCACTTTTTTTTTCTTTTCTAAGCTCTTAAGTATACTAGAACAGTGAAAAGGTATCCTATTACTGGGGATATCTGCGAATTACTGAATAAAGCACATGTGCACACCAGTCATTGTTATGAGTTAGTATTAAAATTTCCTTTTGTTTCTTTCTCAAATTTGAGCCTATCTCTGTATGACTTTTTCCTTAGAAAGGAAGGTGATGATAGCAATAATAAAAGTTCCCTGTTGGCAAAGAAACCAAGGCACTCTTCTTATAATGTTGCATCATGCTCAGTACTCTGGTTTGAGGGAATGCCTTCCACTTCACATTTTCACTGGGTAAAAATATGGGCTTTATATACTATCTTGTAGCTCCATTTATCTTCCTTCAGCAGTTTCCAAACTGTCAGCTGTTCTAATATCCATGATCAAATGTCCTTACCCACTGTCTGCTACCATAAGTGCTCTTAGTTTCATACTAAGACTGAACTGACCTCAATTTTCATCCTCCACACTTTGGGTATTAGACAATTTATTTTCTTATATATGTGAACTATACCAGCTACAAAATAATAAACCAGTTTCAGTTTTACGGAAACTATTCTAATGTGCTCTGTTATTGTCAAATACAATGGAGAACCATGTTTCTTTCCTATATATCAAGAAAAAGAGAAGGAATGCATGTCTTTGAAAATGTGGACTAGGCAAACTGTATATTTGTTTTCAAGCAAAGAGTTCCTGGGATGTAAATACAACTTTGTTGAATCCCATAATTTGAGGGCCATGTTAAGAATAATCTTTTTTAAAAATATCTATTTTTTAATTTTATTTCAGAGAGGATGGGAGGAGAGAAAGACAGAGACATCATGATGAGAGAGAATCACTGATTGGCTGCCTCCTGCATGCCTCCTGCTGGGAATGGAGCTGGCAACCTGGGCATGTGCCCTGACTAGGAATCAAACTGGGACCTCCTGGTTCATAAGTCGATGCTCAACCACTGAGCCACACCATCTGGGCAAGAGACTAACCTTAACTTTTGTTAAATTAAGAAGTCTTTTGGACTCTTATCCATTGAATCTCTATCATTTGTAATGAACTGTATGGTGCCTGCATCACAGTGGATGTAAACAGTCACTCCATTGAGAAAACAATGTTGCCCACTCCACAAAAGGAGCTCCTTGATTTTTTCACAGGAAATGCATAGTTCTAGCCAATACATTGTTGGATTAACATGGGCATGTTACCTATTTGGGGTCATATGGTTTTTAAAGACAAAATTAATGAGTTTTATATAAGTTTCCTGCTCTTGTTTGTTAAACAGTATTTTCACAGAATTCATTAATATTATTGTTCTTTTTCTAAAACTAAAGTTTGCATCTACTAGTACATTAGTTTCAGGTGTACAGCATAGTTATTAGACATATGTATAGCTTACAATGGTATCATTGTCTATTATTGATAAAGCTATCATTCTTGGGAGGGAGCTACTTTCTCCTCACTAGACAGACCACCTATTCCTTTCTACTAATGACTGTAGCTCCAAATCTTTTTTTCCCCCTTGAGCACTGAGGTGAATCCACATCCAAAAGTGCAACTAGTTATAGAAGTCACTACTTCTATACAAATTCCCAGGAAATACTCTCCAGCTCTCAGTCATTTTCCTCCTTCCAAAATTTGGGAACTCCCTTATAGATATTATTTTCCTGGCTTATTGGTGAGTCTCATAGTGCAAATAAAATGCAACTGCGCTATTCATTTGTGACAAATATTTAAGGCAGATGTGTTTTTTTTTTGTCTGTTATAAGGGAGCCACCAAATCTCTCACAATACTCAACGATTTCATGGGAAACTCTAGAAGTGAATGCCATATATATATATATATATATATATATATATATATATATATATATATATATATATAAGTTATATAGCAGAGAATCCCCTGCTAAAATCCGTGCACACTTTACAGAAAATTTAATGGATAATTTAAAGTTCCATAATGTTGTAAAGAGTTTTTCAACATCTCAAATTGATTCACAAATCAATTTAAAACGCATTCACATCTAGCTGCAGCTTGCACCTATCGTGTTTTGAGAAACGTTAGTCACCAGAGTTCTAGTAAGTCTGATTTATCATAAAAGAAGAAAACAGCAAGAAATGATGACATAGATGAACATGCAAGGTGTTAAAGACAAAAAATACTGAGGTTTCCTACAAAGGAAAGAAACTAAAACAACCTCAGGCAAATATCTAGATTTCAGAAATCCTCATTTGTAATATAACAAATAAATTAATTTTCTGGTGATATTGTATCTATTTGACAAGGAAATTTGTTTAGCAGAGAAATCCATTAAAACATTAACCACAGGCAAGCAACTGCATCTGTCAAGACTGTGTGAAACCTTCGGCCATGAAAGCAGAAAACAGGAAGCACATCTAGACACAAATTAATTGTGTTTCGTTTTCCCAAACCTGACACTCTCTGTTAATTCTTCCTACATTGTGAAGAAAACAAAAACCCAAGTAAGAAGAGGGACTGTAATATTTTCTTTCATCTAATACAATGAGTTAATAATCATATCATAAAAAGGATCCTTGATATATTTTTCACACCATATACATTAAGCATGTCAAAGTCCTGATAATATAAGGTACTTCACTGTAAAATTTAATTAACTTCTTTTGAAGCACACTTCAATAAATATAATGACAGGATATTTATACACTTTAGCACATAGCACAGTAGTGAATAAATGTTATTTAAAATATATATCAGATTGTAAAGTAGATGTCTTTCTACCTAATGGGAAAGCCAAACATATAGACGCAATAGAGATGACCTATAATTCAAGTCAGTGTACTGTTATTAAGATCCCATTGTGTAATAGGCTTTTTGCTAAATCCTTTCAATGAGCCTTTCAATAGGTATCAACCTTTAAATTCTCAGTTATATAGAGAAAAAAAATGCACATGATTTCAAACGTAGATATAGAGATTCCATATCACCTGTCAGGTGGCAGAGCTAGAAATATAGTCAAAACTTCTGACTCCAGATCCAGCTCACTCCACAAGCACCCATCATCATGGTTTTTAGGCACTTGACATATTTTGAAATTCTTATTTATGGAATTTATAGTTCAAGTTTCTATAAATAGATCAAGTTTCCTATAAATAGATCAAGCTTTTCTATTTATAAATAAAGTTTCCACTCTATTACTTCATGGCATTCCTGTAAAATATTTGTGAATTACAGTTTTTGATTTTGTAGTTTTGCTTAAAGTCTATGTAATATAAAAAGTGTTTACCTTTGAATAAATTGTATTCCTAATTGAATGTTAAGCACTTACCAAAGAGCTTAATAAGTGTACATTTCCCTGTACTCCTCCTAGCTTTTCTGTGTAATAGATTGAAACTGTCCTAAATATTATGATTGCTTTTCTATTTATTTATCAAACTAGTGGCTCAGTGCCTGGACTTGTGCCCATTGAAAGGAAGCTGACTGATGAAATATTTGTGTGGTAATTTCATTACTGCAAAAAAAAAGTATATATCAAAATAGTAAATTTATCTATAATAATAAAAGTGTAATATATTAATTAGACCTTTCCGATGTCATTCCAGATGTCCTTCCAGATGAAGCCACAGTGGCAGGAGCCAAGGCAGAGGTGGTTAGGGGTAATCAGGCAGGCAGGCAGGCAAGCAGTTAGAAGCCCTTGGTGCCAGATTGTGAGAGGGATGTCTGACTGCCAGTTTAGGCCCAATCCCTTAGGGATTCCTATGGGATCAGTTCTAAACTGGCAATCGGACATCCCCCAAGGGGTCCCGGATTGCAACAGGGTGCAGGCCAGGGTGAGGGACCCCCTACTCCCCTGCATGAATTTTATGCACTGTGCCTCCAGTATATGTATAAAAGCCTAAGCGACCAAATGACTGAATGACCAAACTACTACTAGACGGGCGAGCAACCAGTCACTATGACACACACTGACCACAAGGAGGCAGGTGCTCAATGCAAGAGCTTCCCCCTGGTGGTCAGGGTGCTCCCACAGCAGTAGTGCTGCTCTGGGACCAACCCATCCCGGCAGGAGGCAGACACTCCCTCCTTCAGGAGTCCTCCAGGTCCAATTTCCAGAGAATGGGCCAGGCACCAATGACGGGTGCTATGAGCATGATCCTGACAGCGCTGCCAGCCTCCTGGAAGTCAGCCTCGGGCACCATGCCTACTTCCCCTCCCTGGATGCTTCACAAGAAAGGATATAAAAGCAGCCATCCGGTGGCTCCAGACAACCAGCTCGGACGTCAGCAGGATGGATCCAGATCCCAGGCCAGTAAAGATGTCTCACTGCCTGCCCACAGGGCCAATTGCTTACTGGCCTCCATCCCTATATCCCTTAGGACAGGTGCCAGATACAGGGCTCATGGCAGATGAGCATCACTCTGGGGCACGAGCCTCTCCTAATTGGAACTGACTGGGTGTGAGCCCATGGCAGGCTCAGCAGGGCTGGGATGAGTGGGAGTGGCAGGCAGGAGTGGTAGGTGGCATTGGACTGCCAGTTTCAGCCTGATCCCTGCAAGCCACCCTGAAGGGCCCCATCTATGCACAAATTCATGCACTTGGCCTCTAGTATAATGTAGTATTATAAAATTAGAACACATGTGATTGGCTCCAGTGAGAGCTTTATATGAGAGCTTTATAGAATCACATCATTAAAATGTTTATACTACCCAAAGCAATGTATAGATTCATTGCAATCCCCATTAAAAGACCAATGGTATATTTCAAAGTTCTAGAACTAACTCTCCAAAAATTCATCTGTAACAAAAAAAAAACACACACACACAACAACAATAACAACAAAAGACACCTCAAATAACCACATAAATCCTGAGAAAGAAGAACAAAGTAGGAGGAATCACAATGCCACATATCAAGCTATATTAAAAACTCACTGTTCTCAAAATTGCCTGGTACTGGCACAAGAACAGACATATAGACCAGTGGAACAGAACAGAGAACCCAGTAATTGGTCCAAGCTATTATGCTCAATTCATATTTGACAAAGGAAGCAAAAGCATACAATGGAGTTAAGACAGTCTCTTCAATAAATTGTGCTTGGAAAATTGGACAGAGACATGCAAAAGGGGGGGGGGGGGGGAAGAAACTAGACCACCAACTGACATCATACACAAAAATAAACTCCAAATGGATAAAGGACTTAAATGTAAGACAGGAAACCATAAAAAATCTTTAAAGAATCCATAAACAGCAAAATATCAGACATATTTTGTAGCAATATATTTGCCTATTTAGCACCGAGGTCAATGGAAACTAAGGAAAAAGTAAACAAACGGGACTACATCAGAATAAAAAGTTTCTGCACAGCAAAAGAAGCCATCAACAAAACAACAAGAGAGAGCACTGTATAGGAAAACATGTGCCAATGTTATTTCCGATAAGGGTTTAATCTCCGAAATTTATAGGGAACTTATCCAACTTAACAAAAGGAAGGTAACCAATCCAATGAAAAAAATGGGCAAAGGACCTAAATAGATACTTTCGCAAGAGGACTTACAGAAGGCCAAGAGACATATAAAAACATACTCAAAGTCACTAATTGTCTGAGAGATGCAAATCAAAACGACAATGAGGTACCTCTGCACACCTGTCAGAATGGCTATCAACAACAAATCAACAAAGAATAAGTGCTGGAGAGGAAGTGGAAAAAATAAACCCTTTTGCACTGCTGGTGGGAATGCAGACTGGTGTAGCCACTGTGGAGAACAGTATGGAGTTTCCTCAAAACACTAAAAATGGAACTCCCGTTTGACCCATAGATTCTAAGAAATACTAATCAGAAAGGATATATGCACCCCTATGTTCATAGCAGCACAATTTACCATAGCTAGGATTTGGAGACAGCCTAAGTGCCCATCAGCAGATAAGCAGATTAAAAAGAGTAGTATATCTACATAATGAAATTGAAAGCTGCTGTAAAAAAAAAAAAAAAAAATGGAACTCATATCATTTGCAACAGCATGGATGGACCTAGAGGGCATTATATTGAGTGAAATAAGCCAGTCTGAGAAAGATAAATATTGCATGATCTCACTCATTTGTGGAATATAATGAACAACCTAGACTGATGAACAAAAATAGATCCAAAAACATAGAAGCATTGAACAGACCATCTAACCTCAGAGGACAGGCAGGGGAGAGGCGATAAGAGATCAACCAAAGGACTTATATACATACATACAAGCATAGCCCTTGGACATAGACAGTAGGGGGTGATGCCATGTGCTGGGGGGTGGAAGTGGCCAGGGGGGGAAAAGGAGACATTTGTAATACTTTAAACAATAAAGAATTTAAATTAAAAATATTTGAGTTAAATTATATAAACTACGGTAAAAACAATAAAATTATAGTAAAGATTAATGCATTGTTCTCCTTAAATCAAAAATGTTTTCCAAATTTTATGAGTTTTCCTTTCCTGTTCCATATGCTAACATGCCAACCATGCTTTCTTTGCATGTGAAATCAATGGATATTTTATGAGTTAATTTAATGTTGATCTTTCATGGTATCTATTTCAAAAGTTTGAGAATAATTTTAGGCCTTCTATAAAAATCCTTAATTTATATTGAGTTATAATCTATGAATACATAATGTGATTTCTTAAATGTATATTGAACATACACTTTTAACCCTTGCTTATATTTTTGTTTTGCATAGATAGAAATTATTTTTTATTTTTATGATATTTTTAAATTAAATTTCTATTTTACATACAGTTTTATTTTACTACTTGTTCAAAAAACCATTTGTCCTACAAAAACATTTTCCAACTTTGATTATAGATTCCAAGGACAAATTGGAATGCTTTCTCTATTATGAGCACTTCATGCATCCATTGGTATTTTTTTTTTTTTACATTTCCATAGCACTTATGATCTAAATTTTTGCACATTTCAATTATTTTTTTATTCAAATTTTAACATTTTACATATTACTTTGGACACTTGTTAAAAGGAAAGGACTATATTTTATAAACCTTTGTTATTTGCTCACCTAAGAAAGACTAAGTAATGTAACTTACAGGTGGCAAATGCTTCAATTGATAGTTTATTAATATTTGTTACACTATACATATAATTTTATGAATAATCTTCATAAATTAGAAGCATGGTGTGAACACCCAGCACTACTGGTCAGAGGCCTTTGCTCTTCTAAACCTTTTGTAGCTTAGCACTGTTTTGGTCAAAACAAATTATATATTGGTATTCAGATAGAATTGTGTAGTTCTAACTGTTAATTTATATGGCACAACAGTGGGCCTTTGGAGATATGATTAAGTTAATGATTTTGAGATGGAGAAGTTTACCTGGATTACCCTGATGGGCACTATATCATACGTATATCTATGTAAGATAGCAGCTGAAAAAGACTTAAATGTTAATGTGAAGAGGGAGGAATGCATAAACTTGAAGATAATGACCTTGGTGAATTAGAGTGATGCACCACAAGCCAAGGAATTCCAGGAGACAACAGGAGAGCTGGGAATAGGCAAGGAAGGATTCCCCCATATAGCCTCTGAAGGGAGCAAGGCAACTGTGACATGCCCATGTCCACCCAGTAGTAATATTGACTTTAGATTCAGAACTCCAGAACTCTGAGAAAGCAAATTTGTTTTGTTTTATGCCACCATGTTTGTGATTATTGTTATAGCAGCCACAGGAAACTAATATAGGTACATTTTTGTCAGAAACTTCTAATGAATATTAGTATCCATAAACATGTTAGCCTATGGCTTAGGGAGAGAGGTCCCTAAAAAACTCAATGGTCATATGAATATTTTCTCTTTGTGATCATTTTCTATTTTACCTTCCTTGGGGATAAAAATATTTTAATATTTTGCATTGGAAGCTAGACTTTAAAACATCTTATGAAATGAAAAAAAAAATACTAATTTTTAGAACACTGGGTACCCAGATGGAACGCCAACATTTCAAACTTAAAAAAATTACTACGTTAGAAAATATTCTTCAAATAAATCATGGAGTTAAGTCAGGTATATGAAAATTATGCTCTTTAAATGTCACTTAATACTTTTTAGTGATTAGGTTTTTCAAAAATGAAATTCAAGTAATAAAAAAAGAAAACATCATCAATTCTAGCCCATCTGCATAAGTTTAGCTGCAATGATTCTAATCAAATCACAGAATGGAAATTAAATTAAGTCAATTTTGATTTATACCTGAGGTGTCTCAATCAGAACATTTCATCAAACTAATCAAACTAATTCCCACCTAATGTTATGAAGGTAATTAGGTAAAGCAATAGAAAAACAATTTTCAATAAGCATTTTAGCAGCTAATTTCTATTCCTATGTATTCAAAATCAATGGAAATAGAGTATACATATATATGCATATGTATATGTATGTGCCTAAATAAGTTAAATTATCAAGCCATAAATCTCTGCTAGCTTGAGAAACAACTCAGCGATTTTCATTTTAATTCACTTTTTATAATTAACACTTTATTTAAATAACATAGAATCAATTAAATAAGACACTCAATGCCTGAGACTTCTTTTTCTTTTCTTTTTTTATTTGATTTTTTATGTCTTTCTTATTTCTTATTTTATAAATATGTAGAGATAATAGTTTCCTACACATATTGAACATGTGAAGAAGTGACACATATTAAATATTTTCTTTTTCATTTAAATTTGAAAATCAAAGTCTTAAGTGCATACTATTTAAATAGTCAAAAGTTATTATAAGGCTTATTACAGAAATAGTCTCTTCCACATAATATTTCAATCCATGAATCACTAACTTCAAAACATTATATTGTGTTTTTCTTATGCTACTTACTTTTATTTATTTAATGGAATTATTATGGTATCACTTGATTCTTAACTTTTTCAATGCTATCAAGTGCCTAACCCTTATAGAAGAAAATGTAGGTATGTTATAGTATCACTTCAATAAGCCACCAGCGATATGATATATTTTTCTTCCCTTCAAATATCTTTATACTAGAAAGTTAATTTGAAACAATAGTCAGTGTTATTGTTATTACTATTATTATATAGATAGTTTAAACTGTCATTTATGATTATATTTATTAACCCTATATTATATACTTTTACCCATAATTAATAATTTACTTGTATTTTTAGATCTTTCCTTGCATATAAACATTCATTAATCTAAAATATCCATTAGGTTGTAAAATTGAAACACTTCTTTCCTTATAGAAAATAAAAACACTAAATAATTTATTGGTTTTATGTTTCTTCTTAGTTACAACTCTTCTGTATCTTGTTAATATAGACTGGTTGCATTTTTTGTCCATAAATCCCACAATTTTCTTCTCCCTCTCTTTTTTTTTTCCATTTGGTGAAGAAAATTTTCTTTATAGCTTTCTTAGAAAAGGGTTCTTGAGAGCTATAATTGTTGTGCCCTTGAATTTGTAAAAAATATTTACAGTAATGAATGGCTAGAGTTAGATATAAAATTCTAGATGGGAAGTCATTTTACTTTGGAATTCTGAAGTCTGTGATAGCTGACACTAATTATTTCAGGAGGTTTCCATACTTCTGTTTCCCTTTATTCTAATTTTCAGCTGCATTCATGTCAAGAAAATATATAGCTGCAGTGATAGGAAAGGACTGAGAAAATTTCTGGTTCTGCATTCCCATCCTAACAGCTGACTAATGAAATTTCAATTTTCTCTAACACATACAAATGAGTTCATAAAAGACTATACCTTCAATAAATATAAGAAGGGATAGAGAATTTATCAAAATATTAGTGCAATAAGGTAGATATAAATATGATTGAAAATACTTTACATTGTGCATATAACAAATATCTTTACTCAAAAAAAATAATGTAATTTATTGCTCTTCAAACAAATTTTCATCCTTGAAATAGACATCAAGGTTAGCGCCTGGCCCTACTTTTCTTTCTAGCTCCATCTCCTGATTCTCAGTGCACTGTGTCTGTCATTCTTTTTACCCTTGGACCTTTCATAGTTTCTTGACTCTTTCATAGTCCCTTTTGTACCTTTGAAACTTAATTATGCTTTATATCACTGAAAAACTCTCTCATAGAGACCCACAGGGTTAATTTGAGCCTTGTTATAAGAGTCCTTATTTTCATTTCTAAGCATTTTATATAATTATTTATTTAAATAATGAAAAGTACTTATTTGAACTTTGTCTTATCTGAAAGAAGCTCCATTTTGTTCAGTATTGTAAGCCCATGATCCTATACAATGTGGGTAAATTGTTAGGGACAATAACACTGGCTTTGTAATTCTCTCATTTTTTAACACACACAACACACACACACACAGGGTTTTACCATCACACTGGCCATTGAATTGGTCTTATCATTGGGAGGCTATCAGTATGCACAGATTTTTTTAAAAAATATATAAATAGCATCCTATCTAATAAAGAGGTAATATGCTAATTGACCATCACTCCAACACACAAGATGGCTGCCCCCATGAGGACACAAGATGGCCATCACAAGATGGCCATCACAAGATGGCCAGGAGGAGAGGGAAGTTGTGGTTGATCAGGCCAGGAGAGGAGGGCAGTTAAGGGTGACCAGGCCAGCATGGGAGGGCAGTTGGGGGCAACCAGGCTGGGAGAGGAGGAAAGTTAGGGGCAATTGGGCTGGCAAGGGAGCAGTTAGGTGCCAATCAGTCTGGCAGGGGAGTGGTTAGGGGTAATCAAGCAGGCAGGCAGGCAAGTGGTTGGGAGCCAGCAATCCTGGATTGTGAGAGGGATGTCTCAGATTGGAGAAGGTGCAGGCTGGGCTGAGAGACACCCTTTTCCCCAGGCATGAATTTCATACACCAGGCCTCTAGTATTATATAAAAGTATTACTTTAAAAAAAAATTATCTTTTGTCTCCTAATAGGAGAACAGCAGAACTTAATGCCATTTGCTAATTTATTTTATCTGTTTAAATACTCATTCAACAGCAAATTAGTTTTGCCTCTTATTTCCAGGAAGTGCCCTGAGGCTCTCAAAACTTGTTTTTCTCACATGTTTTGTTATTTTTATAATTAATCATAAGAGTATCCAGGTGAAAAGTGACAATACTGAAAGCATGTAAAATTTAAGTTTGTTGAACAAAAACCAAGATGAGTCATAATTTCTGGACTACGAAAACAGGGATGCACATAAAGCTGTCTTTCACACTCCCATGATACATCCATGATAACTTATGGCTTTTAAAAACAAAGTTTGCTCAGTTATAAATCTCTTAATAAATCTCTTACCTTTTTAAAGAAATTAATGGAGCTAAAGAAGCATGTGTTCCAGTGAAGTCTAAAGAAAATAAAAAAAAAAATAAAAAAACATAAAAGCAAGGGATTCATGTGAGAGTGGATCTATGCAGGAAATATATGATTGTGAATCCTGAAATGATTACATTAAAAACCCACTGCTGAATTCCCATGTTACAGACCAAAAGAGCAATATGATCTAAATAGCAGTCTGAGGGCTGTGGTTTCCAGGTAGGGTCTTTAAGGAAAAAAAAAACAAATAGAACTCAGGTGTTTGAACATTTAAACACATTGTTGAAAGGCAAGTGGTAGAATTGTTTACTTACATAAAAGTAATGATAAACATATAGTTTATATAGAAATCATGTAAGTAAAAATAATGAGACTACAGCCAAACAGAAAAGAAAAGTAAAAGAAATGAGTAATTGTATAATATTACTTAAACTCAGTTACTAATCAGTTTTACATAGATATACTGTAAAGATGATCAATTTAACACATACTCTGTTTTAAATGTGAGGAATGATGAGGATGAAATTGTTGGTGAAAAGATTTGAAATACCTTGCAGCTCTCATCAGGTTATGTGTAAAATACTTAATCATAAACTAGCCTTTCAATCAGATAATCCAGAAATATAGAGATACATTATATGAAAAATTACCATATGGGTTGAGGATGGCTGCTTTGAATGTGTATACTAGTAAAGATCAGAAGAGATAAGAAACATGAGTAAAAGTTTTCATTATAACTCCTATAAACCTATCCTTTTAAAACAATGAGGATATATTATACCAACTTTTAAAAATTTTGACATGTATTATGTCAGAAAATTTTCTGATTCATTAATATATGTTTTAAGCAAGCAGCTCCATTTTTAAACTTAACCATTACAATGCAAATCAGAAATTGCATTCCATAATGTGTATCGCCCCTCTCCCCACCCACTCCCAGTTTATACACTAACGTTCATACAATTAACCTGCTTCAAAAGAATCTTATGCATCCCAAATTCAGCAGAATATTGGTCAGATTCACATTTATTTTTAAAAGCTTTGAAATGTTTAAACACAAACATATTTATGTGAATGCATGTATGTCTGAGCTATCTAGTTGGTTTGCAGACAATTCCAAGTACATATGTGTCTTCTCAACCTGTAGTTTGGGAATACTGTCTCATGTCTAAGAATTTGAGAGAAAAAAAAACAAAAACAAAAACATGCACCCATGAAAAAAACTGTGTATCTCTAATTTTTTAGAATTAGAGGTGTGTGTATGTGTGTGTGTGTGTGTGTGCTTTTTTTCTTTTTTTAATTTTCAGTTGTTTTCTTCATTTCTCTCTGTCTTTTAGGGTATCTCCTCTATTATGCCCAAATCCTATGAATACATGGTATTTAAGATAAGTCACTATATTTTTTTAAGCAGAAAACATATTAAATTGGTACATTAGTTGATCGGGGTGACTCACAACTGAGCAATACTTATTTCATTGCAATTGCAAAAAGGGAGACTATAAACATCATTTTATACCATTTATGCTCCACCTCTTTTATAGAAACACTATAGGCTCAGTACACAAATTTGTGTATGGGTGGGATCTGACTGGCCCTGCAGATTGGTGCAGGGCCTGTAGGGAGGAGGAGATGGTGGGAGGTTTGCCAACCGACCCTCCCTGATTGGGCCCAATCAGGTCTGGGTTGACTGGGGGAAAGGGCCATGGGCGATAGGCTGGTGTGCACTGCCCCTAATTGGGGTTGGAGGGCTGATTGGAGGTGGGGGCCAGCCATCAGGAGAGGGTGTTGGTGGTAGTCCAGCTGGCCCTGCCCCCTTTTGGGGTGGGGAGTTCAATCAGGGATGGAGCAGCCAGGGGGCGGGGCTGTAGGCCTATAGTGGTGGGATGGGCTGATCTGGGGTGGGCTGACCTGGGGAAGGGGAGGGGGTGTTTGGCTAGTGGCCTGCTTTTGATTAGAGTGGGAGAGTCTGATCAGGGGCAGGCTGACAGTGGGGAAGAGCCTAGAGATTGGCCAGCCAGTCCCACCCCCTGATCAGGCGCCATAGTGGGCATCATAGCTACCATTTGTTAGGTCTTTATGGCCCTTATGGCCACTGGCTTTTTACATATACAGATAACCCTTCAAAATGTCATACGTTAAATGTTCTCCAAACTAGTCATCTATTGATATAACTATATGAAAGACAATCCTAAACAATTCAAATTTACTTGTTAAAATATAAAACCCTATTGAAGGCAGACATGTAAAAAGTAAACTATGTTGAAGCACAAATAAAAAACAAAACAAAAAACAAAAAAACAAAAAAAAACCATGAGGTTTACTGTAACTTAAGAGTTCAGTGCTGAAATTAATATGGTGATATGCAAATGTGTAGTATTTTTTAGTTTCCTACATTTTGGTTGATGCATCTGGAAGTGACTATAACAGAAAATGGAGCATATAATTTCCTAGACACCATTAATAGATTTCAAGCCCATATAGATTTTAAACCATTTCTGAGATTTTCCCCCTTTTGATATGCAGTGTCTTATTAATGCATGCATAATTCAATAACAGCTCAGGCTGTTGAACTTTAGAACACAGCAGAGATATTCAATTATATTTGGGTAATTCACTTTGAGAAATTGCTAGCATGTACTATAATTCTATCATTTAAACCTTCTCCTTTAATTTTATATGTTGATAACTTCAATTATTTTATATTGCCAATAAGTCACTGATGATTCTACCAGTGAGATTTTGTTATAGATGTTAGAGAAGCAAATTAACTTAAATTATGTGCTGCGCAAAGTCTGAATTTTTTAACACTGAGAATTGGCATTTAATATTAGATTTATACATGGATTATCTGGGAGTGCTATTTTTAGAAGATACTTTGCATCAGGGGCCTGTCCTCAATTTAGTACACATAAAGTTGTACATTTCTGAAAAACATTTGTAAGCTCTCTTTCTCTCTCTTGCTCGCTCACTGGTTTTATTCTATTCTGCAAGTTGAAGAAAATTCTTATAAACATATTTCTTTGGTAAAACATTTTGCATAGTTTCATGTAATATCTTATTGGTATTTATAAAGCTATCCTTTCCATAATTCCACACTGTTTTATTTTCTCTAATGACCACCCCATTCTAAATTGTCTGTCTCTACATTTTCTTCACAATCTTCCCATCATGTCAAGCTCCAATTCTTAGAGGACTCTACAACAGGCTTATAGAAGTTAATCAACTGTTCTATATACTGTTTTAAAATGTTGTCTTTTTGTTTTACAAAGTCACAACAATATGTATGCCCTTATTTTGAAAAGTATAAGATAGGTATTTACAGTATCATTATATAATGTATTTCATAATGCTTATCAGTGTTTTGTGTATTAAAGATTGAAATCTTCCATGTGATTTAAAAATTGCTTGTGTGAGCCATATTTTATAATTGTTTAATTAAATTTATTGTGACACTGGTTAATAAAATTATATAGATTTCAAATATAAAATTATATAATAAATTGTCTGTATATCACATTGATAGAGTGAAGCAATGCGGACAGCAAAACTGAAAACAGATATATGCAGCCCGTGTCAGATTGTAGGAGACTGTGAGAGCTAATTTTATGTGTCAGTTTGGGTAAGCCACAGTAGCCAAATATTTGGTTTAAAATTGTATGTAAAGTTAATTTTTAGATAAAATTATATTTAAACTGGTAGACTTTGAGTAAAGCTCATTACCCTCCATACTGTGTGTGGGCCAATGTTATCTGTGGAAGGTCTTAAGAGGAAACAGACTGGGATTCCCTGAGGAGGGAATTCTAACCAGAGACTGTTTGCAGAATTAAGTTGCAACATTAACTCTTGCCTGGATCTCTGCCTACCCTGAAGATTTGAGACTTGTTGGTTTCTATGATCATATAAGCCAATTCCTTAAAAGAAATATCTCTTATTTATCTACATCTCTATCTATATACCTGTCTCTATTTGCATACCTATTGATAGTGATGGATGAGATGAGATGAGATGAGGTGAGGTGAGATGAGATGAGATGAGATGAGATGAGATGAGATGAGATGAGATGGAGAGAGGGAGGGAGGAAAAGAGGGAGGGAGGAAGCCCTGAGGTTGCTCTTCAGGATAAAGTCTCCAGAAATAGTCAGCAAAGGTCTCCTGGGAGCAAATATCAGACCCTCTTGGGCTGCTGCAGGAAAGACTGGCCCTAAGAGATGTAATATGAGTTCAGGTTACTGAGGCCTTCAACCCATGCAGACATGGGACTGGCGCTCCACAAGGCTTCTGCACCGTTAGCCCAAATTGTTGCCCATGGCTTTTGGGCTTCTGGAAGTTTGCACATTTGCAACCCGAGCATGGGCCCTGCTCTGCCATATGCAGGCCCCCAGCAGATCCTCCTGCACAGCCCTTCCCAGGTTGCATTCCGTCCCTGGCCAGGCCTCCTACATACGGACTTCAGTGACCCCGAGTCTTGAGGCCTTTGGTGGAATCCGTGAATATCAAAGCTTGCAAGCTCAGTGGTTGGAGCCAGCCTTCTTACCCCGCAGGAGGACGGTCAGGAACCAGGGATTTCTCATCCCAGGACTCCCAGGCCTGCCACGTGGAAGCCTAGAGATCTGGCGAGACTGGCAGAGTGCTTGTGTCATAGGATCCTGGAGCTCAGTGCATTGCCAGGTCTCCTCTGTGTCTGGTGGTTCGCATCCTGGGTGGTTCTCCAGGGGAATTTTGAGACTGGCTTCTGCACACAGAAGGCAGGGAGAAGTCTAAGAGAGAGGCAGAGCACTCCAGATAGGTAAGGGCCGTTTTCATAAGCAAGGGAATTTTCGAGAAGAAGGGTAGCTCTCCACACCTGCCCACCAGATTGGTGTTTATCTAGAAACCTTGCCGGGGTTTGACACATTCACTGTCCAGGTGGGCTGGGTGGCACAGGAGGGCATCTTTGAAGTGGCTTCTCCTCGTGTGGGAATAGAGGGCAGAATGCACGTTCCCAGGACAAGAGGCAGTAGCTGGGAGCCTGTAATTGCCGGGGTATAGCTCCAGGTTCACCAGGAGTTCAAGGTCTCTTGATGACCTTCTCCAATACAGCACTCCTGGAGGCCGGCTCCTACAGGGTCACTCACATCCCCTCCTCTGAAGCATGCCCTATGCCAGGTGTCGGCAACCTGTGGCTCTTTTTGTTAAGTGAAAAAATCCTTTTTCTGCACGATTCGGTATATAGCATTAAGGTAAGAAACAATATATGCAGTGTTCTATTTGTTTTAAATGTCGCAATGGTTTTGCGGCTCCCAGGTTTTTTTTTTTTCTTTTTTCTTCGAAAACAGGTCCAAGTGGCTCTTTATGTCTTAAAGGTTGCCGACCCCTGCGCAGTTCAGCAAGAGCTGTCATTACCATGGAGGTGGACGTGGCTTGTTTGGCGGCTACCTGGCTGCCTTGGAGGCAAATGGCATAGCAACAATCTAGGCACATGCAAAAGAAAACACAAGTTAAGATAAGGATTCCCAAAATTAGTGACCACTTTTTCTACCAAGAACCTCATCATCCAAAACACTGGTTTATTCAGTCCCATGGGCTGGTGACCAACTAGCTCCAGGTCTTGACTTGTTCCCTCATGTAATTGAATAAAGATGATACATAGTGCAGTGGTTGGCAAACTCATTAGTCAACAGAGCCAAATATCAGCAGTACAACGATTGAAATTTCTTTGGAGAGCCAAATTTTTTAAACTTACACTTCTCCTAACACCACTTCTTCCAAATAAACTCGACCAGGCTGTGGTATTTTGTGGAAGAGCCACACTCAAGGTGCCAAAGAGCCGCATGTGGCTCACGAGCTGCAGTTTGATGACCACGGCATTAGTGGATTCACTGGGTGGAAACACACAGCATTCTGTTTGGGTAATGGCACAGGTGCCTCCTTGGTGAGGCAGTAATGATGTCCATGACCCTTCTCTCTGGGAGGACAGCTCTTCTCATTTGTTGTTACTGTGGAGCCAGATTCTCCACTGTGCCCAGGTGAGACCCAGGGTGCAGTGACCCAGTCTCCCAGGCAGAAGGCATGGCCAAAGGTCTGTGTCACACAATCACTGGGTCCCATTCAGGGACTGGTAAATTCCTGGGCTGTTCCACCAATCAGTGCAAATCCAGTCCCTATCCTTGGATGGGGCAGGATATCCTTGGTACAGTTGGGTTGGTTCCGTTTAGAATGAATTTTCTGTTCCTAGAAGAGGGGTGTGCTCAAATGTCTATAAACCAGATGATGCCACAGGAACCCATTCCAGCTGAGTGTAGCCTCCAGTAGCTCTGATATTTTTGGATGTTTTTGGAAAGCAGTTTGATGGGATGCCTGTATAGTTTTATTGACAGGAAATAAAGACTACTAGTGCCCAGTGTTATTGATAGTGTGTGTCACAGGCCAGGTCTCTGGATCAATATTAGCAACTAGAGGCCTGATGCATGCAGATTCATGCAAAAATGGGCCTTCTTTCCCCTGGCTGCTGGCACTGCCTTAGCTCTGGATGGAGCTGCCTCTCTGCCTTCCCACATTGCCCAGAAGCTGGGAGCATCTGGGTGGTGTTGAATGCCTGAGTTGTCACCATGGTGATGACACAAGCATCCTGCCCCTGCTGCTCGGTGCTTATGTATGCAAATTAACCTGCCATCTTTGTTGGGTTAATTTTCATACTCACTCCTGATTGGTTGGTGGGTATCACAAATATGCTGGGTTTTCTGAAAAATTTATATCATTTGGACAAATTTTGACTTTGCTACAACATCAAGTAAATTTTCCATTAGATGGTTTTTCGTAGGATAAATTTAGGGACAGGCAAAATTGACATGTAACAGTCATTCCACCAAAACTGTGACCGATAATTGCATTCTCACTTACCTCATTTTCCCTATGAAGACAGTTTCTACTGGTATTGGTAGTACTTGTTGATGACTGTTCTTCAGACATATTCTATTGACAATTTAGGCTTCAGAATGTCAACAAAAATGTGATGTCATTACCCAGTGCCCACAGCCACTGTCTGTGGGCTGGGACGGGCTGCTGGCCGCATTTTGTGCCATGGCAGCGTAGGCTGTGATTTGGTAGGCTGTCACTCTAGGATGATGATGGGGCTTGTGTCTCACTTGGGAGAGCTGAGTGTTGCTTTGTTGGTGCCAGGTCTATGGTGCCATTTCTCTGTGCACATCATGACAGCACCTGCATTGAGTGCCTGCCTTTCTGATGGTTAGTGTGCATCATAGCAATCTGTCAGACAATGGGAAGGACACTTATCATATTAGCCTTTTATATATATACTAGAGGCCCAATGCACAGATTCATGCACTGGTGGGATCCCTCGGTGTAGAGTGTGGGGATCAGGCTGAAGCCAACAATCCCATGCCACCTGCTGCTCCTGCTCATCCTGGCCCTGCTGTGCTTGCTGCCACTGCTAGGTAGGCTCATCGCTGCTCCACTACCATCTCTGGGCTGCAATTGCCAGCTGTGAGCCCTGTGTCTGACGCCCATCAGTAATCTGAGAGGCATTCCTGTTGTGGGAGTGCACTAAGCACCAGGGGTCAACTCCTGCATTGAGTGTCTGCCCCCTGGAGGTCAGTCAGCATCATAGTAACTAGTAGACCAGTCATTCGGTGCTTAGGCATATATATATATATATATATATATATATATATATATATATATATATATATATATGTAATAATAATAACAACAATAATTGAACTGTAAGCCTCATTATTTATAGTTATGAAGTTACAGATATCACATGTTTATTTTCAATGTCAGCCATTATAACCAAAAATTGGAAATGTCATTAAATTCAATAAAAGTTTTGCCCTAGCCAGTTTGGCTCAGTACAGTGGTGCCTCGCATAAAGAACGCCTCGCACAGCGAACGCTGCACACAACGAACTTCATTTCATGATTCATACAACGAACTTCGTTTCACACAACGAAGTTGCCCGAGCTTCCACGACTGCTTCGCCTGAGCTTCCACGATCGCTGCCAATGTATTGCATCCTTCCGCGCAGGCACTGCAGGCAGTCGTTAGTCACTGCGCTTAACTTAAGCACGTATCGCGGCAATCGTTCTTCATTACGAATTAAATCACGCACGTATCACGGCAGTCGTCCTTTTAAGTTAAACTCAATATTTTTTTTATATCATGGCTTCTAAAAAAAGCAGGAAGGTGATTTCTGTTGAAATGAAACAGGAAATAATTAGAAGGAGTGAATGTGGGGTAAAACAGTGTGACCTCGTCAAAGAGTTTGGCCTCAGCAAGACCACCATTTTCACCATTTTGACAAATAAGGATGCAATCAAATCAGCCAAAGTAGCCAAAGGAATATCAAAACTATTTCATGAAAAACATAGGTCTTCAATCCACGAGGAAATGGAGAGGCTATTAGCGATTTGGATTAAGGACAGGCAGGTGAAAGGTGACGTAACAACCCAAGATATCTGTCACAAAGCCAAGAGAATTTATGACGATCTAAAGAAAAACGTCCCTGGAAGTAGCAGCAATCAAGATAATGAAGAAGAATTCAAAGCCAGCAGGGGGTGGTTTTTTAGATTTAAGAAAAGGTGTGGAATCCACAGCGTTACTATGCATGGTGAGGCTGGCAGTGCTGACAAGAAAGAAGCAGAAAAGTTCTCTATTAACTTTCAAAAATGTATTAAGGATGAAGGATACTGCCCACAACAAGTGTTCAATGCCGATGAAACGGGTCTTTTCTGGAAAAGAATGCCGAGCAGAACCTTCATTACAAAAGAGGAGAAGAAATTGCCAGGACACAAAGCCATGAAGGACAGACTTACCCTTATGTTTTCGTCTAATGCCAGAGGAGACCTCAAGATCAAACCTCTATTGGTTTATCACTCTGAAAATCCAAGAATTTTCAAGAAAAATAACGTTATTAAGTCCAAACTGCCTGTCCGATCAAAAAGCCTGGGTGACCCAAGTTATCTTCAACGAATGGATTCTGGAAACCTTTGCTCCTGCCGTGAAGAAATTCTTGCTGGAAAAAGAACTGCCGCTCAAAGCCCTTCTGATACTCGACAATGCCCCTTCTCACCCAAAAGACCTGGAGGAAATATTGCAGGAAAATTATCCTTTTATCACGGTGCAGTATTTGCCACCAAACACCACATCCATTCTTCAGCCAATGGATCAGCAAGTTATTGCGAACTTTAAAAAACTCTACACTAGAGCCCTCTTTAATAAGGTGTTTGAAGAATGCGAGTTTGGTGGAGACAATATGACTGTCCGAAAGTTTTGGAAGGAGAAATTTGATGTCCTTATGGCAATACGACTTATACAGAAGGCCTGGGAAGAAGTGTCACAAAGGACCCTCATTTCTGCTTGGAAGATGCTTGTGCCTTCGTGGACCCAGGAAGAAGCAGTAGTTGATGACACAGAAGTGGTGAAGGACATCATCACAGTGGCCCAAAGGTTGGAATTAGAGGTAGAGGAAGAGGATGTAGAGGAGCTTATTGAGGAACACGAAGAAGAGCTGACAACTGAAGAGCTCCAAGCACTTCTGGTCCAGCAACAGGACAATGCTCAAAGGGAAGCGTCATCTGATAACGAGGAGCAACAATCAAACAATCAACCAATCCCAACTGCTGACATCAAGAACATCCTGGTCAAATGGAAAGCAGTTCAGGAGTTTACCAATGCCCACTATCCGGATTCAGCTGAAGCAAACAGGATCAACGATCTTTACTCCGATACTCTTGTCCGTTATTTCCGGCAGATGTTGGAGAAAAGAGAAAAACAAACGACTTTGGACAGGTTTTTCATGAAACCATCGGCCAAAAAGCAGAAAATGGATGAAGATGTGCAAGATTCAGTAGATTCTACTTAGTCTGTCTTAAAATTAAAAAAATGTGTGTTTTTTTTTAATTATGTTTTTAGATGTATCTAAATAAAAATAATAACAAAAAATTTATCTTTTTTTATGTCATCTTAGCATATTTTATGCTACAGAACGAATTATTTTTTTTAACATGTATTGTTATGGGAAAATGCGTTTCACATAACGAACTTTTCGCTTAACAAACTTGCTCCTGGAACGAATTAAGTTCATTGTGTGAGGCACCACTGTATATAATAGAAAGTGTAGGCCCAGGGACTGAAGGGTACCAGGTTCGGTTCTGGTCAAAGGCACGTACTTGGTTGCAGGTTTCCCGGCCATAGTCAGGGTGCATGCAGGAGGCAGTCAATAATTGTGTCTCTCTCACATTGACGTTTCTCTCTCTCTCCATCTACCTTTTACTATCTCTAAAAAATCAATGGAAAAATATCCTTGGGTGATTTAACAAAACAAACAAAGTTAAAAAAATTTATTACAATTTCATGTTTAAATATTAACAAGTATATAACATTTTCTATTTGCAGCCTCAATTCTTCCATGTTTTCAGTTTAATCTACTTAACTGCCTTCAAAAGAACTTGAGAAATAAATGATAATGAATTTACTTTTATCCTTCATAAATACTTTAATGTAGGGTTGACTCATGAGCTGGCAGATATATATTCGACCCTGTCATGAATCTGAATCATTCACAGACTGAGAATAAATAACTTTCACTGTAAAGCAAATTAATTTCTCCAGGATTGCACGTGACTTAGTTAATCATCTTTTCTACCTACGTCCATAACTCCCTGCTCTCCTGAAACATTTACAGTTACTTTCCTGGAGAAAATTGCTCATCTTCAGAAAACTTTACTCATCTGATTCACTTTGTACATATATCCAAGGCTCATTTTTGTTAAGAATTTCCCCATCGTAAAAAACAAACAAAACAAAAACAAAACAAAACAAAACACAACACCAAATATTTATAGCAGTATATTTTCAACCTTTCTAAATATTTTATATATTGTACTTTGGATTCAAAACACCTTAGCAATGATTAAAATGAATCCATCATTGTACTTGTATAAATTTAGAGATATTCACTTTATTTTCATAATGAATGAACAATATATTATACTGAGCTGCCACATTTGCATTAGAGGAGACTCACTGGGGAAACCCAATGTCATTAACTTAATTTAAAGACTAAAAACAAAAATTGGTATGAAATACCTGCTACTGATTTAACTTAAAACAAATCAATGAAGCAACAAAAATATGTGGTAACAACAGTCATAAATTGTTCTTTGTTTTACTTAATACAACACTGCGATCTTATGATCCTCTATAAAAAATTAGAAAAGTACAGTTACACTCTCAACACCATATTTTGCTGCCATTGATTAATTAATATGGCTGTTAACGCCTAAAAGTGTGGGAGGTTAATCAACATTGTAATGAAAAAATTACTCTGAGCACATTAGGTTGGCAGCACAATAAATGTTTCTGAGCCTCTAAATGTTGTATTTGGACAAAAATACATATGATGGTCCATGGATTTCTATATTGCATTTTCTGCATTGTGTAACAAGAATAAAACAAAAGTGTTAACACAAACAAGCACTGGCAGTAGTCATATACTGAGAAATATTTGTAAGAAGTTTTTATTTTTTCACTAAGTTTTCATTTTTAAGCTCAGTGCTTTATACATATACGTAGCATAGCAGTATAATATGGTATAAAGGATAAATTGAAGGAACTTATTCAAAAATAAATCTTGAGGGGTGCCTAAAAATCACAGTTAATTTTAAATTGTGACTTTCATTTTAAATGGGACTAAGCCATTAGGAGTTCTGTTGCAAGATCATTGTTTTATCTTGCAATTAAACATCATTTATCAGAGGTTTAAACACAGTGGCTCATGGAAAAGAGGTATTTCTGTCAGACAGACAAGGATTGAGGATTTTTGAATTCTATATTTCTGAAAGGATTCTACTCTCCAACTTGCATATCATTATTTGTAAAATAGCAAATGGTATGACCTATATTTTCATTAACATTTTGAAGTAAAGAGGTTGGGCGTGCTTGCTTTCCTGGTTAGAGGGCCGTCATTATATTTATGCTATTCTAAAATATAAACCTCTGAGTGACTTTCAACTTCCCTCTGCCTTTTACATAGTACATCAAAAGCCATTTCCTTTTGCTTTGTTCCAAAGGATGTTATTTTATTTTATGTTACCTCAAAAACGCAGTGAGAAACAGGACAGGGTACAGGCAGTATGTGTGTTGGGATAAAGAGGACTGCGGAAGGAAAAGTCAGAGAGAGATGGGGCAAGAGGAAGGGAGATCTCCAGAGCTTTTCTCACGCCGATTTTAAGAACTCAATTTGTCCAAGACATCCGCGGATCATCGCTCCCTCCCAGAATTGTCCGTTCAGAGAAAGGCTTTCTGTGACATTCATTACCGAGCTTTATCCTCCCACCCCGTGGTTTTTGTTGGGAGGGATGAAAAGTAATAACTAGTTCCATATCCGATCTGTATGTTTTTGCCTGAAGAATTCCATCTGTAATTATTTTGGGGCTTATATCCTTCCTGCCTTCCCTCCAAGTTTTGTGTGCGTGTATTGTTTTTTCTTTTCTTTTTTTCTTTAAGGAAGACATTACCATTTTACTTTAGTGTGCTTGAATATATTTCTGAACATAGACTCTTGTGAAAAATAAAGAGTTATTGTTGAAATGTTTTGTATTTTACCTTCATCCAATTAAAATTGTGATCTGTTAACCTCAGGCTTTAACCACACCACTAGATTTTTCTGGACAAACATCTGTGCGTATAGATGACACTGACCAAGTGGGATCTTTTCTTTTCATTTGTTGGTGGGCCTGGACAGACTTCATGTTTACTCTTCTTCCAAAGAATCTCAGAAAAAGTGTGCAGGGTTAACAAGGCTCCACTTCCACAGACACAGAGCTGCCACCTCAGGAGCCTCACATTGACCTTGTCTCTGCTCATTCTTTTTAACCAGTCCCAGTTGTATCAGGACAGACATCTATGTACATATACATGCATGTATTATATATATACTAGAGGCCTGTTGCACGAAGGTTTGTCCAGTAAGCCTTCCTTTCCCTGGCTGCCATCACCGGTTTTCCTGTGGCACCTGGGACCCAGACCTTTGCTCTGGCCACCGCCTTCAGTCTTTGCTCCAGCCAGAGAACGGCTCCTGTAACTCCCTTTGCCCCCTGCCCTCCCTTTCATAGTAGGTGTCCCGCCCCACCCAGCTACTCCACACCTGCATATGTCCTGCCCAGAGGCCACCATCTTTAGTGGGTTAATTTGCATTCTCACTCCTGATTGGCTGATGGCTATCGTGAAGTGATGCTCAATTTGCATATTCTCTTTTATTAGTGTTGACTAGAGGCCTGATGCACAAAATTCGTGCAAAAGTAGGCCTTCCTTCCCCAGCTGCCGGCAGTAGATTCCCTCTGGCACCAGGACTCAGGCTTCCCTCATAGTCCTGGCTTCATCTGGAAGGTTGTCCTGAAGGATGTCCAGTCTAATTAGCATACTATGCTTTCATTATTATAGATATTACATATAATATATATTACACATGCACTTGTTTGTAAATATAAATATCATTTAGGCACTGCAAATCTCTTCAGGAAAGGTGTATGCTTAGTTCAAACTCATTTTTTTTTCCTTCTAATTCTTGCCTGTCTGGCATTTTGCACCATCAACTCATAGCCACTTTCAAAGTCTAAACTTTAATCACAGTCTTTCCAATTCAAGTACAAAGATGAAAACTCCCACTTGACCTCTATTCTCTCTACTCACTGTATTTTCTGTCTACAGTCTCTTGGCTGCCTTGATTGCTCTCTCCAATCAAGAGAGTGCTTTTTTTGTGTGGAGGGAGGAGAGGTAGGGGTAAATTTTTACTGACTTTTTCTCAGGTAGAGGGTTATTATATTAGCTGCCCTATCATGTTCAAACGCAGAAGTTTGTCATAGTCTCTTTTTATGCCATCCTAACTTTCCCTTTAATGCCCAGCATAGTTTGTGGCACATATACTTCTTCAGTAAATATTAGTTTAATGAAATAGCATATAAACTACATAAATGATGCAACCCCTTAAAACTACATGCAAATGAGATCCATGCAAAGGTCTACATCTACCAGGTATAAATACTTTGGAGAATTCTCTGAGATATAGAGTAAATTCTTTTAAATGCAGAACAATTGAAAATCAACTGTTGTAGAGAATATGATGATAGGACAGGTAAGTAAAATAAAAATCATAATTTATTTCAAGAAGTAGACTTATAGCAAAGAATCATCTGTAAACAGAGAAGAGAAGCATTTAAAGCAATACTGTACAGGATAAACGGTTTGAAAAGGCTTCCTTGAATTCAAACAGTCTAAAACCTGAAGGCAAATTAATCTAAGTAAATAACAAGGAAAAAGTCATTATAGACAAGAAAAATGGCACAGGTAATGGCCCAGATGTATAAAAGTACCGTATTTTTCGGACCATAAGACGCACCGGACCATAAGACGCACCAGTTTTTAGAGAAGGGAAATGAAGAAAAAAAGATTCTGAAACAAATAGTGTCCTAAAATATTTTATGTGCATTAAAACCCAACATCACAGTCATAAACACGTGTAATCAACCCTGTAAAGTAAACAGCAGCATTTAGAACCATTTTAGAGCCGGGCAAGCACACAGAGACCACACAGAGCCGGGCAAGTAAAAAAACTTTTTTTTTTAAAGTGTATGTATAGGCTATATTTGGACCATAAGACACAGGGACTTTTTCCCCCCACTTCTGGGGGGGAAAAAAGTGCGTCTTATGGTCCGAAAAATACGGTAAATCTAAAACTTGAGGAAGCTACATGCAAATATAACTAAATGCTAGGGTATAATTGAACTCATTAAATACCTTAGGCAAATAAAGAAATGATAGAATTATAAATCCTTCACATTTGTTAACCCCACAGTATGCAACCCCTCCATATGAATGGCCTTAAGAATGGTTCTGGCCAAAACTGGTTTGGGTCAATGGATAGAGCGTCGGCTTGGGGACTGAAGGGTCCCGGGTTTGATTCCGGTCAAGGGCATGTACCTTGGTTGAAGGAATATCCTCAGTAAGGGGTGTGAAAGAGGCAGCTGATCGATTACTCTCTCTCATCGATGTTTCTAACTCTCTATCTCTCTCCCTTCCTCTTTGTACAAAATCAATAAATTTTATTTTTTTTTTTAAAAAGGAATGGTTCTGATGAATTTTGAAAGATATCAGGTTATGGAGGAGGATGGTTGAGGTATTGAGGAGTAGAAGGTTAACCCATATTACTCCTATGCTGGAGAAGGGCCCTATGCCTTCTATAAAATAGTCACTCCTGCAACTCCTAGGGGCATTGTGCTTCATTCATTAGGTCAACCATTCTGCTAAACCCAAAAAGTTCTTTCTTATATAATAGACATCCTGGATAAAACCCTAACACCGCTTTGTGACCATAAATATAGTTATATCTCTATATTTATTAGTGGTACAAGTCATTTAAAATACAAATCCCATTTACCTTTTTGAAATGGATGTATTCATGCATTTTCTGAAAATGCAATATAAGCAAAAGAGCTTTCCCCTGTGGAGAATTTTTTGATTAAAGAAAAATAATATATTATGGCCATACCTCAGTTATCAGTGTTGCCAGGTAGCAGGCCCTCATTGAATTCTACTTAAATATATTAAAATGAACCTTAAAAGAATGACCAAAAAAAATCATTATTTTGTCAACAATGTTTAGGTTACATATTCTGTCTCTAGAAAGCACTCTTGTTCATTTAGATTTATTAACTGTAATGTATAAAAATTCTCAGGCCCTTATTATAAGCACCAGAGTTCTAAATATAAAGTTTACTTAATACTTTATTGTATTTCAAACATACTTTTTACAATCTAGAAGATGAGTTGTTATAAATCAATAATAAATATATTTAAAAGACACGTATAAATTTAAAGAAGGAAATAGCTGTTCAGATTTTATAAGCAACACATAGGAATTTTAAAAACTGCAGTAAGAAACATAGTAACGGTTACCTTAAACTTCAAAAGTAGCACTAAATCATTAGGATTGTCTTATTAGTGTCACAGAGGGTATTTAAGGAATAATAATAAAAAAGAAATAAGTTTAACTGCAAATATGTTAAAAATGAGTTTCATTTTACTGCTTTAAAGTTTTGCCCTATTTAACATCCTTTTCTAATTAAAAGGCTTGTTTTAAGAGCTTGAATGTTGATATTTCTTCATCTTTTTACTTTAAATCATTGATCTTCACTGGTCTGAATATCCATTCCTGAGGGTACGTGCTTCCCAAAATGAATTCAATGGCTAATTTTCTAGGATATGGACTGCTCTACAAGATCTGTTAAAATCAAAGAAGTGGAGCACTGCAGACTTATAAACTGTCATCAGTTGTTAAAGCTCAAACTATACTTCATAAGCAAATAGGTGTTAAATCACTCATAGTGGAGGATCTCTTAAAAAGAGTCCAGTAGCATTTTGTTATATTTATACATTACTATAAAATTACCTTGATATTATTCAATCTATAGTCATAGCTATACATAAGAGAAAATTAAAGATCCTTTGAAGATAGCGTATATGCTGATACCTTTATCCTTTCAAAGAATATATGTGTGTGTGTATATATATATATATATATATATATATATATATAAATTTTTAATTAGCTTTTCTAGTATAATATTTAACTTATTGAAAGAAAAGGTTGAACATTTTCAAATATTGCAAATACTAATAATTAGTGACTGTGAAATAATTAAAACAATAAATATATATTATTAGATAGTACCTTCATTTTTTAAATCACTTAACACCCTCTTTTTATAATTGGGTGTTAAAGAATTAAAACAAGTACCGTAGGAGTCCATTATCTTCATAGCTACTAACTTCATAATAAAACTTCTGTGAATATTATCTCCTCATTTTATATATATACTGTAATAACTTTGCTATTTTTAAAATAACGGTTCTGTTTCATACTTATTTTGACTAAAACTTAGTTTTGTTATAAAGCTCTTGAAGTCAGCATGCATCAAAGTGCGCTGTGTCTGGGTGCACGGAGGCAGTCCAATCATGTAAACCTGAAAATTTGAGAAGAAAACCGACTTTCTTTGTTCTTCTTTCCTTACTGGCATTATTTTGCAAAGTGAAACAAAAATAATAAAGCATTTGTATGTAATCATCCATTTACTAAATAAAGAAGGTAGCCTAATAAGTAATATTAAAGATGTTTTAAAATGGATGTTTATTAAATTACAGAGTGGCAAGTGAAAGTAATGTAAGAGACGTTTCGAATTTTCAGTTGGACAATATGTCTCTGTCTTGAAAATAATATGAAAGAAAAGGTCCTTATAAAACTATCAAGTAGTTATTGAGGCAGTGAAATATTTTCAAAGCATTCCTAATGAGAATAGAAATGGAAATCATTTGAGGTGTCACCTTGAGGAACTTACTTTAGATATAGTTGTCCTTTTGTTTTTTGTTTTTTGCTTCTAAACGAAAGCATTGAGAAAGAAATTTGTGTTCATTCTCTTTGATCTGTGAATAAAATAAATCAACTTAATTTTAGATTGTGAACTGGTTAAGATTTCACAGCTATGGGAAGGTTTCATATGTAGTTGTTTGTGGAGAAGCAATACCTAACTACTTATTATTAGTGATCCTTATTAATTATAATAGTATCATGAGTATATTGATAATTACTTTTTGCAAAAAGTAATTACAGTTCAGAAGTATGGTGCTAGAAATAATCTTGAATTTTCTCTTTTAGTCCTCGTGACAACCTCATGAAGTGAGAATTATTAATTACCCTCATGCTGTGGATGAGGAAATAAATCTTAGAGAGCAAAGTAATTTTTCCATCATCAATCAGCTCAAAGTAGCTGAGTTGGACTCTAAACCCATGTCTGTCTGCTTCTAGAACCTAGTTTTCATTGTTATACCATCCCATCTGTCATTTTAGAAAAGGGTATCTAATAACACCTACTTTAAGCAGAAAAGTTAAAAAAAAAAAAAAAAATATATATATATATATATATATATATATATATATATATATATATATATAATTGATTTTTTTTACAGAGAGGAAGGGAGAGGGGTGGAGAGTTAGAAACATCGATGAGAAAGAAACATCCATGAACTCCCTCTTGCACACCCCCTACTAGGGATGTACCTGCAACCAGGGTACATGCCCTTGACCAGAATCAAACCTGGGACCACTCAGTCCTCAGGGCAATGCTCTATCCAAACCAGTCAGGGCAATCAGAAAAACTTTTATGATGTTAGGAATTAGTATAACTAACTGAAGAAATAAAATGGTGTGCTTTTCATGATTTGATTAAATAAAAACTTGACCATATAGACACCTTTGAGAAAAAGGTGAACACTATTATTCCTTACCTGGTAGAATCTATAATATGCAATGGTTAAGTTTTGTATTATGTTACATTCCTAAGTTATTTTTATAATCAAAACTATATATCCTATTTTGGAGATAATGAAAATAGGGTCAAAAGTGTTAAAAAAAATTCTCATTTTTGTAACTTTTTATTTTCACATACTTTTAACACTTATGGTAGAGTTATAACAGTATAATTTATTTTCATATACTCTTTATCCACATTACTCAATTTTAACATTTTGACATATATACTCATTCTCTCTCTCTCTCTCTCTCTCTCTCTCTCTCTCTCTCTCTCTCTCTTTCTCTCTCTCTCTCTTGTGTGTTTGTGTATGTGTGTGTGTGTGTGTGAATTTTTCCTTTTCTTTCTTTAATAATCTGCCATTTATTTGTTTATGTTAGAATATTTGTTTATTTTGTTGTTCAAAGATAATATATTGATTAAATTCACTGCCTTATACAGGTGTGGTCTGTGATGCTCCAAAACAATGACAGCAGTAACTTCAAAGGTCACAGTGTTAGTAGTTGTTGCTTTTGCTGCTGGGAGTGGCCATGTCTGTTATAGCAGCAAACATTCTCTGGTGCAGCCAGAACTGTGAGACTGAGGAAAACTTGGTCCAATTAATCTCTGATATGTTGCTTAACTGCAGCAGCACTTGAATTTCCTCCTGCCTTTTGCTTCTCCCTTTACAAATACAAGGGGCCTGGATGTTGAAGTATGCGTGTGCTCTGAAGAATGAGATGTTATGCATTTCTGATACCTTCTGTTCATCTCCTCAAAATACGCTTCATCTTTATTCTGTCTTGATCTTACATGACCCCAGAAATAATTCCTGCTGGTGCTATTATGACCTCAAAAAGCAAATGTGACAGTAAAATATGGAAAGAGAAATTACAATCTGAAAATATTGCTAGAACAAAAAAGAAACAAGAAAGATAATGTGCACATGCTTTTTGTGAGTGACTGATTTAGAAATGCAAAGGAAGCAACCTTTTGGGCAGAGATGAATTTAACAGGCTAGTGGTCCTCTGTTTAACTTGATAATGTAGACAGTTTGACTAAAGTACCTCTTACTTGTTGATTTCATCGACATAAAATGGATCTATATTTGGAAATCACTGAAATGAGAAACATTTATTCTTGGAAATTCACTGTTAGGGATGATTGGAAAGGAAGAGCAACCTTTCCATACACAACCTTTCTTACTCTCAGAAATGTCACCCGCTATCCCTGATTCCGTCTCCCCCTCTCCCTGATTCTCTTTCTGGAAAACCTTGTTACCTCAAACATTGTTTGGTCATTGACACTGAAACTTTTCCTGACTACTGGTACTACAGCATCTTTTATTACAGCCCGTATTGTCTTATTGTAACATGATAGCTAGTGTAAGACCATGCCAGTTAATTAAATTTAATGATGCTGTTTTTTCATCAGAAATAAGGGTGCGGTATGGGGGTGTTATCCATACCTCATAAGCCTGTTCTTAAGATTTAAAACGAGCACGTATTCTGATAATAAGGGTCATAAAAAGTATGGAGGGAGCTTACCAAATATTATTTATTTTTAGATAGAGCATATATATTTTCAGGTGTAAGTAAAAAAGCAATGCCCATGTAGCCA
Organism: Pipistrellus kuhlii; assembly: GCF_014108245.1. NCBI lineage: Eukaryota > Metazoa > Chordata > Mammalia > Chiroptera > Vespertilionidae > Pipistrellus > Pipistrellus kuhlii. The sequence goes on from NW_023425515.1 coordinate 11,406,356, forward strand.
AAATGAAGCAATTTTACAGTTTCTGCTCTTAAAATCACAGCTTCAATCATTAAGTTAGCAATGTTGTTCTTTGATTCATTTATTTATGAGCCAGGAAATGCATTCTACAGTGGGAATGCAAGGATGAATAAAAACCGACTAGGGTCTGCTCTCAGAAGGTTTATTGAGGTTGACCAAGAATTAAGCTAATAAGTAAATATATAAGTAGTTCTGAAGTGAGTGGGATGAAATGACATTTATCAATGCAGCATGGGAAAAAGACGCCTTAGAAGGGAAAAAAAAATCAGTCATATGAGTTAATTTTTTGTTTTGTTTTTTTTTTAGATTTACATCAAACATAAATTGTACAACTTGAGCCCAGCTGGCATGGGTCAGTGCTTGAACCAGGAGGCCACAATTTGATCCCCATCAGGGTACATGCCCAGGCTGTGAGGCTCAATCCTCAGTTGGGTGCGTGCAGAAGGCAGCCAATCAGTGATTCTCTCTCATCACTGATGTTTCTATCTCTCTGCCCCTCTCCCATCCTCCCTTAGTTTCTTTATCTACTGTGTTTCTAAAACAAACAAACAAACAAACAAGCAAAAATAAACAGTAGATAAAGAAACCAAGGAAGCTGAAGGAAAATAGTAAGTGACAAAGGAAAAGATATTTGCATTCTTTTTTATTTTTATTGAATTTTATCTGTATTGGGGTAATATTGATTAATAAAATTATATAAGATTTAGGTGTAGAGTTCTATAATACATCAACTGTATATTGTAACGTGTTTTCACCACCCTAAGTCAAGTCTCCTTCCATCACCATTTATCCCCCTTTTGCCTCTTCTTCCTCCCACCAACCCCTTTCCCTTTGGTGATCAGCATATAATTGTCTGTGTCTATGACTATTTTTGTTGTTGCTGCTTAGTCCTTTAATATAGGGAGAAATTAGAATAGGCCCATGCTTCTGCTTATTTTTCTGTATCGAGGCAGTCTGTAACCATTGCACTGATTGAAAATTAAGGTTCAGACCTATTTCTGGGAAAATTGCCTGAAAGTATCAAAGTATACATTGATGTGATAAACAGAAATTAGAATGGAAGTTATAGAACCAAATAAATAGGTTATTAAAAATAGAATTTTGCACTTTAAACATATGAATGTTTCTTGTCGATGACAGTATGATATATTCAAGTTTAATATAGTACAGAAAAATAACAATTTTTGGCACTGTTTTTTGTAAGGGAAAACACTGATATTCTATCACTTTGTTATGCCACTCTGAAAGTGCAGTGAGTTTAAATATAACAATGAGCTTATAGATATATGAGATGTAAAATGTTGTATATTTAATTCATTTGATGCTTTCATTTACATAATGTGATGTTGATTTTACAAGCATTCTTGTCAAAGTATGATGTTTATTATGTGATATTTTAAAATAACTAAATATATTTCTAAAAATATATTAAAATCAAATCAGTGAATGAAGACAAAATATAAAATAAAATATATTCAAATTAATTCTTCACAGTCACAAGGTTAATTTTATTTTGAAAAGAAATGCTCAAAATTAATATTTTTTTTCTAAGAGTTTAATGAGTATTAAAATTTATGGACTTAATCCAAATGTAGTCATCATCTTTTAATGGAAAATAAAGGAGAAAGCAACTAGCTTTAATTTTTTTTTTTTCTGTAAGAACATTGTCATAGGATGGGGAAAAATATAAAAGCCTAGGAAAGTATTAAAAATTCAAAGTTTAACTAATTTCATTCATTCAAAATTGCTGCCATGTATTATAAAATAAAACATAAAAACTCAATCAGAAGTCACAATGGTTCAGCCAAATGGAGCAAACAAATTTACATGTTTAATGGTGAAAATAAAAAGTGTAAATATAAAATAAATATTCTATGAGAACAAAGAATAATGGAAACATTATTTCTTAGGCTAGGCTATCCTAGGCATAACTGCTTGAATTTATTACACATAAACTGTCAATAACTTTGCAGAAAAAGAACCTATGTATGTATAGTATATGAAAATGACACACATACTTGCTAAAATGGATTGCTTCTTTATAAAGACATTTCCTTTTACTAACCTATAAACTTTTTTTTTTTATTGCCTGGTTTGATGGTTTTTTTACTGTCCAGCTATGTAAATAGCTTGTATAAGCTATATCACCATGTATTATCAAAGAATGAATATAGTTTCTTAGATTAAGTTTTCAGGAAAATGAATACTCTTTAACTCCAAAGAAGCATCAGATTATAAAGACAGAGATAATTAATAAGTATAGAATTTCAATCAATTGAGTAGCAATAACACAGTTACCAATGTGTAGAGCTAATATTTGCTGAGAAGACATTAACTATTTCATCATTCACAAAAATCCTATTTTATGTTATTAGTAAGCAAAATATTGAATGGAATATTAATAATTAAGCTTGAATGCCACAAGTATATATATGTAGATACATATGTGTGTGTGTATAGTTAGCCCTCATAAAACAAAGTTATGTTTTTTTTTAATTTACTGAAATCTAAGACAATTCAACTATTGAGTGAAAAGATTATGTGAATTCCCAACTTTCATAATGTGGTTTTATAATATTCTTCAAGTGACTTTTGCACAGTTACTGTAAGTACCCCTACTGAAATAACAAAGACAAATGGCTCAAGTAAGAATATTAGTAAAGTGGAACCACAGGTTGGGGGAGAAGGAACCTTCAACATTGAATGAATAAGTTTAACTATGTTATGAATATACAGTACTGTTTAAATGTAAGCAGAATGGAATTATCTGCAGCTTATATAATACTAAAAGGGAATATGAGATCTCTCTCGTTTCCTTGAAATACCAGAGGGGTTATCGCAGGAGTTTGGCAGGTGAGGTTGATGTGCAGGGTTTATCTGTGAAGATATAACAAGCAAGGAATTTACCTTCAGGCGAGTTAAAGAAAATAGGGCAAATCCCTAAAGAATTATGTAAGTGTCAGGGGAAAGCAAAGGTTTTTATAGTTCCTATGCGTTATCTAGGGTAAACATTTATGAAACATCATGTGTAGGGGAAGTGGCCCATTTTCTAGTGACTATTAAGGTGAAGCTGTTCAGTTAACATGCCACTTTAACTGAAGAAATGCCTTTTTTCTAAGAGTTTAGTGTGCATTAGAATTGATGGATTCAATCCAAATGTAGTCATCATCTTTCAATAGAAAATAAAGGGGAAAGCAACTGATTTTATTTTTTTAGTAGGAAAATTGTCATAGGACAGGAAAAATATAAAAGACTAGTCACTGTTGTTGTTGTTTTTTAATCTTAAACACTTAAGATGGGCTGCCTCAACACACCGCACACTGGGGATCAAGCCTGCAACCCTGGCACACGCCCTGACTGGGAATCAAACCATTGACCTCCTGGTTTATAGGTTGACACTCAACCACTGAGCCATGCCAGCTGGGCTAGCTTATTATTTTGATTACATACATTAAATTATTTATGAAGTTTTTATTCCATAAAAGTAACTGGAATATTCTGGTGAAGAAAGAAAATAATTTCCTGACTTTCCCCCCACTTTTACCCCCATCTATTTTAGACAAATGATAAGTGACAAAGCAATACAAATGCAATTGGTTTTGTTGTATTAGAATATTGGCTGAGTGCTTTTGATAATTTAATCATGTCCTTTTGTCAGTATCAATTTCTTAAAACATTTAGTATTCTAGAAGCAATTAGGATTTTGCCATGATAGTGTTACCTTCCATAAGCTAGGAATAGACCAGTGAATCAGTTCCAAGGAAATAAGAAGTACTCTAGGTTGGTTAGTATTTTTTTTATTTCACTTCTGCAATCTTATAAGAAAAGAATCACATTTTAAATTTAATTGGGGTCAAGTTAGCAATAAGTGCTACTATTTTTTGTTTTTAGTTTTAAATCTGCAACTCCATATCTGTTTTGTATCAAGATTTTATATATGCACTATAGGCCTGGTTCACAAAATTCATAAATGGAGGAGGGTGTCCCTCAGCCCAGCCTGCACCATCTCCAATCTGGACCCCTTGGGGGATGTCTGACTGTCATTGGACATCCCTATTGCAATCTGGGACTGCTGGCTCCTAGCTGCTCACCTGCCTGCCTTCCTGATCTCCCTAACCACTTTTCCTGCCTGATCACCCTTAACCACTTGCTTACCTGCCTGATCACTCCTAACTACCTCTGCCTGGGCCTCTACCACTTCAGCCTTATCAGAAAGGATGTCCAGAATTACATTGGGAAGGTCGTTTAGGAGTTTGGTTTAATTAGCATATTATGCTTTTATTATTACAGATTAGAATTTTTATCTGATGGGAGACTTGCCACCAATATATCCTTCTTTTGGGATATCTTGAGTATCCTGACTGTCCTTGGCCATTATTACTTTATTTAATGTTAATAAGCTTGCCAAGATACCAAAATAACATTTCTATTGCCATTTTAATTTAAATCCCATTAAATCTATAGGACTACTTCCAGGGATTGCTAAATTTTTAATTCTGATAATTCTTATCTGTGAAAATTGATTAAATGTACTTGCTTTATTTATTATTTAAATTATTTACATAAAGTTTAAATATTTTCTTTTAAAGTTTTTAAATTGTGTTAGATTGATTAATAGCTCATTTATATATTTGTGTACTTACTGAATATCTAGCAGTTCCTTATTTTCTAATAAATTTGTGGATAATTATACAAAACATAAAACTTCCTACTCTTATGTAATTTATATATCTTTAAAAATGAGGAAGAACAAAAGTGTAAACAAATTGATTAAGTATGGTATATTGTAGATTAGATGTTGAAAAGTGCTATGAAGGACAGAAGGGAAGGTGTAAGGGGAGATCGGAATTTTAAACATAGTGGTTCAGTCTGACCCACTAAGAAGTTAACATGAGACAAGACCTGATGTTGATGAGTGAGCAACCTAGATAAATACCTTGGAAAAGAGCATTTAAGGCAGAGAGCCAAGAAAATGACAAATTCTGGAGTCCCGTGCAGGATTGGTTTGATTTTTAAAAATTAGTGAGGACTTTGTGACAAGATCAAAGAGAACAAGTGGAAGATGACACCAAATCTGAGTGGGAAGCCAGATCCTCTCATGCCTGCTATTTTAATAGACACTTATTTTCTGAATGAAATAGAAGTCCATGGGAGATTTTTGAACAAAAGAGAAATATAATATGATTTATATTTATTAGGACCCCTACAGAAGCTATATGGCTGGCAGCCATAGAGAATGGTAATTTAATCCAAAGTATAGTAATAAATGTGTTGATAAGTGATCAAATTCATGATTTATTAGATAAGTATAACGAATATTTATTCAGACAGACTAGATATAGCTTATAAAAGAAAGAGTGATGTCAAAGATGATACTTAGGAAATTTTATATCAGCAACTAAAACGTTGTAATTGCCATCATCTGATATGAGAATATGGAACACTAGGAGCCCACCACTCGATTTGAAGTCGTGCAGCACCGCCATGGCTGCTGTTGGTCTGGCCCTGCCTCCCTTTGCTGCTCTTGAAGCAGCCGCAGCTGCTGCTGATCAGGCCCTCCCCCAGTGTAGGTGCACAGAGGTGCCTGCCACCCCACCCCCAATGCTGCATGCACAATCTCCTCCTGTCCAATCAACTTATTATAGTGTCCTGGTTAATTAGCATATTTCTCTATTATTTATTTATATATATTAAGGTAGCAGGGGGGGGGGGGGAATCATCAATTCACAATAAAACATCCAAGTGAATTTAGTTAAATACTTAGGTCTAAAGTCTAGGCTTTTGCATTGATCTTTTGGGTCTTCAGTTGAGTGTAACTCTCACATTCCCCCCAGCCCCCTTCTGTGCCACTGCCTATATTCTAGGTACCATATTCTCTTTTTTCTTTTTTCTTATTTCATTTTTGTATATGCCTATGTTTTGGGTCAGAAGCCATAAATTAATTTAAAAACCAACAAAATAAATCAATATATATCAAAACGTAAATATTGTTCCTTGGAGAAATGGAATGACACGATAATGTGTGAGTTGAGTAACTGGCTAAGGAAAGGCCATTCTGTGACAGGAACATTAAGGCTGAGATGCAAAAAGATACAATGTCAGCTCTATGAAATCCAAAGAAAAGTGTATTTAAAGAAAAGTAACCAAGTATTACCAAGGTCCTGGGTCTGGCACAATCTGGAACATTTTTAAAAGTCCGTGTCACTGGAAAGTGAGAATGTGGGAGAATAGGGAGTAAAGAGAGATGTAATTAGGGGTTATCATGTAGGTTTCATAATCCATTTCAAAGTGTTGGGGTTTTATTCTTACTGCTTTGTGAAACCATGGAAACAATTTCATAAGGACAATTATATAAATAAATTTGTTTGGAAAATTATAACAACTGGCTATGTTGTTATAAATTGTTATAAAAGCCCAGATTAGAATTAGAGGAGTCATTAAATGAGTGTTATAGTAATCTAGGCCCTAGACTCTAGGGGACAGACAATGGTGATGTGAATGGTTGTAGTTGAGATGCAATATGTGGAGGGATTTGATAAGCATTTTTAAAAATATTTTTTATTGATTTTCCACAGAGAGGAAGGAAGAGGGATAGAGAGCTAGAAATGTTGATGAGAGAGAAACATTGACCAGCTGCCTCCTGCACACCCCCTGCCGGGGATGTGCCCACAACCAATGTATGTGCCCTTGACCAGAATCGAACCTGGGACCTTTCAGTCCACAAACTTATGCTCTATCCAGTGAGACAAACCAGTTTCAGCATGATAAGCATTTTAAAGATAAAGATTGAAGAACATGAAGATGGATGAGATAGAGGTTTGGGGAAAAGGGAAGAAGCAAGAATTTGTCATTGGGGATGTGTCATTGATTTTTCTGTTGGATAAATATGAAACATAAAAACAGAATCAGGAATAGCTAAGGAGACACAGATAGCTTGGGAAGGAAGAAATCAACAATTCTCTTTTGGGTCCATGTTAACACTAAGATGTTTTAAATTTTCAAATGGAGATGTCAAAGGAATTTGTATATGCAGTGTTAGAGGCCCATGGAGATAATGGAGCTGAAAAATCACAGAGTTGGTAGTCAACCATACTTACAGACATAGTGGATATGTGTTCTAAGAAGAGGTGAAGTTAGAGAAACTAATTTGGACGTAGACATAAGGTTTAAAAACATATGAGCTTATGTATAGAGTTGATTTGAAGTGAAAACACTTTAAAATACTCTAGTAGTTGTATCAAAGATAAAACATTTTCACTCCTTTATGTACCTGAAGGACTTTTAAATACATTTGTTTACATCTGTAATCATAATACAGTTAATACTCAGTTCCTAACAGGTTTGTGTTTATTTACTGTTTTCCAACTTTTATTTCCTCCAACTTTCAAGCTACAGTTTCTCTTACAAGCTCTCTGTAATATTGAGTGACCTTTTTCCATAACAAACTGGTCTGAAATAGTAACATGGTATAAGGTCAAAGATCTTACATGATCTGCCTTTGTATGTACTTTGTATTAATCTTCCACCCAAAAAGCTTTTATATATTCTCTAAAAGGCCATTGGCCCTTGAATCAATCATTATAGTTCTCAGGATCATTGGAATGTAATGTCATTAGACTATTTGTATATTTTTAAAAGCATGATTGAAAACTTCAAATAAAACTAGCCTATACAGTTGAATTAGTGTTGAACACATTAAAATGAAAATTCATTGATCACTAAAAAGAAACATTGTGGATTAGAATTAAGTTAGAGATATGAAGAAAATCAATTTAGAATTTCAGCTAATGCAGGATATATGGATGGGTGTACATTATTTGATGACCTACTTGAAAAAAACCAATACATTCATTCTTAAGGACATCAAAATTTTTCAACAGTTTTTTATTAAACTCTTTTAGAACAATCATGTTCTAAAAGTAGAATTGGCTATTTCACTTCCTACAGAACCAAGGCTAATCTCCCGATGTCAAGTAAACCTGTTCCGGCTCTTCACACTTCTCATTCTTTCCGTTACTGAACATATTTGTTCTATCTTAGACAGGAAGCTCTCTATGAGGCTTTTACTTCTTCTCTAAAAGGAGCTTTTGATATAAAAATGCCCTAGGATTATTATTATAGTCTTAGAATTGGAAGATTTAACTCTTTTACATATATACCACTTCTAATAATCCACACACACAAACTGAAACTGATCCTGCGTTCAAAGTAAATTGCATAATATACAAGCCAAAATTCCAATATTACTTTATTAGAATGTCATATTTTAAATTTTAGTTTTCTAAAATAAAATATAAGGAAGAAGAAAATTGCATTCTTTATATATCTCTGTCATATCAAAATATTGTGTCTAAAACGTAAATGAAATAAAACTGGACCAAATCAGTGAACCCTTTACAGCACCTGTCTTTTCTTAACAGTACATACGTGAAGAAAGGTCTGTCTAATTCTGTATTGATCTGATCGATATTCTAGCAAGAATTAGTCTTAGCAAGTAAATAAATTGATAATTAAATGTAGTTCAGTGGAACAGCAACAAAAAAGTATATTAGAATGTGTGCCAACTGTGAACAGCATTTAGGTGGTCATGGTACTAATTCACCCAAACATTTATAATGCAATCCTATTTATAAAATGAGTAAGACAAGTGTGTGTAGAGGGGGGAGGGAGGGTGCATTATGGGAGTCTAGAATTTTAAATAGAATTTTGTAAATAAGTAAACCATTTGATATCCTTTGGGCAAAATTTCAAGGTTCCTCAAAGATAAGCAGAGGGCAGTGCCAGTCTACTGTAAAATAATGAATTATACTAGGACCTCAAACACTAGAACAGTTCTAGAATGTCTGTGAATGAATAGAGTTTTGGTTTTAGTTTATATCATATTGGATTCAACTTGGAAGGATATACTTAATATCTGATAGAATTATCATGTCTATTGCCTCTTTTGTGGGATAAGAAAAATACATTATTGTGGGCAATAGCTTATCCTTGGTCAAAACAACAAATCAAGTGAGTATATTTTATGTGTGTATAAATGTTGGCTATGGTAGTGTAATGCAAGGAATATAGTGGTTAGCTTCACAAAATCAATAGTGAATGTCAAGTTTTTTAAGGAAGATAAAAAATTAAATAGTAGAAGTGGGTTATGTTAAATGTGTTTCTAAACGCCAATAAGTGTGTCCTTTAAAAATATTTTATTAAATACCAGAAGAAAAAGCTATAAAGAGTTGAAAGTGTTGCCTTTAGGAGCTAAGAATCAAGAGGATAGGAGAGCTTTGGAAAGAGGATTGCTGTTTGGTTTTGGTTTTAGTGTGAGTTTATCTAAGCTATTTCATTTATAGCGTTTCATAGCCTTGTCATTTACATATGCATAGGGATCTTGCCAACTTGTTTTATGCCAGCTAAGTACTGCAGTGATACTGTTTTGGCTTAACCAGGTAGTCCAAGCAGTAAGCACGGCCCAATGTCACTTTATCCCCTGTTCATGCCAGTGTCCTTTAAGTCATCCTCATTATTCCCCGTGACCCCAAGACTTACAAATCCATGAGACATGCATATGACTTTCACATGTCCCACACTGAAGGGTTTTGTCCAGGGAGAGAAAGAAGCCAATAGATAAATTCTCCTTCCACTCCAAGGCTGGATTGTTGATAGGCAAAATAAAGCATACTGCTTCTCAGAAAAACAGAAAAACAAAACAAAACAGGTTTTACTTGACATTAAGTTCATTGTTATCACCCTGGTAACATTTGCTTTTATTTTCTCTCTGACATTTGCTGCTTCACTCACATTTTCCCCCTCTCATTTCTTTTGGATTATACTTTCTAATAAAGTAGTAGTAGCGTATGAGTGTTTGCCTCAAGTTCTGATTTCTGAAAAACTTACAATAAAATAGCTGATACGAAAAATGAGCTGGTGATAAAATGTGGCATGTATTCACAACAGCAGTCCTAAGGATTACACCTTTGACTAATAGGGGTGGGATGTAAGTGAATGCAGAGGTATATGGGAATGGTGGCACACTTGAATGGTATGTGGGCAATATAATAATGAGTGAAGAGTGGGTTGGCTTCTAATGGTGACATTGGAAGGCCTATAGAAAGAAAATTATAGGCTCAAAGAAGCCAACTGAGAATTTGTTGTAAAACTGTAAACTTTTGAGTATCCTCTCATGTCTTACAGGCTTATGACAGCTTGTATTAAAAATTAAGCCACAGACCAAAAGGTAGCAAAGCTGACAATTAAAATTCATAACCAGCCATGATGATTATATATATATATATATATATATATATATATATATATATATATATATATAATAGTAAGTCTCGAGAAATAAATATTTGGTACCAGTTGTGGCCAGGCAAGGAGACTGAGGAAATTGAACCTGAAAATGCTAGAACATTATATTCTGCTAAACTTTTTGAGCCAAGATAAACATCCTCCCTTTCTAGGATTACATGTGAAGAATGTGCTTAGCCTAAATATGCTCAATGACCTCATGGAAAGCAAGTTCCTCACAAAGCTAGTTCCTCACTAATACTCTCCCCAATATATGTCTGCTTCACCTCTCATTGCCTTTAGCCTATTAATCAGGGTTAATCTTCAAAAGAGCTTCAGAGGGGACCAGAGGGCATGGCTCAGTGGTTGAGTGGTGACCTATGAATCAGGAGGTCACAGTTTGATCCTTGGGATACTCTGTCAGGGCACATGACTGGGTTGCAGGCTCAATCCCCAGTAAGGGGCATGCAGGAGGCAGCTGATGAATTGATCAATGATTCTCTCTCATCATGGATGTTTCTATTTCTCTCGCCTTCTCCCTTTCTCTCTGAAATATGTTTGTGTGTGTGTGTGTGTGTGTGTGTGTGTGTGTGTGTGTGTGTATACATATATATATATATAGAGAGAGAGAGAGAGAGAGAGAGTATATATGTATATATACTAATAATGGAGAATATGCAAGTTGTCTTGGACTCCATCACAGTAACAACTGAACAGCAGGCTGCATGGGGAGACAAGGCTGGCAGGGGGGGTTAGTGAGGGACAACCAAATGACTGAACAGCAGGCTGTGTGGAGTGACCAGGCTGGCAGGGGGGCAATTGGCAACCAGGCCAGTGGGGGGAAGTTGGGGGGCAACCAGATTTGCAAGGGGGAAGTTGGGGGTGGCCAGGCCAGCAGGGGGGCAGTTAGGGATGGTGAGGCTGGCAAGGGGGGGCAATTAGGGGCTATCAGGCAGGCAGGCAGGTAAGCAGTTAGGAGCCACCGGATTGTGAGAGTGATGTCCAACTGCTGGTTTAGGCCCGATCCCTACACTGGCTATGCACAAATTTTGTACACCAGGCCTATTTTATATATATATTTACAAAGCTTCAGAGAGGCAGTGTGGTTCATCCAGAAAAAAAAAAAAAAAAATATATATATATATATATATATATATATATGTGTGTGTGTGTGTGTGTGTGTGTGTGTGTGTGTGTGTGTGTATATATATATATATATATATATATATATACACACACACACACACATATATATATTTACCAAAGAGAATATTAAATCTGATAGTTTCTACAGAAACTGAGTGAAAACTTTATGAACAGGCTGGAAGAGTATAGGAATTAGAAATGAAATATAAACTTGGATTATAGAGAATTTACTGATGTGGTCAGACTGTTGCTAACGTATTGTGGCTGGTCACCCATTTGAAAGAAGTTCTCTGTTTGAATTTGTATGTCTATTCTCTCAAGTAAGAAATAAAAGCATAATTATTACAAAGTTTGGAAACTCCATAACATTTGGTAATAAGATACAAACAGATATGAATTGACTAACATGGATTTCTTAAGGTACTTATTAGATACCTGCTGAGATTTTGAATCTGTTTTTTAAGTTCCATTGGGGCAACCGATTATGGATAGGTTTTGCTCATTATAAATCAATGTGTTGATTAAAAACATAAACAGGCAAAATTATTTCATCTCTATTATAAAATTGATCATCTATCGACTATGCTGAATTATTTTAGACATTTTTATTTTGCTAATGTCTTAATGTCTGGTTATTTTAATTATTGGAGGTTGTGTTTTATTGTTTAGTAGAAATTCAGAAAAATTATTAAAACATTTAACTCAATTCCTTTTCTTAAGTTACCTAGTATAATATCTGCATTTACAGCAAAGATTTTTGACACTAATTACAGTTGAGACCATATCACCCAGGATTAAAGTTATATATACTAATAATAGAGAATATGCAAATTGTCTTGGACGCCATCACAATAACCACTGAACAGCAGGCTGCAAGGGGAGACAAGATTCAGAGTAAAAAAATCCTAGACAAGTATAGATTCAGGATCAAGATTTCAAGCAGAAATAATGAGATTTCATTTTCTTTCTGTAACCATATTGAGAAACAATTATTATGAATCTTATTTAAATAAAATAATGCTTAGAAAACTAATTATTATATATTTGTAATTTAAATCCAAATATGCATTTTATAATTCTGTTTAAACTATGCTTTTGAATTAATTTTTAAAATATTCTTGAAATATGTTTATATGAAAACTACTATCCTCCCAATAAAATCTAAATGAATCATTTTAATGTTTATAATATCCATGAGCAGGTCATTTCAGTTGCAATGATTATACCAGCAGTGATTGTGTATAAGCCACATTGGAAAGGGCCTTTTTGCCACAATAATAGTCTGTCTTGCATTAATAAAGTACTTTCTTGAAAAGGTCTCCAAAGGCTTTACAAATATTGTTTCATTAATCCCCCAACACTCATGTGGCAAGTTCAGTACGTGACAAGAATTATTATTCCACTTTGTTATATAAATGAGCCAAAAAATGCTTTGTTTATCCTACTCTCTGGGTTAATTCTTCACTACAGGCTGGAACCCTTTAGTTTGAAAGCCTACCAACATCAAATACAAACTTCTACACTTCAAATTCTTTCATAAATAGCCCTTCCAAATAGATGTTAGCCATTTAGAGCCCACCTGCCTTGCATACCTGTGCAATCCCACCCTGAATTTGCTGTCCATTGATAAACTAGGGCTTTGTAGTGCTAAGACCCCATGTTTTCATGACTGCTTGGAGTTCTCTGACCCAGAAACCCTAGGCCAGTGGTTCTCAACCTTTCTAATGCATGACCCTTTAATACAGTTCTTCATGTTGGGGTGACCCCAAACCATAAAATTATTTTCATTGCTTCTTCATAACTGTAATTTTGCTGAGCAACATCACCTAGATATGTAAGTGCCCTCTCTGATCTCCTTGTTCCCTGGGAGCTCCCCTATCTCCTCCCCGTTTTGGATGGTGGTCCCTCACCTTAGGTGTCTGGGTGGTCTCACGCTAGCAGGGACTTCCTTTCTCGTGCAATCTGATCTAAGTGGTTCCCAATAAAGTTTACTGTAAGTCACTGCTTCTTGTGAACATATCATTTTTCCTGATCTTCTCCTAAGTCTCTCAAACCTTCCACACAGATAAGTCAGGTATGGTTATTAGGTGGTTGTGTAGTGGGCTGATAGCAGACAATGTATAACTCAATCCTAAAATACCCAGTTCAGTGCATTATTCAGGCACATTTCACCTTTAAGTTTACTGTTCATCATAATCTGATTTATGAAAATATATATGATCCCTATAGTGTACATGTCTTGTCATATTCTTTCATTTTTTCTACAGAAGTTTAGTGGGTGTATATAAAACATAAAAGAGTATGTCTGATACTGGGATTTAGTTAAGGTTTCCAATAGGGCATTTTTAGAGGCAATAATGTTAAGGTATGAACTTGAATGTTATACCAGAATAACCAAAATAGCTATGGTTATACAAATAAATCATCTTTACTTTTTCGTGTCATTATCAGCATATTGATAAAGAATAATTAGTAACTTTGGGAGCCAGCCTGGTGATTCTGTATATCTTATCTTCTTATTTCTATTCTACTTTTATGCATAGGAAGGTGACTGAAAAATAATCTAATTTGAGGTAAATGGTTCTGTTTTCAATGGTGGTTGACCAGTCTGCATTCCCACCAGCAGTGTACTAGGGTTCCTTTTTCTCCACACCTCGCTAGCACTTGTTGTTTGTTGATATATTTATGGTAATCTTTCTGGCAGCTAGACCACCAATTTACACCATACACAAGTTTAAACTGAAAATGAATAAATGACTTAAATGTAAGTCATGAAATTATAAAAATCCTAGAAGAAAATGTAGACACCAAAGTATCAGACATCTCAGGTAGCAGAATTTTCACTAATATAAGGTCTAGGGCAAGAGAAACAAAGGGAAAATAAACAAATGGAACTATACCAAAATTAAAAGCTCTGCATAGCAAAATAAAAAACTAGCATCATATTGAAAAGGAACCCACTGCATGGGAGAATATATTTACCAATGATACATCTGATAATGGGTTAATTTCCTAAATATGTAAAGTACTCTTACAACTCAACAAAAGGAAAAGAAACAATCTGGTTAAAAAATGGACAGAGGCCCTAAATAGACACTTCTCCAAAGAGGACAAACAAATGGTCAAGAGACATAATTAAAAAGTGCTGAGTGTCACTAATCATCAGAAAGATGCAAATTAAACAGTAATACAATTTTTAAATAACATTTGCCTTTGTATTCAAATATTTCAGAAAATTGTAGATGTTCTTCCAAATAATAACCATGTTTCTCCAATTCACTATGTACATATAAATGCATTCAAAAACATTGAAAAGAGGAGAATCCCAATTTCATTCTATTTGAGAAATGCAGATAATTCTCACATGCAAACACCCAGTGAACAATTATAAGTTCAGTTCAGCAAAATGAATTTGGCTCTTTAAAAAGCCTATTGCAAATTGGTCTTTTAGATCTCCATTTAATTATTAGCAGGCCTTTAAAATAACTTTATTTTCTCTTGCTGTTTAGAAAGAAGTGAAATTACCTTACTTTTTCTCAAGCGCTTAAAGGTATTTCTGTAGAGGAGAATAGGCTTTGCCATAGACTATGAACCTACTGAGGCTGTTTAAAGATATTCAGAATATATAAAATTATGATTGTGTATAGTAAGTCTGGCTATAGTTATTTCAAAAAAGTTCTTTCTGTCATAGATTGTAATGGGAAGGAAAGATACAGAAGTGGTAGGTTATGGACCTGATTTGCATTACTATTTCTATTGCTACTATTTTTTATAAAAGGAAAGAAACCAGCGGCTCATAATTAAAGATACTTTTTAAATCTCTATGTCTTTTATATAAAGAAATAAAATTTATACGTTAATGATGGAAGATATTTCAAAATACAAATGCAGTTACTTCTTTCAACACATGTCACAGTGTTCTGTAAATAGCCAAAAATGTCACTGAATTCCTTTTGTTTTGTGGGGTGTAGAGCTTAATTAGAAGTTTGGGATAGGAATGATTGCCTGGAGAAATTGGAGGAGAGGGAGAGAATGCTTCTAAGCAGGATAGTGATAAGTATCTGAATTGCAGTTCCTAATTAGGACAATTAGCCTTCTCTGGATGCTAAATAACATGGCGGAAATACACTTGAGCAAAAAAATTCAGATGGAAGGCATGAGTCTTGAGCCTAAGTCATTTCTCAGAGTGACTAAAATTTCAAGCCTCTTTAGGGCACAAAGTCTATCTCAACTTTCAGACAAGTTCTTAAAGTCTAAGTGACATTTAGTTGTGGCCCTGCTAATCTAATGTATCCTATTCACTGCCGGGGTCTTTGCTACCTTGGAAAATCTATACCCTTGAGTGTTTGGCTTGGAGTAACTCAAATTTGAATGTGAAATTTTGACACAGAGAAGATAAACCACACTGCAGCCTCTGATGAAAAATCTTTTTTCTCTGTACCAGTTTGGTCACTTTTCTGAGAGAACAAAAATTTACATTATAATGAAAAGAGTATTATCAGATGTTTAAAGCAGCAAAAACATTGAAGCTGAGATTTTATTGTTTACATTTTATTTTCATGTGATGCTTAGATTATAGTCTGGTATTGCAATTTATTTGACCAAGAAAACAGCATAACTGGTAAAAGAAATAAGTACTAGCTTAACTTAGATTTCTCAATATTATGCCCTGTATAATCAATGGCAAAGGTTCTTAGGGGCAACATTAAGTATCAATAAAGGCTTAAAGGACCGGAAATTACCACATTATGGTTACTGTGTTCTAACCTTAGGACCAGGGACAAAATTTAAAGAAATGGAATCATTACTGAACTCTCGGTTTGAATTTTTTTATTATCTTGACTATTTTCCCAAGAAGTACTTAACTTCTATAATCCAATATCCATAAATTCAGGACATTTTCTTTCTTTTTTCTCCCTCCCATCCTCCTTTCCTCCTCTCCTCTCCCCTTTCTTTCTCCTTCCTTCCCCCTCCTGCTTTTCCTTCATTTGTCTTTCCTTCTTTCTTTCTTCGTTTTATACATGAACTATTTTTAAGGTATATGAACAATGTTGTCATATACATCTCCTATGCCTGCCATTATAGAATTCCTTATATAAAGTAGAGAACTTAGCTTTTGTAGATATTTGTCATGGATATTTTTAGTAAGTTCCTCATAAATGCCTTCCCTCCACCTTTGCCTATCTAAGAATGCCTTTCAGTTGTATATAGCTCTGATTTCTTTCCTTTGAATGATTTTCATAAGTGGAATTAATTTTTGGAAAGATATTATTCTGTTTATGAAATTGCTCTGGAAGGTTGTACTGATATAAAGTCCTACAAACACAAGTGAAGCTATCTACTGACACCATCATTAACCCAGGAAAGTAAAATTTCACCAACTTAGATGGAAAAATACTTTATTTTTTATAAAATATTGTTATTACTAGTAAGTTACATTTTAATTGACAACTTTTATTTCTTCTTTTGTGAATTTCCTCTCTCCATTTCTGTATTGAGGTCAGCAGCATGTATTTTCTGGCCTGAAAGGTCTGATTCTGTTCTTTTCGGATAGGGGTGTCGAACTCAATCAGAGAAGGGGCCAAAATCTAAAATCCAGCCTAAATCGCGGGCCGAATGGTTTACTGAACAGTCATAAACTGTCATTGTGATGGAAACGCAGCGGAGTGCAGTGATGACAGCGCGGTGCGGGCCACATTGCAAGGCCTGGCGGGACGGATTTGGCTCGCGGGCCTTGTGTTTGACACATGTGTTTTAGGAAGAATGGTAGGTGATTTTCAAAAAAGTGTAGTTCTGAAGTATTTTCTATATATATAAAAGGCAAATACATTAAATGCTCATCCAAGTAGTAACTTTACCTAGCAATGCCCAGCTTCCTCTCTCTAGCGACCATCCTTCTTGCAGCTTCTTCAGCTCAGGAACATGATAATGGGTAATTTGTCAGGTAAGGGCAGTTTTTCTTGGCCAAAGGATTTTGCTTATTCTATATATATGTCTGTAAGGAACTTACATGAAGATAAACAACATGTTCATGGAGAAAAACATCTTTGCTCCTCTCTTTTCCTTCTTTATCCTGCTTCAGTTATTTTTCTGAAGAGCACTTCCCCAAAATGTAGGCACACCTTGATCCCTGTTCTAAGGGATCTATCCTAAGTGTCCAGCTCTCTTTTTATATTTTTGAGAGAAGCTTTTAGGCACTTAAGAGTGCTATCAATAGTACTAAAATATGATTTTCATGCTGATATAAAATTGAAACTCTATGAAAGATTTTATTAACTCCTCAGATGGCCAAGATCAAAAGGGAATCTGAAGAAGAGGCACATATGTAGATCAGGAATGTGAAAGGAATATATGAAGGCAAAACTATGTTCTCAGGGGGGAAGAAGTTTTTAATTAATAATCAGTAAGTCATAACAGAATTTGAATGTTTTTTCACTACTAATAATTTTCAAATGTTCCTCAAAACATCCAAGTCAATTAAAAGATACATGTGTAACCCATGGGCACGGACAATAATGTAGTGAAGGCCTGGGTTAGGGGCAGGGCAGGCTAGAAGAGGTCAATAGAGAACAAAAAGGGGACATATGTAATACTTCCAACAATAAAGATTTTTGAAAAATCAATTGAAAGAGTAACTTGTTATATTTTTAAATTATACCTGCTTCTAAGAGTTTTAGAGTATTCAAACATTAAAACTCTATAATTTAGTAAAAAGGTACTGGTCACAGTTACATGTGATGTTTCTGCATTGAAATAACTTCTGACAAATATTAAAAATACATTGCATTATCTTCAGCTTTCAGGCTTTATATTTTTCTTCTTGCTGACTAGTTATTATTATACTTTTCAAAGTATTTAATGTTAGTGCTTTTATTCCTAGACCAACTAAAAAATGGATTAAATACTTGCATATGTTAGACAAGTTCTTTAGAGAATGTATTCTGTTTAAAAGCTAAAATTTAAAATTACTACCTTAAATTTAGAAAAAGTCTTTGAATTATAGCTAAATTACAAGAAAATGATAGTTAAAAATAAATGTAGGTTTGCTTTTCAGAAACATCTATCAATATTATTTCATAATTAGTTCTTTTATATACATATAGATATGTATGCATGTATAAACATAAAGTCATGCCTATCACCTTGTTTTTAATATTCTTTGTTATTCCAATATAAATGCATTAATCAGTGTCATCTTTTTTATAGCCAATAATTTTCACCTTTATATTTTGAATAACACATTTTTTTTTTAATCTTCACCTGAGGATATTTTTCCATTGAGTTTTAGAGAGAGGGAAAGACAGAGAGAATTATCTATGTGTGAGAAACACATGGATTGGTTGCCGCCTGCATGCCACCCATCCAGGGCCTAAGCTGGGGAGGAGCCTGCAACCAAAGTAAGTGCTCCTGACCAGGAATTGAACCCAGGAACTCCTAGCCCACAGGCCAGTGCTCCGTCCACTGAGCCAAACCAACTAGGGGTTCATTTTCTTTCAAAATTACAGCCTTTCCTAAAGCAGTATTTCATTCTAAATGCATTTTTAAATATGCATTTTTATTGATATGAGAAGAAGGGAGAGGGAGAGACAGATAGAAACATCAATGATGAGGATGAGTTGTTTATTGGCTGCCTACTGCAGGTCTTCACTGGTGATTGAGCCCACAACCCAAGCATGTGCCCTGACTGGGATTTGAACAGTGACCTCCTGGTTCATGGGTCCATGCTCCATGACTGAGCCACCCCAGCCGGGCTCATTTAAAAATGTCTTTTAATGCTAAAACACCATGTCATACTCAATCATTGTGCCTGAATCTGAGTTTTTTTTGGTGGGTTATTGCCCATTTGGTGAAAAGATTTTTGGTTTACATGTTTCTTACATGTCTTTATTTCATTGACACAAATACATTCTAGAATAGAAATAAGAATTGAAATAATAATGTGTACCTGTGGCTAGGAAGATAGGAAGGAAAACCAGATAAAGAAAAAAGAGATAATAATTAGCTAATCACCAGATAGTAGTTAGCTAATCACTAGATATTTTATCAAAATGAACAACAAATTGGATCATTTGAGAAAAGCTAAAATTTAAAATTACTACCTTAAATTTAGAAAAAGTCTTTGAATTATAGCTAAATTACAAGAAAATGATAGTTAAAAATAAATGTAGGTTTGCTTTTCAGAAAAATCTATCAATATTATTTCATAAATAAATTTGTCTTAAAGCTCTATGTTTCAAATGAGAGAAATTCTTCATGATACAACATAAAAACTTGCAATTATTCATGTAAATTTTAAAATGAAAGGACTATTTTTTTTTAATTTTGTAGCACTTGCCAAATAGCCTTATATTTCTTGATGAAGTTCAAAATGGAAAGACATATCTAGGCATGAATAGCCAGATTTTAATTCTACATGATTAAGCCAAGCCCTAGTCTCTTATTTAACATTTATAGATTCTGCCAAGAAATGAAGTAATTTTCATTTTTATTACTGTACTTAAACATACAATCTCTAGCAATAAAATCTTGTAAATGTTTCAGAGGACACTCTGTGGCCCAGTGTCACTGCTCTTAATTTTCTATAAATCTTCATGAAACTTTTTTGAAAATCTTGCTAAAAGAAAAGGTGGTCTTTTCCTCTCTAATATTTTTAAGTACTTGATGCTAAAGAGTATTATTAAATGTCTTCTGTTGAAGTGTTTTTATTGTATTTTCAAGCTGTTATTATATAATTAAGAAGACTATATTTTTAAATTGTGCTAACTAAAATAAGAGATTTACTCTTTGACTGGCTCAATCCCCAATAGGGTGCATGCAGGAGGCAGCTGATCAGTGATTCTATTTCATCACTGATGTTTCTGTCTCTCTCTGCCTCTCCTTTCCTCTCTGTAATCAATATATATATATACATATATATATATATATATATATATATGTATATATATATATATTTTTTTAAAGATTCACTCTTAAACTCAAACTTGAAAGTACTCAATTATTGAATATTACTCCTAAATAAATATATGACTCATTATATTGTTACTAGAAGCTTGGTTCACGAATTTTTGCATGGGTGGGGCCAATCTGAGCCATATCACCTAGTCCCTATTGGGGCCAATCTGGGCTGCCCACCAGGGGGGAGTGGGAGGAACCATGGGTGGTAGGCCAGCCATGGGAAGTTGGCTGTGGGAGTGCACTGACCAGCAAAGGACAGCTCCTGCATTGAGTATCTGCCACCTGGTGGTCAGTGCACAACATAGTGACTGGTCCACCCATTATAAAGGTCACTTAGGCATTCATATATATAACTGATAGATTATTACTATTTGTTTTTGTATTTGAAAAAATTTGTTTCATTTCACTTCAAGTAAAAAAATATTTACAAAGCAAGCAGCATTAAATGATGATATACATTATTGATACTGACTATGTGTCAGTTTTAAATGACAGTTTTAACTTAAATCATCAAATAAAATAATTTTGACCTGCACAATTATCTTATATGTATGCTTAAGGTCTTATTTACAATGGTAAAACCATGTTTAAAAAGATTTACAAATAGAATTCCACATTGAGTTGTGACTGAATAGTTTTTATCAAAACAAACTTTCTGCTGAAAAGAACAGGGGAGTGGAGCTGGAAAATAAACAGAATACTCTTAATGAATGAGACAAAAATAAAAACAGTGAACATTCTACAGCGAAGCAAAGTGAACAGAGAACTGTACATTTTTCTCTAAAGAATATTTCAAATGTTCGGCAAGAAAAATGGGGTCGCAGGAGAAAGATATTGCTTTGGCCTCTCTGAAGTGTCATCTGATTTTGTAGTCAGGTTGAAGTTAAAGGTTCGCCAGGCAACTGGCTCTTAAAGAGATGAAAACCTAGTTCAGCCAAAAACTCTGACTGCATACAGCCCTCCATGAGTTATCTGTGAACTTCAGAGCTGTGCATGTATAAATGGGAGCAGAAAACAATATGCAAACATCCTTAGTGGAGACTTTAGTAGCCTTGTACTGAGGAGCAGAGGTGAAAGCCAGGGGGCATCTCTTGGCAAAGCAGTGATGTGTTCTTTGGAGAGCTGGCAAGGTCTAAGCTCTCAGAGAGGAGGCTCTGCTCTAGCAGTAGACTCTACGAGCAAAGACAAAACCATAAAGAAAGTAATACAAATGAGGTAAAGGTTTTTATTGTAAATTCTAAATAATAGCCAGAGAAAAACTAAAAAAATCTGAAGGAAGAGGATATCAATCAATCACTGATTTAATAAAATAAATTTGAAAAACTCTTTTAAAAATTTCCAGATGTTCCAGTCATGCCAAAGATGCGTAAACAAAAAAGCCCCACCAGGATCAGGATCAAACTTTCAAATTCTAAAGAAAAAGAAAATAAAAGAATATAGCAACAGATTTGCAAAACCTCAGATCTTTTTTTTAAATTTTTTTTTAACATTTTACTTTTTCATATTCCAAACTGGATAGTTTTACTCTCAAAATTTGAGAGTAGATAAAAGTAAAAAGAATAAAGCATACCACCTATCCTACCTAATAAAAGAGTAATATGCAAATTAACCATCACTGGACTACACCTACAAGCCATGCCCACCAGCCAATCGGAGCAAGTATGCAAATAAACCCAATCAAGATAGCTACCAGGAGGGAGGCTTGGGTTTTTCCAGCAACAGAGAAAGCCAAGCTTTCTACACACCCTGGCGGGCTCAGGCCTCCACTCAAAGCTATAAAGTTTCAATTATAGAAGGTAAACAAATCCAAAAAGAAATGGTGACAGCCATGGAGCAAGCAGGAAGCTTGACTCCACTCCAGGCTAGAAAGTTTCAATTGTAAAAGCTAAATAAATTCCAGATACGAGGGCCTCTGCTTGGGTTGCTGGGGGGCGTGGCCAGCCTGCAAACCACCACAGGCCCCTCTCTCAGGCCGCACCATGCCCCAAGGGAACCCCCACCCTGATCTGGGACACCCTTCAGGGCAAACCATCTGGTCCCCACCCATACACCAGGCCTCTATCCTATCTAATAAAAGAGTAATATGCAGATTGATCATCACTCCAACACACAATATGGCTGCCCCCATGTGGACATAGATGGCCACCACAAGATGGCCAGCAGGAGAGGGCAGATGGGAGAGACTAGGCCTTCAAGAGAGGGTAGTTGGAGGTGATCAACCCTCTAGAGGAGGGCAGTTAGGGGTGACAAGGCCAACAGAAGAGGGAAGTTGGGGGCAAACAGGCTGGTAGGAGAGCAGTTATATATCAATCAGGCTGTCATGGGAGTGGTTAGGGTGTGATCAGGCTGGCAGGCAGAAGTGGTTAGGGGCAATCAGGAAGGCAGGCAGGCAGGCAGTTGGGAGCCAGCAGTCCTGGATCGTGAGAGGTATGTCTGACTGCCTGTTTGGGCCCATAGGGAACAGGCCTAAATGGGCAGTAGGACATCCCTCGAGACATCCCAGATTGGAGAGGGTGCAAGATTTCATGCATGAAGCTTCTAGTTTATAAATATTGTTAATACTTTGTATATTTTTTTCTACTTGTGTTCTATGCATTATGCTCTACACACAGGTTTGTAATATGTGTTTTTCATTATTTGACAATATCTCAGGACAAGAAAATTTTATTTATAATTGATCTCTGAATAATAATACTAACCAAGAATTCCTTGAATGTCCCTTTAAAGAATTTACATGAATTTCTTCTGTTTTTTTGGGGGGAAGTTATGAATTGCCTGTGAAAATTGGTCTTACCTTTCTAGTCCATTGTCCATCATGAATTCCTATTCTTAGTGAAGAATACTCCCATAAACCTAATTGTAACTGGTGGTGAAATCTGGAAAGTGAACTTGACCCATTTCCCTCTTTTAATGAGCACAGGACATGGATTTAATTACCCTTCTTGACCCACATTGGCATTAGAGTTTTCAAAAATGACTTCCATCTCAAATTACTACCATATCTTAATTGGTATGCAATCTCACTACTCTCCAATATATGCTTCCCTATGCAGCTAGACAAAGTCTTCTAAAAATCAATCCTGTTTTTTTTTTTTTTCTTGTTTAACATCCTTTATTGTTTCTCTTTGATTTTACAATAAAACCCAAACTCATAAGTATGGATTTTAAGTGTCTTAGTCCATTAGGGTTGCTATAAAAAAAAAAAAAATGTAACTGACTGAGTTAGCATACAAACAACAGAACTGTATTGCTCAATGTTCTGGAGGCTTTGAGTCTGAGACAAGGGAACCAGCATGGTCAAGTGAAGGCCCTCTTCTAGGTCTCAGACTCCTTATATCCTCACATGTTGGAAGTGCAGAGGGAGCTGTCTCAGGCCTCTTTCATAAGGGCACTAATATTTTCTTGTGGGCTCAGCCCTCTTGTTCTAAGCATATCCCAAAAAACCACCTCCTCCTATCCACCCCTTCATACTATCATATTTGTGGGTTAGGACTTCAACATATGATTTTGGGGCCGGCAGGGGAAGTGTGTCTATAGGTCTAAGGGCCTTAGGCATTCAAATCACTAAGGCCCTTAGACTTACAGCTACACTGACATTTCCCAGTCACCTCTTCCTTTCCTGGGACCATCTACTTGTTCTTCTGTCAGACTGAAACTTTCCTTTCCATTGTCACACGAGGATTGCTTCTACTGGAAGGTCTCCTGGATCTCATTAGCTTAGGCTAGGGGATCCAGTTGCATTTGATGGATATTGCTAATTGTCAGCCCCATGAAGACAGACTGCACATCAGGCAGCCAGGTACCTACTGAAAAATTTCTTGTGGAAGATTTAAATGCATAGTTTACTCAATAAAGTCCTCATTTTTCAAACACAACTGCTTAAGGGACATTATATTTTCATTTTTGGTTGCTTATAAACAACATTTTTGCTAGCATTACAAGGATGTCTGATGAATTATTTATTTTATTATTTTCTAGAAGTTAATATTGATAAAAGTTTGATGTTTGACATTTTGAAGATAGAAGGTTAGGGTTATGCTTATATTATCTCATTGTTCATACCAGTATGAGCAGTTGTAGGCGATCAGGCCAACAGGGGAGGGCAGTTGGGAAGGACCAGGACTGCAAGGGTGGGCAGTTGTGGGTGACCAGAGGAGAACAGTTAGGGGAGACCAGGCCTGCACGTTAGGGGTGACCAGGCCTGCAGGGGAGAGCAGTTATGGGCAAAAAGGCTAGCAGGGGAGCAGTTAGACATCAATTAGGCTGGCAGGCAGATGCTGTTAGGGGCAATCAGGAAGGCAGACAGGAAAGCAATTGGGAGCCAGCAGTCCTGGATTGTGAGAGGGATGTAAGGATGTCCGACTGCCCGTTTAGGTGGGATCTGGTCTAAACATGCATTCAGACATCCCTCGAGGGTTCCCAGATTGGAGAGTGTGCAGGTGGAGCTGAGGGACACCCCACCTCCCCCTCTTCACAAATTTTGTGCACAGGGCCTCTAGTAAGCTTATATTTGTATTGAATGAAGTCTGGGAGGATAGGCAACAAAATCTTAATTGTAGTTGTTATCTTTTTTCATTCTTTAATTTTGAAAAAATACATATTTTTGTTTTATTTGCACCTTCTAATTTTTTTTTTCTGATGCTGGACTACTTACCTGACTATAAGTTAAAATGATAGAATAAAACTGCATACAAATGAAAAAAATGTAGTTCCTCTAATACTGTATCCTACTTTTGCTTAGTTTGCTGAGGCAATTTTTATGACAGTGAATTCATTACACTTTCATTTTATTATGAAAGCAATTTATAATTATTATTCCAATAATGCAGTCAAGACATTACATTGACCAAGACATAAAATGAATATGAAATCCAAAACAAATATAAAATGAAAGTCACCTGATTATAAAGTGCTTGCACTTTTCCTTCCAACAAAAATTTAAATTCATGAGTTAATGGTTTTAATGTCACCATTATAATTTAGTTCTAATCACTAGTCTGCTAATCACTACAAAAATTTGTAAAGAGAAGTGCTCATTTCTGTTTTAAAGCAAAGTAAGCTATTCATATATCTAGATTATAGTTTATTGCGATTTTCATTTATACATTTTTGCTGGTCTGAGAAATATTTTTGAATTATACATCATTCCTCATTCCACATTTTGGGTTTTTACATTAATAAGTCTATTTCCTTCTCCTGTATTCTCTATGCATTTCCAATATTCTATCAATTAGTTGGAAGTTCATTTGGCCTATGTTATAATGTGTAGCGAAGGCTTAGTTTAATTTAAATGTACACTGTTGGGCTATTTTATAGATTTTTGTGTGTTAAAGGTTTGATCTGTGCTTATGAGAGTAAAAGCCATTTCTTAAATATCATGGGCTAAGCTGATTTTAATATGTTTGTCACAAAAAAAGCAAGTTGTAAATTGATGAGATGAGTTGAAATTTAAAAGAAATAGGCATGGATAAATAACAAAGAAAAATGTTACATATAAATAGATTTTCAATTTTAGAAAATTGATACTAGAATGTAAACCTTCATGCTTTTTACAATTTAAATATCAACTTGACCTCTATATATACTTCAGTTGTCTCAATCAAAGAAAAAACATTGTTTTAGTAAGTGGCATGGAACATAATACTTTTTATTATATCAAGAGAAAACTGAAGTACTTTAAAAAATGTCTAGGCTTTTTTTTTTTTTTTTCTCAAATAAAGTCACTGTACATGAACTCAGGAAAATTCTATGATGAGGTTAGACTTTGCTAAAGCCATTTCCTCAATAATTACTGTGATAAGCAACATCTGAAATGGCTCCCAGTGGGCCCTAGCCAGTTTGGCTCAGTGGATAGAGCATCAGCCTGAAGACCAAAGGGCCCCGAGTTCAATTCTGGATTAGTGACAAATTAAAACTAAATAAACAAAGCTACATAACTTCCAAATAAATCTTAAGCAGTTTCTACAGAAACTATTGTATAATTAAAGTATAATTAATTAAAATAGTAGCTACTATTCTGACTGATTACAATGTCCCAGGCTTTGGCTAATTTATACATGTACCTTATTATTCCCAATTATAGATAAAAATGATATTAAGTGAGAAACATGTGGTCATATATTTATAAGGAATGGAGATAAGCTTTAAATTTTCATTCCCAAAGCCTGTAATCACAAAAGGCATTTAATATGTATTATTCAATTATTTTAATTTATTGAAAAATTAATTTTGGGTTAGGAAATGAAATCCATTATAAAACCTTATTTAATTACATTAAAATTATTTCAGAAATTCCAAAAAGTCCACAGCAAATAAGGACTCCAATAAGTTTTATAGTAATTAGAAATATAAAAATAGTGTTTATACAAGAAAATAACACAGAAATTTAATAAAAGATAATTAGATAACTTGTAAAGCAATTGTGAGGATAGTGACCTATTTATTACCAATAGGTAAAAGTCAAGGGTCATCTCTGAAATGGTGGGTGGAATTAGAACTGTACTTCTTTCCTATGACAGGAAAGCATCACTGCCGTTTCTCATAAAGTATAAATTTCATTAAGGTTGTGTTTAATTTAGTTAAATTAAAAAAGTGTTTGTAAGGCAAGTAAATGCAATTTTTAGACTTTATTTTTATTGTTGACACTATTACGATGACCCCCTCCCACCCCCCCTCCCACTACCAACATCCAGCCCCTGCCACTTCTTCTCTCTGGCCATCACCACACACTTCACCTTCTTTCATCCGGTACCTCCTCCCCCCTCACCTCTGACAGCTGTCAGTCTGTTCCATGTATCCATGCCTCTGTTTCTATTTTGTTTTTTGTTTTATTATAATTTTATTTTTATTTTTTGTTAATATATTTTATTGATTTTTTTATTGATTTTTTTTTTTTTTTACAGAGAGGAAGGGAGAAGAATAGAGAGCTAGAAACATCGATGAGAGAGAAACATCAATCAGCTGCCTCCTGCACACCTCCCACTGGGGATGTGCCCCACAACCAAGGTACATGCCCTTGACTGGAATTGAACCTGGGACCTTTCATTCCACAGGCCAATGCTCTATCCACTGAGCCAAACTGAAATACAGCTCTTTCTATTTTGTTTGTCCATTTATTTTAATCATTAGATACCACATAAAAATGAGACCATATGGTATTTGTCTTTCTCTGACTGGCTTATTTTGCTTAGCATTATAATCTCCAGGTTCATCTTTGTGGTTTCAAAGGGTAAGATTTTCTTCTTTTTTGTGGCTGCATAATATTCCATTGTGTAACTGTACTGCAGCTTTTCTATCCACTCATCTATTAATGGGATACTTGGACTATTTCCAGACCTTGACTATTATAGATAATGCTGCTATGAACATAGGGGTCCATATATTCTTTCGAATTGCTGTTTCAACTCAGCACCAAGAAGACAAACAATCCAATTTAAAAATGGGCAAAGGACCTGAATAGACAATTTTCCAAAGAGGCCATACAATGACATATGAAAAAATGATCAGTATTACTAATTATCAGTGAGATGCATTATGAAATTTTACCTCAGACATGCCAGAATGGCTACCATCAATAAGTCAACAAACAAGTGCTGGGGAGGATGTGAAGAAAAGGAACCACAGAGCACTGCTGGTGGGAGTGCAGACTGGTACAGCCACTGTGGAGAACAGGATGGAGTTTCCTCAAAAAATTAAAGATGGAACTCTCTTTCGACCCAGAGATCCCATTTCTGAGAATATAACCTAAGTATCCCAAATCCAGCTCATTTTGAAGATCTATGTATGTGCTGGGTGGATAGCATAACACATTGGCTCTTCCGATGAAACTGGAAGATGAAGATGGCTCTATTTAATTTTAAGAGTTGTGACACATAACATAATAACTGACCTTAAGTAGGTAATCTCTGCAATTATATAAATCAGAGAGCTTTCAATGTGTGAAATAAGGCCTCTTGGGAACTCAGATTCTGAGAGTTTCATTGCTGATTCAGAACAAGCAAAGTTGACAGGCAATGAGATTAAGCAAAGGGCATGCAGTGCATATCTTAATGTTGAACTTCACGAGGCACTATGATGTAACAGAACCCCCTCCTTTTCAATGAAGCAAAAGGGGTTTTCACTTCTATTTTACCATTTCCAAGTATTGTTTCATCCATGCAAATAAGCTTTTATTCATATGCTGTGCCACATTGACATGTTTGAAATTCATTCAAAACAACGACAAAGAACCCAGATCGCTAAAATTTTATATTCATTATGTTCTTTTAAGAAACAATATAATGGGTGTTACTTAATAGCTAGATTTGTGTTTTAAACTAGTATACCATTTTACAGACAGTTAAAAAAAACAACTTCTGATATCTTGTTTAAGGGACTAGTACAAAAATATGTTGGTCTCTTCAGTTCTGTCATCGTTTTTTTATCTGATCTTTTGATAGAAGGATGGACAGAAAAAAATGTAGTGCAAGCTAGGGACCCAATCCCTAGCTTAATCACTGAATTAAGAAGCAAAGCTAATACTGATAATACTGAGAGAGTTAAGACATTTAAAGAATTAAGCACACAATTATAAATATATTAAAACTAGACCATCTACCCTCTTTGAACTGTTAAAAATATATAATAATGTATAAAATAGAAACTTAAATGTTTATATTTAACTGGAGACCATGCATGAAAATTCATGTACTTTCGGGGGGGGGGGGTCCCTCAGCCTGGTCTGTGACCTTTCCCAGTCCAGGAGCACTCAGGGGATGTCCTGCTTATGGCTTAGGCTCCCCAGGGAGTCTGGCCTCCCTTTGCAGGAGGTAACCATGAAAACCAATCAGGGGAAGGCACTATCCTCATCAAAGCACTGCTGCTGCCACTGGTCTCCCTCCGTGGGAGGCCACTGGGCAGCCGATCAGGGGACAGCACTGTACAGCTCGGCTCCTCCCCCACCCCCATTGCCATCCCCTCCCTCTGCCATCTGGCACAGTGCCTCGGCTGGCCTGGCGCAGTCTGCTTGCCTGCCCTGCCCCCCTTAACCCCCCACCCTCCGCTAACTGGTCATTCAGCCATTTGGGCGATTTGGATATTACCTTTTATTATATAAGATGATATAAGGGTTCTTGGTTGTAATTTCTGATTGCTGAAATTTCTCATAATTAACTATTGTAAATATGGACAGCAACATAAACTATTAAATAATTAGACTAAATGTATTTCAGCTTTTCTGTTCTCTCATTTTGTAACTTTCAATCTTTTTTACTAAAAATTTTTAAACTTATTTCCTCAGCCCTGGCTGATTTGGCTCCGTGGATAGAGCATCAGCCTGCGGACTGAAAAGTCCCAGGTTCGATTCCAGTCAGGGGCATGTGCCTTGGTTGCAGGCACATCCCTGATGGGAGGTGTGTAGGAGGCAGCTGATAGATGTCTCTCTCTCTCATCGATGTTTCTAGGTCTCTATCCTTCTCCCTTCCTCTCTGTAAAAAAAAAAAAAATCAATAAAATATAAAAAATAAATTATTAAACATATTTCCTCAGATCTTCATAAGTATGCAAGTGCATATTTCCATTGAGAATTTTAGACCACCTTTATTATGATTTTCCATAATTCACTGTTATTCTGTCTGACAATTCAATATTAGATCTTGCCACTTTTATTACTAATAAATGTGTCTACCTATGTAATCAAATATTAAAATTATTTCTTTAAGGTTATACCTTAATAGCTCTAAATCTATCCAATTATTCTGTTAAATTGCTAACTTAAGACAGGCTAGAGCTATAATTCAGAAACTACAGAGGCTCTATATTTAGACTGACAGCTTGGTTCATCCTTCACATGAACTGAATTTATCTAATAGTTCACACATTCTGCTTTCTGAATAGCAGACAGTTTTTGACTGACCTGTTATTGCCTGATAATTCACATGTTAGTACCTAAGTAGAGACAGATCAAATATTATATATAATTCAGCTCTTGAGGACTAAAGCAGTAGTTCTCTCACCACTTTGAATTTTGCATAATCTTATATGGCAGCAGACTTTTGAACATATTTTTAGGTTCTTAACCTAAAAATTGAATAATTGAATGATACATTGTTGAGTAAAATAAAAGTTAAAATTAATTGTTGTTCTTTTGCTGAAGAGATTTAAAAGTACACATTTATCAGTGGCTAATGATATTTTAATTTTTAAAGAAATAATTGTTTTATTCGGTGACAGGTTTATTTCAAAGAAAATATTAATGTTTATATTTCATCTTGAAAGACAATTCTGTGGTTTGTTTAACTTGCTATGTTTGAACCTCTCTATGCCACTGAGATTAATTATTCATCAAATCACTAAAGAACTCCGATTTTTAACAAAAATTACTATGTATAGGTTTAACTGATGAATTACAAATAATATGTTATTAATATTTTATAAACAAATTTTGAGGTAATTTGAACCATGAGGTTTTTACATTTCTTTATAAGATCAGTTTTTTTGTTTTTTTTGGTGTTTTTTTAAAATATATTTTATTGATTTTTTACAGAGAAGAAGGGAAAGGGATAGAGAGCTAGAACCATCAGTGAGAGAAACATCAACCAGCTGCCTCCTGAACACTCCCTACCGGGGATGTGCTCACAACCAAGGTACATGCCCTTGCCCGGAATCAAACCTGGGACCTTTCAGTCCACAGGCCGATGTCCTATCCACTGAGCCAAACTGGTTTTGGCTATAAGGTCAGTTTTAATCTGTTCAGCTATTTCTCTATGGATTGCATATTAGGCCTATTGCTGATGGCTTCCTAGAGTAGTCTACCTTTACCCAAAGTTTTACTTTCTGTAATGCCAGGTTCCATTGATCAGCCCCAGTCCAAAATAGTAAATGGAAATTCAAGAAATGAACAATCCCAAAGGTTTAAATTGCACACTGTCTGAGTAGTGTGATGAAATCTCACACTGTCCTACTCTTCCCAGCCTTGGACTTGAATCTCTGTGCAGTGTGTCCACATTTTTGTCACCTAGTAGCCTTCTGGGTTATCAGAATGACTGTTGTGGCAACATAGTGCTGGTATAACCCTTATGTTACCTAAAAATGGCCCCAAATCCATTCACATAATTTTTATTAGAGTATATTATTACCATTGTTTTATTTTTGTTATTAGTTATTGCTGTTAATCTCCTGCTGTGCCTAATTTATAAATTAAACTTTATTATAATATGAATTATAGGAAAAAAACATAGCAGATATAGGGTTTGAGATTGAGGTTTCAGGCATCCACTGGGAGCCTTGTAACATATCCCCATGAATAAAGAGAACTACAGTCCTTAACTAGTTTCTTACCATGATCATGGTGATACTTTTAAACTTTATACGTTGTCAGTTGTCATCTAGCAAGTCTGACAGTGTCACTTTTATAAAATATGAAAAGAAATGACACGTGGCCAGGACCTTCTTGAGTATAAGGCATTTCCTGAGTTTTTGTATTGTTACTAGAGCCAGAGTGCATGAAATATGTGCAGGGGTAGGGCCCCTAGTGGCAGCCCCTTCCCCCAGCTGACTGCCACCACTGCTGCTGCCCCGCCCCCTGGTAGATCTCCTGGGCAAACTCCCAGTCTATGGGACAATTTGCATATTAGGCTTTTAATATATAGGGTACTGGTGATTTATTAGCCTAGTGACCTTTTCACCTCTGTAGCTGAATATTTGTCTACATTTATAACCATGTGAACCTTAAAGCCCATTTAATTTTAATTACATGTTAAAGAACCAAGAGCAAGAAGGAAATTTTTTTTTTTTTTGTCTTATATAATTGAAAAGTCAGGCAAGGATAAGTTCAAATGCTAACAAGGTTGCCATTTTGATCTCTGGTCAGGGCACATGTAAGAATCAACTAAATAATGCATAAACAAGTGAAACAACAAATCAGTTCTCTCTCTCTCTCTCTCTCTCTCTCTCTCCCTCTCTCTCTCTCTCTCTCTCTCTCTCTTCCCCTTCTTTTCTTTCTCTCTTCCTCATTCTTTCCCTCCAAACTTCCCTCTCTCTCACTCTAAAATCAGTAATTTATTTATTTTTAATTATTGTGCATTCTCTGATTCTCTTTTTCTCCACTTTTGGACTCTACTCTCCTTGGTGTTACCTCTGTTTTTATTCATAGGTCTGGATTTAAACAAATTTAAATGCAGATGTTAAGGTTAAGATGCAAAGTAAGGCTAAGCCAGGATGCAAGGCAAATAGATGTTCCAGGACTATACTTCTTTCCAGAAATCCCTTCATTTCTTTCTCAGCACCGGAAATCATAGAGGGAGACTGGTTGGCATACCTGTGTTCACTTTTCCCTCTATGCACAAATTGCTTTGTCTGGAGGACAAGGCCAGAAAAGAGGTTTCCTTACAAGGAAAAGGGAAAATGGGAGCAAATATAGTTGCTACTAATCGACCACTTTCCACTCAAACTTACTTTCATACAAGACAGTGTTATCTAATTTGGTTTGATGAGATTGGCATTTACAGATTTTAAATTCGTACCATTTTATTCACATTTCAAGGGCTTTGCCCAATTAAATTAGAATATGCTATTATCTCTAATGTCCTTTATCTATTTAACTTTTTCAATTCTTGCCTCGCTATGAAGTTCAATGTATATACCCTGTTGGAAACCTCCTCTACTTTTTCTATATTACAGTGATCTCCTGTTCTCTTACCACTTTATGATATTTAATGTCCCTTTAAGTTATTTTAACATATTATTTTCCAATAATATATTGATAATAACTTAATGCAAAAAAATTGAAACAACAATGTTAAATCTCCTGAAATTTGCTAGCATAATAATAATAAAAAAATACTGTTTTTTCCTTACAGTTCTCACAAACATTGCTTAGGTAGACATGGCTTTCTGATTGTAATCCTACGCATATATAGATAAATGCAGAACATACAAAGCTCTGACTTGCCCTAAGAGGGAATATTAAATGTGACTGTTCAAAACCCTTTAATTATACAGAAGAAAATTAGCTTATTGTGCCACAGCACTTACAGCTGCCTGTGTCAGTCTGTCTCATCACAGCAAAGATCTCAGGGCATTTTCTAACAGATTTCTGTTTTGTTTTTCATATTAGAATGTAAAACATATTCTACATAAAGTAATTTAGCAAATTTGTTGATTTAGAGCATAAATGCTTTAGGAATACCAAGTAATAGTTAGATAAAAGTAGGCTAATTAGTCGAGTTAAATGGGTATTTAACAAACTCTCCATCTTAAAAGTTAAGCCTGCCTTAAAATAAAAATTAGTCCCTATATCATTGGGTCAAAAATTTTAATCATACTGATTTCAACAATGTATGAGTAAATGAAACAAATGATTTCTGACACTTTCTAAAAGCCCTAGAAACTAGACTGTCTATATTTGTCTAAGGCAAAGAGGAGTTATGTCACCATATATCCCTAGTTCATACCCTAAGCTGCTTAACAGAGCATGAATAATGAGACATGTGGGAGATACCCCTCTCATCTCTTCTGAAATTTGGAGCTTTTATTAGATGGCATGAAAAATTGGGAATTCAAATAATTTAGGATTAGTTCAATGTGATTATAGGAAATAGAGAAAACTTTTGCATTCTTGAGTAAAACAAAAAAAGAGAGACTATTTTTATAGATATCTTAACTATGTGGTTAAATAGAAAACTAAACAAAATATTCAAATTAACAGAGACTACGTAAAAATTAAAGAGTAGGCTATAAGTTACTCTAGATCCATAAATTAAATGCTAGTATAGTGATAATGTTTTAGAAACATATCTTTATTTATGACCCAAGAAAAGTCTGCTGAGAGTGACTAGATATTACAAAGGACTTGTAAATAAAAGCCTTAGTTTGCTTTTCACGTTGTCTCTCAGAGTTTTCCAGCTGCCGTCTGAGGCTTGCTTGTGCCTCTGGCTGACCCTGGGCAGCTTGGGGGTGCTGAGAGGACTGAGGGATTCCATAGGCAGGTGAGGAGAGTGGTTGGACCCAGCGAGGGGTGGGCCCAGCCATGCTATGTGCCTGCCACTGCAGCTGAGCTGAGGGGACTGGGAGCTGCCATCTTGTGGCTGTGGGTACTGCCATCTTTGAGGCTGTTGCAGTTAATTAGCATATTCTCTCCTTATTGTCTGTGGCTGTGAGCGCTGCCATCTTTGTGAGGGTGTGATGGTTAATTAGCATATCCCCTCTTTATTAGATAGGATGTAATTAGTATTGTAAAATATTTCCCAATTAACCATTACAGTAAAATATTTTTATTTGCTGTGTTTAAAAGCAGCATGGTTTGGATTTATTTACAGTCTTAGAAAAGTTTTAGGGAAGGACTAGAGTATCAAATAGTTATAGGGCTCATTTGAATGGGTTTTAGTTTTCTTTAAATGTATGTCTAATTTTTCCCTTATAGCTAAAGTTGAATAACCATTCTTTCTCCTTAGTTTTTAGTGTACTTTATTTCCCATTAGGCATTATAAAGAATTTTAACTTAAGTACTATACTCTAAAATTTATTCTTTTAAATACACATAATCATATATTTCTACACTATTCCCCTATATTGCAATTGTCTGTGAAACTGACTAAATAGTAGCACTGGGAAGTTGATTACTTAGGCAATGAGGCAGAGCCTAATCTTTGATATTCAAAGATATTTCTCTGTCTTGGCACAAGATAGCTTTATTACATAAAGTTACTTTTTTATATTTTATATTGCCAAATTCTCAAAACAGAAAAAAGCATTTGTCCTTTGAATTCTTATATAATACATGTATCATTAATAAAATAATTTTGCATATCTTCATGATATAGTGATTAGAAGGTGTCATTTTTATAACAATATTTTTACTTGGCAATTCAATAAAAATATGTTCTTGGAAGAGGAAATTATTGGAAACTGGTTATGTTTCCAAGGATTTGACTGGAATCTCATGTTTGAGAGAGATGCTTATAGACTAAGATATGACCAGGCAACGTTAAGGAATTAAGATAACGTATGGAGGCTAATAGAACCTTTTGGAATATTGGCCTGGCACTTGCCTACAGGGTTCACAGCAGCCTTAACCAGTGAGTGAAGAAGGTCCCTGACTAATGGTTACAGGAACCTCAAGATATTTCGCGGACCTTGAGAAGAAAGGAATTCACCCAAATCTATAGCTATTTTAAAGATAGTGGTAAGTCCTTAGGCTAGCATGTCTGGCTTGGAGAGGCCATTTAAACTTTAATTTTTAGATTTCTTATAAAAATTCTAGCAAAAGTATTTAAAGGAGACATAAAATACTATTCTATTAGATTTATACAAATAATCAGACCCAATTATTGAAACTATACTTATTAGACAAAATAATTCATCTTAGATTATCTTTGGTAAAAATGAGGCTGTTCTTTAAGAAAGAAAAATATATTTCAGTGATATACATTTGTAGATATTAAATTCTAC
Organism: Pipistrellus kuhlii; assembly: GCF_014108245.1. NCBI lineage: Eukaryota > Metazoa > Chordata > Mammalia > Chiroptera > Vespertilionidae > Pipistrellus > Pipistrellus kuhlii. The sequence goes on from NW_023425515.1 coordinate 11,442,182, forward strand.
ATTGTTCATTATTATTACTTGTAAATTGGAATGGGTGCTGAATTCTAGTTTTGTGTTTTTTGTGTGCCCCCCCCCCCCCTGTATCTTGCTATGACTTTACAATACAACCTTACCAATATTTCTCCTATCCTTTGATTTGGAATCATTGACAAACTAAAACTGAAGACCATGAAAGTTAACATTGGGCAAGTTGATATAAACTTCAGAGATATTACCATGAGGTAGAGACTATTTTTGTTCCTTTTGCTGAAAAATCAGCATAGACATTCAAACTTGCAAACCAGGAGATTCTATCAGATTTGCAGTGCCTTTCTTCACTCTATCTTTGAAGCAGACATCTAGACATCATCTAGAATGGCTGCCTTCATAACTCGGATACTGGGATTATAATATGCTTTGAGTATTGACCGTTGTTTCTCTTCTGTTTCCATAGAGATGTCTCTTATTAAATACCTGATTTCTTGTAGCATAGGCCTAACTTTGGGGACCTACTTTCCTCACTACCTCCTAAAATGAGGCACAACAGTTTAACTGAACTAAACTATTCTCAAGACAGAGACTGGTTTAATGACATATGGAGTGCTCTATCACCAAGTTTCTGGAATATAAAACTTCTTAGGATGTTTCAGAGGAGGGAAGTCTAGGGGTTCAGAACATGCTTCCCCCTATATGTGCCACTTTGACATGTGAACTGTCTTGAACTGAAAGCAAGCAAGACCCTGCAAGCTCACAAGAAGCATTTCCCTCTCCCTTAAATAATTTAAATTAGAGTCTTGCCCATAGTAAGAGTTATCACCAGGAATAACTTTTTTTTTGACTGTCTAAGGGCAAAATACTAATTATTGAACACCTTGTTGGCTTGCTATGACCTTCTTTGCCTCTAAAGCCCAAAGCATTCACCTCGTCCTTAGATCAGAATGTCATATAGACTTCATTTTCCCTTGCCGTCTTTGATCTCTTATGTGGGGTTCCCATGAGTACATCTGTAATGAAATTTTGTTATTTTTCTTTTGTTAATCTGCCTCATTACACTTGAGGGTAGAAGAAAGTTTCTTTCCTCCACACGTAGTATATTGATTGACATAACAGAAATGTCTAAAAATTAGGCCTACTAATCTATGTATATCTAGATACATCTTCACCTATATAAAGATGAGATTTTATTTTATTTATTTTATTTTTTTATAATTTTTTAAATATTTTTATTGATTTTGTACAGAGGAAGGGAGAGAGATTGAGAGCTAGAAACATCGATGAGAGCGAGTCATTGATCAGCTGCCTCTTGCACCCCCCCCACTGGGTATATGCCCGCAACCAAGGTACATGCCCTTGACTGGAATCGAACCCTGGACCTTTCAGTCTGCAGGCCGACGCTCTATAAACTGAGCCAAACCAGTTTCGGCAAAGATGAGATTTTAATACTTGAAATTAAAAAATTAAGAATGACTTAGCCACCTATTTAAAAGTATACCGATATTAAAGGGCCATTATATTTCCCATCTCTTAACCATACTGTAACTACATTTGGTTATTTTATGTGACGTCGATACCATCAAATATTGAATTGTCAGACAAACTCAAATGAATCAGAGCTGTTAACTCACATCAAGTTTTACTAATCATTTGAAGTATTTAAGAACCCAAGCTGAACAGGTGAAACAAAGAATTTGTGGATGCCTTGGTTCATCTCTCATGCCCTATCTTCTCATAATGATTTACCATGATTACTTTAAGGCTAAAATATATATATTTTTTACCCTGAAGAAAGTGATTAAAACTCCTCAAACATCAATGGTTCAGGAGCAAGCATTTATTTAATCCCAAGAGATATGCATATGAGTTGAGAATAAGCTAGTTGATACATCTGGGCTAGGTTGAATTCCAGATTTCAGGTTGAGTCCAAGCCACCTACATATACCTTCATTGTGGGACCATGGCTGAAGTGAAATTCAGACTGAAGCTGCCACATTCACCCAGAGTCTGCTTTTTCATGGCAGGTAGGAAAAGCTCCATAGGTTCAGGAGAAACTGGGCATGTCTCTTATGGCTTTTTGCACAACCTGACTCACTTTTACTTTTGTCTTCTTTCCATCTGCCAAAGTAAGTCTCATATGTAAAAGAATAATAAACCCACTAAGAAGCCATGGCAAAACTGGTCTGAATAGCAATAATTTGGGGCATATAATATAGTTTATCACATAGAGTAGTGGATATTCCTTTCTTTCTTCTTCTTCTTCTTCTTCTTCTTTTTTTTTTTTTTTTGCCTTAGGTTTTTTTTGTTTTGTTTTGTTTTGTTTTGTTTTTAATATATTTTATTGATTTTGTACAGAGAGGAAGGGAGAGAGATACAGAGTTAGAAACATCGATGAGAGAGAGTCATCAATCAGCTGCCTCTTGCACACCCCCTACTGGGGATATGCCCGCAACCAAGGTACATGCCCTTGACCGGAATCGAACCCGGGACCCTTCAGTCCCCAAGCCGACGCTCTATCCATTGAGCCAAACCAGTCCCGGCTGCCTTAGGTTTTAATACCAAATAAGACACCAATCACCAGTGAGAGGTTTAGTATACTGGTTCATTTTAAACACTTGCAATTTTTTATTTTAGCAGTGAGGAAATAAACTATTGTTTATGCATTCTTAAAATTATCAATAGTGGATTTAGTTCTTGCTGAAGGACTCAACATTTACAATGTCTCTCGAGTAAAGAATGCTGATAGAAATAGAACCCAGCTATATTCTGAAGTCATCTTTGTGACCTTCTATGGTATACATATAAGAGTTCATTGTTTTTGTTTCAAATTAGAAAACTTTAAGATGACTGTCTTTAGAGAACATTATTTGAGGACTGTTTTAGCTTTCTATTGCTGAGTAACAAATTGACATAAACTTAGTGACTTGAAACAGGATCCATTTTATACCTCACAGTTTCTGTAGATGAGAATTACAGACAGCTCAGCTGTGTCTCTGCTTAGTTTCTCACAAGGCCAAAGTCAAGATGTCGAGTCAAGATGCCAAGTTCTTACAAGATGCCAAGTCTAGAGGCTCTGGGTGTAGCATTCTCTGTCAATCTTATCCAGGTTGTTAGCTGAGTTCAGATTTTTGTCATTGTGAGACTAGAGTCCCTGCTCCCTTTTTGGCTGTGAGCCAGCGGCCACTTTGGGTTTCTAGATGTCCCTTGAATTTCTTTCCATACTCTCCCTCTATTTTCAGCCTTACGTGGCATGGTAAATCCTTCTTGTGCCTCAGCTCCCCCAGTCTCATCTTCTGCAAACAGTGAGAAAACTGACTTAGAAAGGGCTTATCCAATTAGATTAGCACTACCTGAGTAATTTCTCTATTTTCTGCAACTTCTTAGTAGCCTTACCTATGTCTGCAAAACATCTCTTCTTTCATGTAGCATAATGTAATCATGGTACGAACATCTGGAGGTAAAGGTCACGAGGGATAGCTTAAAATTCTGCTCAACACAAGGAAAATCCCTTTTCAGACACATTTCATATTCAAATTCTTTTAGTAACCGCATTACAGATTAGCCTTTAAAAATTTTTTTTTTTCACATAAAGCTATCAGATTTCCATTTCTCCAGAGGATTTTCTCCAGTTTGTCATTCAGTAACACTAGTTAAGTTTTCTTTTGTTATTTTTAAGAATTGAATACATAACAGAGAAATAGTCATTCCTTACTTTTTCACCCTTTTGAAAAGATATAGGCCAGCTTGGTAGATGAAAACTAGTATTTTAAAAGGCACAAAAATATTACATAACACATATAATTGTAAGGTAGACACTTAAAATATTATCAGCAGGAACATCTATCACACCTTGAAGAAAAGAGGTGAAGTAGTTAAAACTGATGTTGCAAAAGAATATCTAATATAATGGAATCACTATAGAAGTGTCAAATACTTCTATGGCCCTACTTAGATAATGAACTTGTGTGCTGATATTGATTATAAAGTTTAACAGAAGAATCCAAGCTCAGGGATGCTCGGTACAGACTTTTCCTTAAAAAAAAAAAAGTTATTTAATAACAATGTCCAGGCCATTAAAATATGATACAGAAATTGCTTCAATTTCAAAGCAAACTGTTAAATAGATCCTGTAACAAAGACTAATGTTAAGGATACAATGACCACAGATATTTCAAAAAAGTACCAAATTAAGGTTGTTGGTTATGGACATTTTATTAAAGTTTATCCTCTCTTTTTACGAACCATGATTGACCATAATTGACAATCCAAGATAGCTTGTCTCATACCCAATTTTCCCCTGAAGATTTAGTCTTTGGTTTAGAAAAAATAAAACATACACTAGGACATGAAGAGCTTATAAAAATAGTCACTAATGTGGCCGATATAAATATAAGCAGCAAAACTGGCCTTATCCACAATGTCAGAGGCCACCTACCACCCATTCCATGTAGCTGCCTCCAATTATAAGCCAGCGATGGCATGACAAATGCTTCTTGGGCTACAAATTTCTGTCTTTACTTATTGTCCAGCTCCCATTGAGAGCATTCTAGCCTGCTGCAACCATGCTTCAGACATACATGGCTACTCTGCATTGGAGTAAATATTTGACCTTCTGTAGTCAAAGAAACACAGGCTCTCACATCTCCACACTGATCATCCAATGCCAAATGCAAATGTTGAGACTATAGCCAACTGTATGCACTTCCTTCTCTTTGAGTGAGTGCTTAAATGTTACCCAGCCAGTATGATTCTGAGCTATATCTGCCATCAGGACCCAGGTACCACTAGTGAGTAGACTCTGACACACCTGACACCTTTTACTTATACTTTATTTAAAGAGCTGTAAACTCCAGTATTTGAAGAGGCTTTGACACAAGGAAATGTGTCAGATAAGCATCTAGGAGTGAGGCTGGTGTATAACTTCTTTTACCTATCATTCTTGCTAAGCATTGGTTTTGTGTCATGGATTTTAGGCCTCAATTTTGCTCAAGGTAACTATGTCCACACTTTGACTCACTTGCCTCACATGCTTCTTTTCCCTCTTACCACTCACTCTTTCTCTGGTAGGGATCATGCTTCCTCCCAGGTACATGCCCAGGGCCTGGGATTGAACATGTGGCCATTCGGTGCACAGTTGGGAACTCTGAACACTGATCCGCACAAGCTAGGTTAACATTTTAATATATGAAGCATTTTATACCATAGGCGTCTTTTCTTCATTGTGATTCTTTCTTTTTTCTTTCTATTAATGATTCCAAGACATCAAAATTATACTCCAGTTTTTCTGACCATTCTTTCTCAAGGGTCTCATTCAATCTTCTTTCCCTGACTGTCCTCTCATTATTTACTCATTCCCAAGATCCCGTTATCCAATTGTTCCTTCTCACATCCTCTGTGTATACACTACATATCTACTTCTCATTGTTTGGTATCTTTTTTTGTATTTATTTTTATAATCATCAACTCTAAATTTCAGTTTATATTACTTTTATGAGGTCCAGACATATATTTATTTATCAGCCATATACTTACTGAACCCACCTCAGATTTTTCAGATATTTACATTCATAATAATGCCAAATTAACAAACAAAAGACATACATTTCAGTACTTTGGTCTTTCTCTTCCAAAAGAAATACATTAGGTTTTTTTTTAAAAAAAACAAAACAAAAAAAACACAAACAAACACTGTGCTGGTGATGTGGCTCAGTGGTTGAGTATACTATACTCAGGAGGTCTCGGTTCAATTCCCCATCAGGGAACATGCCTAGGTTGTGGGCTGGGTTCCCAGTAGGGACTGTATAGGAGCCAGCCAATCAATGATTCTCTCTCTCTTTAACTCTAAAATTAATAAAAATACATTTTTTAAAAAAAGTAAATTCTGTAGCCCTAACTGATTTGGCTCAGTGAATAGAGCATCAGCATGCGGACTGAAGAGTCCCAGGTTTATTCCAGTCAAGGGCATGTATCTTGGTTGCAGGCACATCCCCAGCTGATCAATGTTTCTGTCTCATTGATGTTTCTAGCTCTCTAGCTCTCTCCCTTCCTCTCTGTAAAAAAACAATAAAGTATATATATTTTTTTAAAAAGTAAATACTGTAACTAAACAATTGAAAATTAAAAGTATTTAAAAATGAAAAGCAACCTTGAATAATTTAAGGAGAAAAATATGTTTGCATTTTCCTTAAGGTAGATTTAATCACTGATTTTTAAAAAATATATTTTATTGATTTTTTACAGAGAGGAAGAGAGAGGGGTAGAGAGCTAGAAACATTGATGACATGCCGTTGACTGGAATCAAACCTAGGACCTTTCAGTCCACAGACCGATGCTCTATCCACTGAGCCAAACCAGTTTCAGCTAATCACTGATTGATAAGGATGAATTGGGGGTGGGGAGGAAACAACACAACTGTGCATAGGACTGCCATGGAAAGAAAATAGAAATATTCTTATATTAAGATGTCATCATATTATTACTATTGTCCCATTGAATTTTAATTTCAAGAGGAAGCATTATGGTTCAATAATATCATCTGAGAATATTTTTTGTAAGGAAAAGTAAAGCTTAAAATAATCTTGTCTCATAAATACTTATAAAAAAGTGGAAAGACTTTAGAAGAAAAACGATGGATTTTTTAATCAGATTAGGCTGATTTGAGTAAGTAGAAAACAAGGATATTACAACCAAGAAATCTAGTAAAGTTTGAAAACTAGAAAATGTTTCCTAAATCATTAGTGGCACTTAAGCTTTGCTCTTCTAGAGTCAGAATATGACAGCTTCAGTCATGTCTCATTAAATGTCTGGATTTTTTCATAGTTTGATAGAGTTATATTTCATTATTTTAATGATCCATAACGTAATTCTATATATAACTTTAGTAAAATTTAGCACAGAAACTACATAAACCTTTGTTTAAGCCTATATACTCTGGTACTTTTCCTAGAAGCAATGAAACAAATACATTTTCAGACAGATAAAGACAACAATCCATGATAGCTAAATAGAAAACTGATATTGTTACACTCTTTCCCATAGCACAAAACCAGACTGAGATAAAGGATAAGGAAATATGATTATGACTATGAGTTATGACCAGTGCAATGATGTAGTGATTTTAATCTTCTCAGTAACCAGGTACATCATTTATCTATCAGTTATGACAGCAATTCTTAAAAGAAAAGAGAGACAGAGTAAGCATTGAAAGACAAAATGGAGATTATTCCTAGTTAGTGTAAAGGCCCATTGCAGAATGTATCTAAATAGTAAGGCTTATCTTCCTTGTATTTATAAAATTACAATATAATGCAACAGTTATGATTGATTAATATCTATATCTCATTCTAATAAATCTAATACTTCTTTTTGGAGAGTTTTATGTCAAAGTTTTACATAAATGGACAGATTCCCTATTTTGATGTTGTCTTTTATAAGTTAGTGGAATAGAAGGATATTGAACATAAAGAATCTGTATACACAGTGTAATGGAGAAAGAACTGTTTCTTCCTGCTGACTAAATTTTAAATGGTCAGGCTGCTCAGACATCAAGCAGTGCACATGTTAATAATCATCTAGAAAACTACAAAAATTATATCAAAATGTCAGCATTTTCTATCTCAGGGGGAACATAAAATTTTAGTCTGAATAATTTACTTCAGGAATGAAGAAACAAAAGACTTAAAGTACAATCTGAATTACCCTACATATATATTTTAAGATAGCATGCATTTTTAGATTTTGCAACTGGTGCTTTTTTCATATGTCTAGAAATTTACATTTTCCCTTAAAGTAAATACACTCAATAACTTCTACTTTGCAAAAGAGGAAAATATTTGAAATTTTGATGTCTCATACTGCCATGGAAATATTTAATTGCTACTTTTTTAACACAAATTAATTTTCTCATATGCTCAATTTAAGTATCATCCAATTTTCCTCTCTGTGGCCTTTTGCTTAAGGAGTAATTACATTGCTGACATTTTTAATTAAAACTGTGCTATCTATTTTAAAAGGCATTAAGCCTTCCATTGATTTCAAATCCTGAATAAAATTTTGGTTGATGAATCAGGATATCTGTCTTAATACTCTGTGAAGCCTATATGTATTAGCATACAATTTAAATCGCATAGTATTAAAATAAAGTCATTTTAAAAATAATAGCATCATGAAAAATTAGGATCCTAATACAATGAAACATATTATATATGTTTGTGGTTTGTTATAATGATGCTGTTACCTAATAATTTTAGCTTACAGTTGGAAAATTAGATATTTAACATATTAGCAATCTTTGGAGCTCTGAAAAAGTATCTCCAATTTGCTGTATATTTATTAATATATTTCCAAACCTGGAGGATATTTCAAACTTTTAATAAAGAGAAGCTATTAGCCTCTTACCCAATACATGGAGAGTATTGGTAATGTTATGAGGAATGCTTCCAAACAAAATGATGGAGAGAATGTGCAGTCCAACTGAACGGGCCTATGAATTCTAATAGTGAAGGTGGTAATATTAGTGTTCATCAGGAATCTCAGGGATCTATAAATATGCACAAAGCTGAGGTTTAGCCAAGCATGTAGCAAAAGAATCTCACTTAGAAACTCCCCAAACCATGGCTCTGAGACCTAAATAGGCTTCTGTCTAATGCATCTTCAGTTTTCAAGGATCATCCTACTCTTAATATCTTACACAATAAACAGATTAAGTGAATAGAATGAAGGGGAATATATAGTTCTTATTTATATTTACTGTAAAGTAAAAAAAGGCTTTAAAACCAAGGATATCCATACAGTATAATTTCTATGGTTACCTATTCATAACCCTTTTAGTGCATTCTTTGTTCTGTAATTTTCACATTCTTAAGTTAAATAGGCTTTGAAACCCATTTTTATTTATATATATTTCATATATATGTATATATTTCATATATATGTATATATTTCATACATATGTCACATATATCATGTATATAAGATTATATTACTTGAATTTAATGTTTAAATTTAGTTTAAATGTAATTTACAAATTATCTAGTGTTTTTTTATGTATCAATAGTCAGACATAAAAATGCTCTGAACTGAGTCTTCTACCTCAAATTCAGATCTTGGAATAAACTTATCACATTTATGACATTCATTACATTATTCTCTTAGTGTTCATTTAACCCATACAACATAGACCTAACTTTATCCAATAACTTCATCTATTTTAAATTCCCTCCAATATTAAAGAATTTGATGTAACCCAGATATACAGCTTGGGGATAACTGTGATTTTGCCTACTGTAAAAGATTATAGATGATATGTTTTCAGAGTTTTCATTTTCTTCTTTAATTTGAAACCCTTCCAGCTAATTCTCCTGAATTTGTAGCTCCAGGTATTAAACAGTGTGTGAAATGTAAAGATGAAAGCAGCAGATGCTATTAATGAAAATATATCAGCAGCATCAAATACCTTTCCAGAAGCTGCCATATTGGGAAGGAGATAGTCAGTATCTTTCTTTTCTAGGCAAAATATGACCAACCTGGACATGTGCCTTGACTGGGAATTGAATTGTGACCTCATGGCTCATAGGTAGACACTCAACCAACTGAGCTATACTGGCAGGGCAATAATCTATTTTTCATTGGCATGCAATTCCTGTTGGAACTTCTAGAAATTAAAGTATCACATTAGCTCACTAAAATCCGATAATAAATGTTTTAAGCCTTGGGATGAATTATAGATTTATTTAAATGTGCATACAGGTTAGAAAAGCATCACAAACGCATTTATATTTTAAAGATGATGCCTTTTTTTTGGGGGGAGAATGTATTCTGATTTGGGGATAAGATTTGAAACAGTGAGACAAATTAGCAGCTGTTAAAATAATATTTCCATTTATGACATTTGAAATACATTTAAGTCATATATATATATGACCTTCAGAATGCATTTAATTCATACATTTATATTTATATTTATACAGTGTTCTGAAAATCATGACAACTTTCGCAGTTCCACCATAACAGTTAAAAAAGCTCAATTCATTGCAAAAATGACAATTTTAGGGAGATGAAAGAACAGTGGAAGCAATAATGAACAGAATTGGAATTCCAGAGATGGGGACCCTTCTTAGATGAGCTTGTTACAGGATTTTAGGGCAAGAGGAATAGGGAAACTGAGACAGAAACATTCAAACAAGGCCAAACAGAGTGGGCAATTTGCAGTTAGCTTGTCAATAACAAGCCATTATCTCCTCAGGCCAAGGACACAGAGCAAATGGTACAAACAAACAAAAAGCTCCTTAATGAGAGAATGCAGAAAGTGGGGTGAGTGAAAGGGAAAAGGAAAAAAAAAAAAAAAAAAAAAAAAAAAAGCAGTTTTATTCCCTAAGCAAAGAAGCCAGCAGTCTCATGGCTTGCCTGGGAAAGCCACAATAAAGTTAAAAAAAAAAAAAAAAAAAAAAAAAAAAAAGGACCTTGAGAATTATCTACCCCAAAATATTCAGCAGAAGACTTTTGAGACCTATAGACAGGATGGTTTATATTGCCTCTGACCCCCTCCCAACCTGCTCTTCAGATTAGCTGAGGACCTGTCTGTGCTTCATAAGCCAGGTGAATAGGTTTGCTTGCCTTGCTCTTTAATACAGGTACATGCTTTAACTGCTTTAATTAAATTGGTTTTTCACAATGCAGTCAAGGTCTCTCGTATAAATTAATTATGTAAGAAGACAAGAATCGAGGTTGGAGACAGCCCTTAACACAAACTCAAGACTCTGGCTGTCCTGTCTAGTAACCACTCTGGTGTTGGTAAGAGGTGTCTATAACAAGCTGACTACCCCATCTGTAGCTGTATTCTTCTTGGTGACATTTGCTGATTATAAGGTGGCACCAAGAAGGGGCTTAGCTCTGGGTCAGATTTGGCCCATGCTGAGGAGCTCGACTGAAAGTAAGGAAACACTGTAAGTCCTTTGAAACTTTACAGGGTTATTGGAGGAAAGAGACAACTCAAGGCTATCCATACACAGCCAGTTTCACCCAAGGAACAAATACTAAGCATCAGTCTGTTGACAGGCGGCTTTGCTTGCCAGCTGGTAATATCTCCTGTGTGTAGTACTTAGCACATGTCCCGCTAGAGAAGTAGAGCCTTACCTCAAAACATAATTTCTTTTGTCCTCAACATACGTGCAAGATTTAGGAGCAGGAAGAGGCAAGATACTGGAGAGCTACACTCGAAACTCCTTCAGGTCAGAATCTCCCAAGTTTTTAGGGCTGAGGACAGAGAGATCTGACAGGCTCTCAACCCAAAGACTGAAATGTCCCAAGAGCATGCCCCAAGAACTGAGACAAACAAGAAGTAGATTGAACTTTATGAAGACGGCAACACCAAAAACATTGCAGTACAATCCCTGTCTAATTTAATATCAGCTTTTGCCCTATCTTCGGATAGGGGAAAGAGAAAATCCTCTTTGGCAGGAAAATACACACACACACACACACACACACACACACACAAAAAAAAAACAACAAAAAACAAGAACCAAAAAAAACTTCTGCAGGCTCTATGATTCTTTAAAAATTAATCAGATATGCAAAAAGGGTATATAGTAAAAGAAGCAAAGAGTGGGAATCCAAATAATGAAGGGGGTATAAACATGGGTTTAACAATGTGCTCAAATGTGCTCAATATAATATAGCAAAAATAGACAGACTAGGTTAAAAATAAGAATTTTAATACAACATTGCAGTCAATAAAAATGGAATCAAATGTACATTTTAGAACTATAACATACAATGTCTGAAATAAAGCAATCAAACCTGTTGAATGAGTCTTTTGTTCTTTATTATACTCACACTAGAAGCCTGGTGCATAAATTCATGCACAGATGGGGGTCTCTTGGCCTTGCCAGTGATTGGGGCTGATGTGGGGGCAGTGCAGCCAGCCACAGGGAGAGACCATGGGGAGGTTGGCCTGCTGGGGGCAGGGACCATGGGTGTTGGCTGTGGGAACACACTGACCACCAGGGGGCAGCTTGTGTGTTGAGTGTCTGCCTCCCTGGAGGTCAGTGCATGTCATAGCCACTAGTTGAAGGGTGGTTCAGTTTTTCGGTCATTTGGTTGCTTAGGCTTTTATATATATAGATTATATGAAGTATGCAACACATATCTTTTATGATAATAAAAGCATAATATACTAATTAGACCAAACAACCTTCTGGACTAAGCTGGGGTATGAGGGAAGCCTGGGTCCCGGGTGCCTGCTAACATCAGGAGGGAAGCTGGTGCCAGCAGCCAGGGGAAAGAAGCCTACTCGTGCACGAATGTCATGCATTGCTGCTGACTCACTCCTTTTCCCCCTTCATATTTCTGTTCTTTTTTTTTTCTGTTTTGATTGATATTGATTACTATTTTATACTGGAATTGTGTTTCTTTGAACTCTGGCTTGTGTGGTTCAGTGGATAGAGCATTGACCTGGACACCAAAGGGTCAAGGGCAAATACCTGGGTTGCAGGTCCCATCTCTGGCCTTTGTCCGGATGTTGAGGGGGGCCACCAGCCAGTATGTCTCTCTCACATCAATGTTTTCCTTTCTCTCTTTTTCCCTCTCTTCCCTTCACCCTGCTCCTGTTCCCTCCTCAGGCCTTCACCTCACTATTGTCTGTCCATGGGTTATGCATATATCCCTATAAGTCATTTGTTTAACCTCTTCCCCCGACCCTTCCCTCTGGAATTGTCAGCCTGTTGTATGCTTAACTGCATCCTAATATTTAAAAAGCCAGGCGTCGTCACAACCAAAACAACAGGGTGGAAAACCAAACAGCAGGCTGCTTCGGGCAACAAGGCTGGGAGGGGGATTAGTGAAGGATGACCAAACGATTGAACAGCAGGCGGGCAGGAAGGCAGTTGGGGGTGATGAGATCAGCAGGGTGGGGTGGGAGGACAGTAAAGGGCAACCAGGCCACCAAGGTGGGAAGTAAAGGGCAACCGGTCTGGTGGGTAGTTAGGGGTAACCAGGCTGCCAAGGGCAATTTGGGGGGATGAGGCCAGGCCTATAGGCAGAGGTGATTAGAGGTGATTAGGCTGGAGGGGGGCAATTAGGGGCAATCAGGCATGCAGGCAGATGAGCAATTAGGAACCAGCAGTCCTGGATTGTGAGAGGGATGTCCGACTGCCAGTTTAGGCCTGATCCTGGCAGTCAGAAATCCCCTGAAGGGTCCTGGATTAGAGAGGGTACAGGCTGGGCTGAGGGAACCCCCCCCACCCCATGCACAAATTTTGTGCACTGGGCCTCTAGTCTTTAAATAAAATAAACTTTTTTTTGTTAAGTAACACATAATTGTAGCTAAAGTTTAATATAGAAAAATGTACATTATTTTAGAACCTAGTGTAGCTCATCAAGATACATGGCTCTCTTCCTGAGAACTCTCTTCCTGAGAAGGCATTCTTTCATCTCCTAGAGGGAGACATTTCCACATTACATGGTTTGTTCTATGAAATAGCCGTAGTGCATATGAGTAGAAATGTGTGTTACTTCCATGGCGAAGCATGTACCTGCTGGTGCTAGTATTTCCAAGTCTCTCTTCCCTGACAGCAACAAAAATAAAAGTGACATTTATATTTCTTTGACTTGCCTATTCCAGACTTCCCATATAAATGGAATCATACAACATGTACCCAATGATTGATTCTTGGAAAGACAACCATCAAGGTAACTGGGAAGTTAATGTTTGTAAATATCTGGTACATCATGTTCATTCAAGTCCAGCAAAGGTTTGGGATAAGTATACTTAAAAAAAAAAAAAAAAAGTTAATCTTTTCAATTAAATTCAGTGGGATGTATTGCTCAATAGGATTATATAGATTTCAAGTGTACAATTCTATGATAATCATCTGTATATTGCACTGTATGCTCACCATCCAAAGTCAAATCTTCCATCACCATATGTTTGACCCACTTTTTCCTTTACTACCTTTTTGAATCCTTCCCTCTTCTAACCAACATACTGTTGTCTGTGTTTATGAGTTTTTTTTGTTTATTTTTCTTTGGTTGTTCATTTACATTCAGTTTTATATGTCACATGAGTGAAATTATATGGTTCTTTCCTTTTAATGCCTGACTTATTTTACTTAGCATGATATTCTCAAGATGCATCCATGTTGTCTCCATCAGTGATACAGATTTCTGGAATTTTTATTTAACACAAATGATGCAATTCTTAATATGCTATATCTTTGTATTGAGGTTTCCCTCCCCCCTCCATTTCATATTGATCTACTTTTTTCAGGAGTAGAAAAGTTTAAAAGGCAAAATATATTTCATTTTACAGTTGATCTTATCTAAATAAAAAAAAATGCCAATTTTGGGTCTTAAAGGAAAATACAAAAATTGCAAAATATTATTCTATATATTTCTAAATATAAATTGAATTGTAAAGGACTTATCCACCTTCTGTAACTCAATGTGAAAGAAAAAACTGAATCACATAAAAATGTATAGAAATGTGCTCTGACTGGTTTGGCTCAGTTGATAGAGCATTGGCCTGCAGACTCAAAGGTCCCAGGTTCGATTCAGGTCAAGGGCATGTACCTTGATTGCAGGCATTTCCCCACTGGGAAGTGTGCAGGAGGCAGCTTATCTATGTTTCTCTCCCATCAATGTTTCTGACTCTATCGCCATCCCTTCCTCTCTTTAAAAAAATGAATAAAATATATATATATATATATATATATATATATATATATATATATTTAAATATAAAGAAATGTTTTACTAACAAAAAAGTAAATGTTTTTGTTTTGATAACTGATAAAAATTTAAATAATTTTCATGAAATTTAATTTATGGAAAAATCCTTTTCGCCCCCATAAATCAAAATAAACTATATCCAAAAGTCTTAGTATCAAAATACACTATATTTAATTTAATATATGTGAAGTTCTAAAACTCACTCCAGCACCAAAAAAGCTATAAATTAATTCTTTATCCTGGGTATTACTGACAAAAAGGATTAAATAAATACATTTGATTTCTTTTCTTTCTTCTAAGGCATAAGCTAGGTATAATAACAGAATAAAGCTTCAGATTTCTTTTTGTACTATATTGCAAAACTCTTATCTAATGTAAATTGATATTTAACAGCTTTTTCTCATCCCTGGGAGGATTTTGCACCTTAAAAAAAAATCAATTCTTCTTTCAACAGTCCTAAAGTTAGTTTACCTGATATAAAATTTATTTGCACTAAAAAAAGAAATGTATTTTCTCCCTCACTTCAGATGTGTTTTTACTTTTCTCTTCTTTTTCTCATTCTTCTTCCCTGCACTCTCATGGATTCTTCAATATTATAGTTTCGCATATTATTCTCTAGTTCTTCCTCATTTCAGACTATCATTTAAAAATAATTTTATTTATTTTATTTATTTTATTTATTTTTAAAATATATTTTATTGATTTTGTACAGAGAGGAAAGGAGAGAGATAGAGAGTTAGAAACATCGATGAGAGAGAGTCATTGATCAGCTGCCTCTTGCACACCCCCTACTGGGGATATGCCCGCAACCAAGGTACATGCCCTTGACCGGAATCGAACCCGGGACCCTTCAGTCCCCAAGCCGACACTCTATCCATTGAGCCAAACCGGTTTTGGCATGTTTTTTATTTTTATTTACAGAAGATTTTTAAATGTAATTTTATTGTTGACAGTATTACTGATGTTCCCAAATTTCCCTTTCTTTTCCCCCTCCTCCCAACCCCTGCCCGGCCCCAGGCTTGTCTATGTCCATTGGTTAAGCATATACTAGTATGTGTATTAATTCTTTGGTTAATCTCTTCCTATCTCTCCCCTCTTCCCTCTGAGATCTGAGACTATTGTATGCTTCTATGTCTCTGGACCTATTTTTGTTCATCAGTTTATTATGTTCATTAGATTCCATTTATAAGTGAGATCGTGTGACCCTTGTTTTTCTCTGACTGGGTTATTTCACAGAAGCTTTCTTTAAATATAAGGACTCCTTGAACAATTAGGTATGAGCTGCTACCAAGGCAGGTCTGTGCCCTACAGTGCTGCTCAAAAGGTGGGTGTAGTTTCAGTTTCTCATAGATAAAGGACCAAGGGCCAAAACCTGCACAAACATCTTTTTCTCCCAAAGAACTGTTTTTGGGTTAGATCCCTGCAGAAAAGTGTCAACATGGGGTTTTCATTACATTTTGAAACTATACCTCAAGTCAATGATTTCCAGTAACATAGTTAGCCACTATTCTGCATTTTTATATTCTGCAAAATTTATACAAGGCTGTCATGGACCAGCAATGTGTT
Source organism: Pipistrellus kuhlii (assembly GCF_014108245.1). NCBI lineage: Eukaryota > Metazoa > Chordata > Mammalia > Chiroptera > Vespertilionidae > Pipistrellus > Pipistrellus kuhlii. Next base: position 11,458,448 of record NW_023425515.1, read on the forward strand.
CTCATTGTCACTTGTTTTTGTGAATTTTACACACATGAGTTCATTTAATGTACCTACTTGTCAAGGCTACAGTGCTCTCTTATTTAATCAGACAGGATTTTAGGTGTTACTGTGAAACTATTTTGTAGATATGGTTTTCAATTGCATTAAGTTGACTTTTAGTAATAGCATTGCCTTCCCTAATGCGGATGAGACATTGTCCTGAAGGCCTTCGTTCATTCAGTTGGAGCGGTCAGAACAAAAACTGAGGTTTCCAGGAGAAATTCTGCCTCAAGCCTATCACATCACTCCCCCCTTGAGTTTCTAGGCTGATAGACTTCCTTACCAATTTCAGTCTTTAGATTTCACTTTTTTTTAGACAGCCATACCACGGTAGCATCCTTCAGAAATGTTTCTCTTGCCCACTGTGTTAACGCTGTGAAATAAATGTGCAAGATTAGAGATTGCAACACAGGGCGAACATGCCCTCTGGAACATGCCTCTGGAATGTGAGCAGAGAGGGAGGGAAAAAAATAACAACATTTGAAAGGATGACACACAAAAAAACTAGTTTTGGGAAAATTCTTATATATCTTAAAGGCCCATAAAACATTGTCTAAAATACCCTAACATTTGGATGCATAGATTTGAAAGGAAAGAATCAAATCTGAATAAGAAATAAATCTGAAGCAAACATTTACTAATGATAAATTTATTTATCAAGAATTAAAAAAAAATTATTAACCATGAGGGCAAAATATTTCTGTCTTCCATATAAAATATATTTTTTAAATGGCACATGATGTGGTCATTCACCAATATGCAGCCAGAAAATGTAGAATAATTATTATAGCATTGTCTCAGGCAGATAATGAAAGTTTCATTATTATGAATTATGAAGCTTACCATACCTTTTTTTTTTTAAATGTGTTATTTTGGATGTTTTTTACTCACTTAATGGTCATTTCCATTCATACCTTATATCATATTCATAATGGCATATACTTTAGGTTATATTTCACCCCTCCAATTTAGGCAAGAGAAAAAAAAAACTCTGCAGGAAGGAATCGCTGGTCGCTGTCTGCTATAACACGGTCAGGGGCGGTGGTTCTTTGTCCCCATAACTGCGCAGTTGTTCCTTCCCTCTGTGCAGCTCCACAAATGGCCGCAGTCTGCTGTCATCCAATGACTAACCCGCAGCCCTTAGGGCTGCTTGGTCCTGGCCCCATAACCAGCCTCACAGCACCTTCCCCAGAGGTCACTGCTGAGGAAGCCTACACCTAGGTCACCTGGCTATGCTTGTCCTGCTGTCGCAGGAAAAAAACAGATGAAACAAGTGCCATGGTCCCTTGGTCAGAGGCACGCAGGCACTGTTGGTTTCTTGCAAACAGAATGCAAGAGATGCAGTGTCTTTATATGTGTTTCCTTCCTCTCACCATAGAAGAAGATGGTCATGAAACAGAAGTAATTTAATCAACTTAATGTAGTGGAATATTATTTAGCCTTAAAAGAGAAGGTGCCCTGCCCTTTATAACAGCATGGATGAACCTGGGGAACATGCTACATGAGATAAGCTAGGCACAGAGTGATCTCAATTAGAGGTGGAATCCAAAGTCAAATTCACAAAAGCAGAGCACTGCAGTGGCCCTGTCTGGAAGGCGGATAAGTGAGGAAATGTTGGTCAAAGGGTATAGTTCTCAGGGAAGATGATTAAGTTCTGAGGACCTAATTATAATGCGGTGACTATGATTAATCATAGTATATTATTTAAATATACATACTGAGTTGTATATTTGAAATGTGCCAAGAGTAGATCATATATGTTTTTATCACAGACACACACACACACACACACACACACACACACACACACACACACACACAACTATGTGAAGTGATAAATATCATCTATATTAATTAGCTATATGTGGTCATCATTTCACAAGGTATACATTTACTAAAACGTCACAGTGTGCATCATGCATGTGTACATTTTTGTTTTTGTTTGTTTATTATACCATCAACAAATCTGGGGAATACATTTTTCATCATATTGGAGGCTAAAGAGAAATAGCTCCAAGATGAGAAGGATATTGGCCAAGAAAAGGTATCAACCCCAGGAGAAGCATCTGCCAATCAGCCTGGATTGCTGCAATAAAATGAGCTTCTGCAATAAAATTAGCTTTCTGCAGGAACACGTGATTCTCAGACACCTATTCCACATACAGTGACTTAGTGGACTTACTATCGTGCCTCTGTATTGTCAACACAGTGCCTCCCCAATGAGGAAACAGGCTGGAGAATCTTGCAGCTTCTTTCTTCACTGCCTAAGTTCCCAAATGTCATATGCTACTTTTGCTCATATTATTATATATTGGCCAGACCAGTCACACACATTGACCCAGAAAAAAAGAACTGAATATCGATGCAAGGTGGATATTGGTCTCCCTCAGAGACTGAGAAGTGAAACTCTGTTAATTACTAAAATATAATGCTAGGAAGAATATCTTCTCTGCAAATAAATTCAAAACCACAAATGGATTGAGTCCTGGCAAAAATCATGGATTTATTTTTTAAAATGTTTTATTTGTTGTTATATTCTAACTTCCCCCAATTTTTTACAGTTAACCTGAATAGCTCATACAATAAGACATATATTCAGTATAAAATACTGATTGAAAAAAGGTAATTTAATTGCATGCGATATCACAGGGAATGCGAGAGAAAACATTAGGTCAGCATGAGGCAAATACTTGATGAACATCCATCATAATGTTCCTTGCAGTTTCCACCCCGTTGGCATTCTGGTGAAGACGAAGCACCTCTAAACTCTTGGGGCCTTCACATGTATGTTTCCTCCTTAGACATGCAAACATGAAATTCATCTAAACCTTTCAGATACAACTGCATAGACTATGGAAAACAAAAGCAATCACTTTTTTAGAAGACTTAGATAAAAATGAATAAAATCTGTACCACTTTGCATTCCTACGAATACTGTACAATTAATTTCCTTTCTCCACATTTTCCCCAGCATCTATTTCTTTTCTTTTTAACCACAACCATCTTAACAGGTGTGAGGTGATACCACATTGTGGTTGTGATTTGCATGTTTACCATGAGCCAGAAGAATTGTTGATTCAAATTTGTGTCCCTAAATCTGCTATTCATCTCTGCTGGAGAACTGCAGGAGGGTATTTAATTGGCATCCCAAAATTAATATGTGTAAAACAGAACCACTATTCTCTCCTCTTTGTTCCAGCAAACTCCAGGAAACTGAATCTGACCTGGTATTTATTTTTAAATGTATCAATAGCACAAATATGCAATAATTCTTTTTTTAAAAATATATTTTATTGATTTTTTATTTATTTATTTATTTATTTATTTATTTTTACAGAGAGGAATAGAGAGAAACATCAGTCAGCTGCCTCCTGCACACCCCCTATTGGGTATGTGCTCACAACCAAGGTACGTGTCTTTGACCTGAATAAAACCTGGGACCCTTCAGTCCACAGGCTGACACTCTATCCACTGAGCCAAACCAGTTTTGGCAATGCAACAATTCTTAAAATCAGTTTATTTCTCCCCATGTAATAGGGACATCCCTTGAATCATCACCTCCTGCCTCTTTTATGTTCTATAGTGATGACTTCCTTTTTGCTTTTCTCCAGCTCTATGGCCAGCAGCCTATTTCAAATTTTTATCTTGTTCAAACTAGACTTCTGCGATAGCTACCAAACTTATTTTTCTTTCTCCATTCTTAAACTCTTCTGATCCATCATTTACAGAAGTCAGCTTTATTACCTTTAAAATGCAAATTAGCTTATTGATGCCTGTGTTTTAAAACTTCCACTGGGGTTCCTGTTACAGATGGAATAAAACAACCATTGCTACTTGGATTAGGAAGATCTGCATAATCTCTCTCCTCCTTGCTCTACCCTGCTGTTCTATCTAGTGGGGTATATACACCAAAACAGAACAAAGATGACCCATCAAGGGCTGGAAGAAAAAGATTAAGCTTTTATATCATTTTTAAAATTGAAGAAATACGTTAAATTTAGTATTACTCATATTTAAGGCACAAGTTCCCATGGTCTCCTGTATTTGCCTATTTGTCAAAACAAGTTTTCTGAAAAAAAGTATGAGTTTCAAATGCAAAGGAATTAGCAATTACTTTCACTTTTATTCTTTCTATTTGGAAAGTTTTGGTATTTTCCAGTTTATTTGTGTCTAGCTTACAAATTATATTCTATCTACAACTAAGTCAGCTTTTAAAGAATGTAAAAGTTTTCTGCTAACCCTCTCCCTCAGATTTAATAAAGTTTCCACTAATGTCATTATATATGAAAGGGAAAATGTAGTGCTCATATTTCGCCTGCTCTAATGTAAGTTACCAGCCTTATTATGAAATGCAGTGGAAATTGAATCAGATATGTACATATGATGTCTTCAGATATTAGCAAATGATACTGAGCACAAAGATGCAACATAGATTTCTAATCTATTCAAACATTTTCAATGAGTTTTAGTAAGTTTTAAATCCATATGTTAGGATATAAAAATGCAACACTGTCTTTTGCAAAAAAAAATAACTGAGTAACCAAACAGAAGATACCAAAACAAAACTATGTTTTGTTTTGTTTTAATGCAAGTTTGAAGAATAGGATTAAAAATGTGGCCCTCAGCGGTTTTGCTCAGTGGGTAGTGAGTTGGCCTACAAACCGAAAGGTCCCAGGTTTGATTCCAGTCAAGGGCATGTATTATACATTGGTTGCAGGCACATCCACAGTAGGAGGTGTGCAGGAAGCAGCTGATGGATGCTTCTCTCTCATCAGTGTTTCTAATTATTCTTCTCCCTTCCTCTCTATAAAAAATCAATAAAATATATATATTTTTTAAATGGAAATGTGTATCCAAGATTTTAGTAAGCCTAACCAAGGGTATGTTTCTCCCATCTGATATTATTACAATAATATTTTCCATGAAAACAAAATAAAAAGTATTTCATTGATAAATTTAAAAAATATTTTTCACTTTATTTCATTGTTTTAAAATTTATGTCTAGGTGTTTTGATAACCTATACTACTAGCGCTTGTACTTAGACAGTAATTACTGTAAGTAAAAATGTTCATGTAATATTGATGAATACTTAATAGGTTAAAAAAATATTTCAGAGAAGAAGGGAGAGGGAGAGAGAGATAGAAACATCAATGATGAGAGAGAATCATTGATTGGCTGCCTTCTGCATGTCCCCTTCTGGGAATTGAGCCTGCAATCCAGGCATGTGCCCTTGAATAGAATTGAACCTCAGACCTTCAGTCCACAGGCTGACACTCTATCCACTGAGGCAAACAAGCTAGGGAAATACTCAATATTTTTAAAAGATGAAGTGTGCACTTGAAAAAGTTAAAGACCACTACTAAACCTATGTTCATTCTCCTCTCTTTAATCTTTGTATTTTTGTCAGTGTTCTGTTATTTCAATGTTATTTCAATCTATTTCTTGCTTCCTTCTCTTATATTGTTCTTTAAAATACCCTAATTTTAATTTTCTCTACTGAAAACATAAGCCTAAAAGACAGTAAATCTGATTATTTGTTCAAAACTACACTGATCTGTACATATAGACAGTAGCTAAAATTTTCTTGATTGAAAAATACTCATTTAAAATTGTATTTTTTACTTTTGTAAAATAAAAACAAACAAAAAAATAGTGGTGCTTCAGAGGATTAAAGTATATGAATTTTCTAGCAAATCATTAGCAGAGACATTTTAATATTGCTATAGTGCTTTTCATATATTAGCTAATTAATATTCAAACAACACTATGTGGTACATTTGGGAAATGCTATTAAAGAAAAAGAGAACTTAATTTGCCAAGGGTCACAGATTTGGTCAATAACAGAGTTCTTTCTAAAGACCCTAGACTTCATGTTACTTATTCCAGTGGCTACAACTAAAAATGAAATTGATTCAACTCTGTGAAGAAAGAAGAAAATAATTTACAAAATTATACAGCTTGAAGGGTCTTCACAGGTCATTATACCAATTACCTTTTTGTAACATACAACTGAAACTACGTATCTTCATCCCCTGAATTATATTTTATTATGTCCTTGTAGAATAACTATAAGTTTCTATGTGAACTCTAAAATAAAATTTAACTTACATTTTTTGATAACCAAGAGAAATAATGGATATTGCCTAAATTATGCAAATGAATAAATTCATGTGATATTTTATTTTATCACATAAAATATATGGAAAAACATGTCCTTACTAAGTAAATATTATTCTGACAATTTGAAACTCTTTTCTCTATTCATTTTCTTATTTTAGAATGTCCAAAAATATTATCCAATAGAGAATTCACCATCTGTACTTGGTACAATGTCATTTCTCTATTTCCAGTAAATACAGTCTTACCATAATTGTAGGTTAAGAAAGTCTCAAGACCTGTTCCATTTAGTTAATAATTTCAGCACATGTCCAGCTATTTAATTCAGCTCAAGCAATTCTTACCTGATTTGATATTTCCTAATTGCTATGGGAACAAAGCATTCCTGACAGAGGAAACTAGTGAGTAAAAATTCTGAAACAAAAATAATTGGGATCCCTTCCAGATAATTGCAAAAAGGGCTTTTGATTATAAGTACCCTCATTCCTTACTGAGTTGTGAGGAGCAAAGAGTAGAGGAACACATAATCATAAGGCAAAGGTTGACAAGGATTGGGTCACTTGGCATTGGAGACCATGTTAAAATTATTTATCCTACTAAGATGGAAAACCATTGAAGAATTTTATGCTTTTAAAAATGTTCACTCTTGATGGAAAGTAGGTAATATACTAAAAAGAGCTAACAGAAATTGAAAGGGTATCAACAAGGAAGATAGTTTGTAATTTAAACAAAGGTAGTGATGGTTAGTCTAGGGTAGTAGTGGTAAATACTAAGAAAAAAATGGATGTCCTAAAGATGTGTAATGGACATAATATGGACAGTACATGATGAGAAATAAAATTATTGTGAGATGGCAAGGTATCAAAAATAATTAGAGAGTTCTGAATTGCACAACTAGATTATTGCGATGGGTTTGCATAGAATACTAGAGGCCCAGTGCATGAAATTCATGCCAGCAACTCAGCCCTCGCAGCCCCAGCTTTGTCTGGAAGGTCATCCAGACAGTTGTTCTGCTGTTCAGTCTAATTAGCATATTAGCTCTTTATTATATAGGATGGAAATTTATGGGGGAGATCTGGTTGGAGTGACGTTTTATGACATCCATTTTAATTTTTTTTATCTATGAAATATCACAGTAGAAATATCAAAAATAAATTAACATAAAATAGAAATGATCATCCAAAGATATAAATTTTAAATTCAAAGAGCATAAGTGATCAGGATTAAGATAAAAACAATAATTACTAGTGTATAAATATTTCCCTCTTGCTGCTACTACCTCTTCTCCCATTCTCTACACTATACATAGGGTTTATACTTACCTGTTCATTCCATTCTACAGCTGCTTCAGAAATTTCTAAGTTAGATCTGTCATTTCCTGTTATGGTTTGCAGGCTTTACTAAAAGAGAATTTGGGGACCAGAGCAAAGCAAACAAAACTTCAGGTGGAAATAGTTACTGAATAATAGAAGTTATATGGTTAACAAGTAATAGATAGATGTCAGGCTATTTAGGCAGAAGAAATGTCTTGAGGAGTTAAAAGGTGGTAAAGATAATGAATAAGAAAGGAAAGGGATATTAAGGTATGTTATTTGGATTAAGTTCTGCAACATTTGAAAATTATTTTTATAAATAATTATTCTGCATCACTAGAATTCTTTTAAGTATTCTTTGCATTTGTTTTTTTTTTGTTTTTTTTGTTTTTTGTTTTTTGTTTTTTGTTTTTGAAATACGTATTTAACAACAACAACAAAAAATTCTATGATTGGAACAAAGTCTCTCTTATAGTTTCAGGAGCATTTAAATTGTCTTTATTCCATAAGATTGCTTTGAGGATGCCAAGACCTGAGCCTTTTTTGAAGTTTTGTCATCTCTAGTAATAGACCTTAAATTTCTATTGAAGGTTCAGAACATCAACTTTTAGCTTATTGATAAAAGGCCCCATAACTGAGTTCCTATAAAAAGTTCCTGGGAGGTCAAGTAAATTAGAACAAAGCATTATCTTTTGTTTGAGACAGAAAAAGGCATAATTCATTTAAGTAGAAATTATAATAGATTACAGCTGTTTTAATAACCATTCTCTCATTTAATAATGTTCTCTTGAAAAGGTTTCTAGCCTCTCTCTCTCTGCTTTGATGTTCTAATTTATAAATATAGACCACATTCTTTTACCATTTACATTTCTCAGATCTTTAAGGAAGATTGTGGGTGGTAAAGCTTTTAAAACTTTAGTGCCATTTCTTTGTTGAGGAACCTTTAGGGAGGCTGTTATAGATCACTTGTGAAAGAATTACACAAGCTTGAATGGCATTCTAGAAGACTGTTTTAAGCTGTCATAAGTTTCCAGTTAATAGAAATGTTTACCATAGTAATATAAATTTCAAATGAATTCATATATTATACTTATTTAAATAAATCTATACTCTTTTATAATAAAGGAGGTGCAATTATTCTAGATGGTTTTCCCAATTTTAGGCAAATTATCCTTCCTATTTTCTTAAGTTTCATATAATACAAAAACCTGTTCATAGTTACCAATAAAAATACTGGGACAAAGGTAATAGAAGGGAAAACACTAAAGTTTGCACTTATTTGATGTTCTGTATATTTAATTGGTACCTATCACAGCAAACTCTTAACACCTGTAGCAGTTTGTGGTAAGGTGTGTTGGGATGTATATGCATGTTATATTAATAGAACTTATATTATACAATTTTTCTTGATTTTTTACAGCCTTGATAGTGTCAATATGCTATCAGTGGTAATAATAATAATAGGAGGTGCCTACCTATATATTACAATGAGAATATAATCATGACAGGCAGTTTTTGGTAAATAATCATTTGTTCTAGTATATTGTAAGTATAATGTGGTATTAAGAAATCAAAGAGTCTTTATGTTAAAGTATGGGTTGATATGCAGATAATTTAATACTAACAATGAGGTTTTTGAGCTCAAATATACCCCTAAAATGTACACGATTATTGTTAAAAAATTTAAAGTGTTATGATTAGAGTAAGAGATTGCTAAAGATGATTGAATGTTTGTGCCTTGCCAAAATTCATAGGTTGAAACAAATATCAAGTGGATAGCATTTGGAGGTGGGGCCCTTGAGAGGTGATTAAATAAAAGGTTTCAGCCATCATTAATTGGATTAATGCCCTTTTAAAGAGGACCCAGCCCAGCCGGTGTTGCTCAGGGGTTGAGCCTCAACCTATGAACCAGTTGGTCACATGTTTGGTTCTGGATCAGATCACATGACAAGGTTGTGGGCTCAGTCCCGGAGTTGGGATTGCAGGAGGCATCCAATCCTTGATTTTCTCTCATTACTGATGTTCCTGTCTCTCCCTTTCCTTCCTTTCTGAAATATTTTTTTTAAAAGAGGACCCAGAATTTTGTGTCCATTGGTTGTACTTATATGCATTATACAAGTCCTTCGGTTGATCTCTTATCTCCCCCAGATCTCCCTAACCTCCTTGCTGTAATTTGACAGTCTGCTTGTTGCTTTACTGTCTCAATATCTATATTTTAATTCTTCAGTTTATTATGTTCTTTATCATCCATAAATAAGTGAGGTCATGTGGTATTTCTCTTTCATTGACTGGCTTATTTCACTCAACATGATGTTCTCCAGTTCCATCCAGGTTGCTGCAAATGATGAGAATTCCTTCTTTTTTATGGCAGCATAATATTCCATTGTGTATATGTACCATAATTTTTGGATCCAATCATCTGCTGACGGGCACCTAGGCTGTTTCCAAATTCTGGCTATTGTAGATTGTGCTGCTATGAACATAGGGGTGCATATATCCTTTCTGATTGGTATTTCTAGCTTCTTGAGATATATTCCTAGGAGTGGGATTACTGGGTCAAATGGGAGTTCCATTTTCAGTTTTTTGAGGAAGCTCCATACTGTTCTCCACAGTGGTTGCACCAGTCTACATTCCCACCAGCAGTGCACGAGGGTTCCTTTTTCTCCACAACCTTGCCAACACTTGTCGTTTGTTGATTTGTTGATGTTGGCCATTCTGACAGGTGTGAGATGGTACTGCATTGTTGCTTTGATTTGCATCTCTCAGATAATTAGTGACTTTAAGCATGTATTCATGTGCCTCTGTGCCTACCTCCTTTCTTCTTTTGAGAAGATTCTATTATATCCATTGCCCATTTTTTAATTGGGTCATTTATCTTCCTTTTATTAAATTGTATAAGCTGTCTGTAGATGTTGGAGATTAAACCTTTATCAGTGATAACATTTGCAAATATGTTCTCCCATACAGTGGGCTTTCTTGTTGTTTTGTTGATGGTTTCTTTTGCTGTAAAAAAGCTTTTTATTTTGATGTAGTCCCATTTGTTTATTTTCTCTTTAGCTTCCATTGCCCTAGGGGTAGTATCAGTGAAGAAGTTCTTTTGGCATATGTCTGAGATTTTGCTGCCTGTGGATGCCTCTAGTATTTTTATGGTTTCCTGTCTTATATTTAAGTCCTGTATCCATTTTGAGTTTATTTTTGTGTATGGTGTAAGTTGGTGATCTAGTTTCATTCTTTTGCATGTATCTGTCCAATTTTCCCAACACCATTTATTGAAGAGACTGTCTTGACTCCATTGTATATTTGTGTCTCCTTTATCAAATATTAACTGAGAATAGTGATTTGAGTTGATATCTGGGTTCTCGATTCCATTCCATTGATCTGTATGTCAGATCTTATGCCAGTACCAGGCTGTTTTGAGAAACAAAACTCTGGGGGCGGAGGGCATGTATGGGGGTGGAGGGCAAAGATATATGTACAAAGATAATAATTTAATAAAATATTAATTAAAAAAAGAGGACCCAAAGAGATCCTTCTTCCCTTCTGCCATGTGAGGACACAGCAAAAAGATGTAGTCTATTATATAATAAGGAAGCAGGCTCTTACCAGACACCAAATATGCAGGTGACTGGAGCTTGGATTTCCCAGCCTCAAGAATTGTGAAAAATAATTTTCTGTGTTTTATAAGCTTCCCAGGCTATGCTATTTTGTGATAGATGCATGAGTAGACTAAGATGTAAAAGAAATGGAGGCATGTAGTACAGAGTCACAAAATTGATAATCTAAAAATTACTACTCAACAAAAATAACAAGCATCTTCATATTCTAAAGCAGAAAGTGTTAAGTCCTTACCAGCTCATTTAACAATACTCTCAAATTATACTTCAGCATCCTTAAAACTGAAGAGGCCTATAAAAATTCCAGACTCAATATAGCAAGTTTTCTGAGCCATAAGGTAAATTCCACATCTCCAAGCCAAACAAATAAGCAAATAAAAACTTTAAGGGACGGGATTCCAACATAAGATCTAATTACTAGCATGCTTTCCAACATACTTAAAATGTTGGTTCACTAATCTTTTGTTTATCTGCATTGTTTATATTCTTCATGCACACCAGTATTTTGACATAGCAAACTAAACAATACATTTATATTTTATCACATTTAAATATTTGAAAACATACAGTTGCTTCTAATATATTCTTCCAAATTCAACTAAAATATCCTTCATTGAAATTAGCCCAGTTTTCTCTTAACTAGTATTTGCTACTCCAGGGTGTAGATAATGTAAGTTACTAAGTTCAAGTAGTTATTTTAAAAAATTATAATTTAACTTTTCTCTTATGGAAATGATCAACAATATATAGTAAATATCAACTTTATTTCTTATGAAATGTTAAATATGTAACAATGATTGGATCTATTCTAAATTGTCCTAGAACAAGGCTGTTTCTAGTATTTTGTTATTAAAGCTAATAAATATTTTGTATTATTATGCAATTTCAAGCATTTCCTCTAGCTTATAGCATATGGTCACAAAATATTCAATATGACCAAAGGCCTGCAGAGAAAGAGGCAAGATCTGATCTGCAGCCTCAGTGCCAGCTGTGGATCAACCATTGCCTCTCTCTCTCTCTCCAAGCTTCACCAGCAACTGCACCTCTCTTTCTCTCTGGGCCTCCATGGAGCTGCTGACCAGCCCCATCTCTTTGATCAGGCCCAGAGATAGTCCCAGGGATGCTGACTGGCAAAGAAACCAACCAATCAGAACCAAATCTGGGTGCAGTGCCAGGAGCCAATGGCTGCCTAGAAGGCAGAGCTCTTGACGCTGACTGGCATAGAAACTAAACAACCAGAACCTAGTCTGGGTGAACTATGAAGGTAGAACCTAAGTTGGGGGCTGAGTTGGAGTTTTAAGGGCAACAGCTTTTTGGTGTAAGGTGTAAGAAAGTGGTTCGATGTCTTAATGACCACTTTGGCAGTGTAGTGCATATGGCTGGCTATCAGTCCAGATATAAGGATTATGTGTTTTTGTCTGCCAAGAGCATCTCCTCCTCCTGAAAAAGGTTACCCCCCACCCCCTTTGTTTAAGCAATCCTATCCTATACTAGATGCCCATTGCATGATATTTGTGTAAGAATAGGCCCCTGGCTTCACTCCCAGCCACCTGAGAGCCAGGAAGTTCCCCCTCTCCACCCCAGCTGCCCAGGAGCTGGTAAGTCCCTGCTCCTGAGACACCCAGAGCCAGCAAGTCATCACTTCTGCTGGAGCACTATTCCAGTAGCTCCCTCCACTGCCCACCTTCCCTTCATAGCAGGCTTCACGCTGCTCCTGCCTGCATATGCAAATTAACCTCCATCTTGTTGGGTTAATTTTCATACTTACTCTGATTGGCTATGGGCATAGTGAAGATATGGTCAATTAGCATTTTTCTCTTTTAGTAGTGTAGATAATATACTATATTTTATATCTATACTAATAAAAGGGTAATATGCTAATTAGACTGGATCAACTGGTCATCTTCTGAGTATCTGACTTCCTTCCCGACAAAGCTATGATGGTGGGAGCTGAGGCAGAGACAGTTAGGGGCAATCAGGCTGGCAGATGAGGGCAGTTGAGTGTGAGATCAAGGCTTCAGGGGAGGGCAGTTGGGGGCAACCAGGCAGGCAACCAGAGGCAGTTAGGTGCAATCAGTCAGGCAGGCAGGTGAGCTGTTAGGAACCAGCAGTCTTCAATTGGAGAGGGTTCAGGAAGGGCTGAGGGAAACCCCACCCACCCCCATGCATGAATTTTATGCACTGGGCCACTAATATAATTATAATGAAGCATATTCTCTCTAATTTACTCTCTCAAAGTGTATTATTACAAACTGGTTATAAACCTGTGGAGGACTCCTAGAAGCTGAATTAATTTATGTGAAATAGAAGATGGAAAAAAACCAACACTCTCCTAGAGTGTGTGTAATAGCATAAGGAAACAGATGTGATGATTTAGAGTAGGGGTGTCGAACTCAATCAGAGAAGGGGCCAAAATCTAAAATCCAGCCTAAATCTCGGGCCAAATGGTTTACTGAACAGTCATAAACTGTCATTGTGATGGAAACGCAGCGGAGTGCAGTGATGACAGCGCAGTGCGGGCCACATTGCAAGGCCTGGCGGGACGGATTTGGCCCGCGGGCCTTGTGTTTGACACATGTGATTTAGAGGGATAGGTAGTGGGATCTGACTTTTGTTTCCTAGACTTCAGTTTCTGCTAAATAATAGTTTGCTATGGTGATCAGGGATTGTGGCTATTAATACATAATACCCAATTAAATTTTATTTTTTAAGTTATCCATTGTTTATTTAAAATTTGACTAGTGCCTTTTATTTTTATTTACTCAATCTGACCTCCCTATTCAAGGCCTGACTAGACTTAATAAGACATGTAACGAGAGGACAAAATAAACTTACTTATTTAAACCACTGGGTTATTGCAGGAAATACTAGCAAATTTAAATTGAAAAAACAACAACAAACATGTATTTTGTGCCAGAGAAGAGGGTAATTAAACTCAATTTTTACTAAATTTACATATGAAAGTTATAGATATTTAGACATATAGATTATTTGAATTTATATCTTCACTCCTCTTAAGTCACAAGGCCTAATTTGCTTCACATTTGGCTAGTAGGATTTTCCTAATTTATGTAAACATAGCATTCAGTTTCTCCACCAGAATAATAAAAAATTGAGCATTTTTGTTTATTTTAAATTTTTTAACTATACAAATTATATGTGATATAATTATCACATATGATATACAGCACTGGGATTCATATTTTACTATGCATTGACAAAAATGTTTACAAATTGATATTATACTGAAGCACTGACAACTGCCCATTCAGTAAAACATTGGTATATTGTAGCCAGATTTGAAGGAAACCTACCTACCAAAGGACTATATTGAAAAGCAATGCTGGAAATGCCTCCATCATTATTTTGAAAGCTTAGACGAAGATAGATGTCGAATGCAAAAATCACTTTTGTACTTTATTCTTACTGTGTTTGGATATTCACATTTTCTGTATAACCACGGGGAATCATTCCTTAAAAAGGTAGACAAAGAAAGAAGATGTAGTTTAAGAGATAACACTTTTGTATACTCTGCATGCTTTTGCCTAGTGTTTTCACATGAGGGTAATAAGCATGCATCTTTGAAATTATACCTAGGCAGGATATTTTAAATTAGTTCATTTTAAATTCAGAAAAAGTCCATTGAAAAAGGCAAATACTGTTTTCTGTTACCACATACATAGGCTCTTGCATGGGCTTTGAAATATATCTCATAGGAACAGGGACTGGCACTGATTGATAAAATAGAAAATCTTACCTCTGACTTGAGAAAAATACTTCTCCACAGGTTTCAACATTGCTTTAAAAAAATTGTAGCTGTTGATCAAAGAGGGATAAAAAAGAACATAGTTGAATACTAGAAATAGAGAAAACTATATTTAAAGTCTTTAAGAAAATTACATTGCTAACATAACATTTTATTTTTTACAAAATATAAGCAAAAATTATGACAGGGTATTTGCAAACACCATATTTCTCAAAAAAGCAAGAAGGATTTAAAGTACAATTAGCAATATTTCTGTTCTTCAGTGGAAAAACTTGCTATTTCAAATTTATTTTTTATATTTAAAAATATTAAAAAATCATTTGTTTCAATAAAAGTGTTGTATTTTGTGCTAGGCACACCTTTATGTGTAGACTTTGAAACAAAATAACAAAAATATAACACTTCATGTAGTTTTTGTTGGTGTGCAAAATCATAGAAAATACACAAAATAAAACCTATTATATGACATATGGTAATTCTTGGTTAAGAAAAAACTGGTAGAGTAGGAAGACAGGCAATATTGGAGTGGGAATGGCTATTATAAATAGGGTGTCCACACAGAGAGGGCAATAGTTTCACAAAAGATAAGAATGTGAGCGAGTGAGTCATGTTGAAGGAATAGAATGTTAAGACATTGGACGTGGGGGAAAGGTAGTAAAACTTAGAAACAGTGAAACCCGTTAAGAGTCCTAGAAAATCCTGATGAAGATAATAATTACCTGGATTGGGACGATAGCAGAGGATTGGAGAGAGATCATTGCATTCTGGAAATAGTTTAGTATATCTACATAGCAGCAACTGTATTTACTGATTCTTTGGATGTGGTAGGTAAGAGAAAGAACGTATTACCCATGGACATGGACAATAGTGGGGTGAAGGCCTGAGGCGGAATAGGAGTGGAGTGGAGGGGATCAATGTGGGGATAAAAGGAGGACATCTGTAATACTTTCAATAATACAGATTTTTTTAAAAGGAGTACCAAGGTATTTGTTTATGTGAGTAAAACATAGTGGGGTGAATGACATTTTTATACTTAACTGGAAAGCAAACCATGAAAGAGCAGGTTTGAAGTGGTGATCATGAAAACCAGGAGTTCGCTTTTGCACATGAGAAGTTCAACTTATAAATTATACATCTAATAAAGATGTATAATTAGTAATTTATCTAGTAAAGATGTATAATAGGAATGTGAATATACACCTCTGGAATTTAGGGGAGGGGGATTACCCTAAGGCAAAACTTTGGGAATCATTAACAGTTAGATGGTAACTAAAGCCATAAAACTGGATGGAACACCAGAAGACAGAGTTTTGATGAAAGAAGAAGGAAGCAGAAGTACTAAGCTCAGTCAAAGATCAAAGGATTGGGAGATGATTAGGAAACAGAGAGCTGAGAAGGAGCAATGAAAGGAGGAAGGAAAACAAGGAAATCCAGGATCCACAAGACATCAAGAAGAAAGTAGCTCAAGGTTGAGGGGAGACTGTGATAAAAGTTGATTAAACAAGATGAAGTACTAAAACTAGCCATCTTCTTGACCAAATAAAATAAAACTTTAAAAATGAAAATAAAAAATTATACTAATGCTTTCTTCAAATGTTTCATTGCATTTCTAATTGCTATAGTCTCCTAGGAGAGAGTATTTGTTTGATTTAACTAAATTCTTAGGGGAAGAGAATTTAATGGGCTTGGAATAATATTCCCACCATATAATCCATGCTCCAAAAGTCCAGGCATCACAGTGGGGATTTTTCCTTTTTCAAAATTATTCATTTTAAATACTCTATAAGCCTGGAAAAAATAATCATGCCATTAACTTGGTTTCAAGTCCTATTAGGCCTATAGATATGGATAACATGCTACTTATCATTTACATTTTCCTTAGCAGATTGGGTCTTCTGGAACCAGCATAGTAATGAATCAGTATTCTAAAGATTACTACATGGCTGAGTTATTTCCTTTTCCAAGGACACACCTAAAAAATTGTTTTAGTTTATTTTAGGGAGACTAGGAAAACATTCTTTGAATATTTACGTAGAAAACACCTTCCTCTATGATAGACTCTTCACTATGAACAGACTCATGTTTGGGAGTTAATAAAAAGTTACTAACAAGTTATTGTATTAATGTATGTTTCACAGTAGAACATGTAAGCATCTATTTAACATTCTTATATGTTCAACCATTAAATGATCTATAACCAATTTAACCAGAGAAAAAGTAACCTTATTTTGTTCCTTAGATAAGAGAATATTAAAAGAAAACTTCTAGCTGAAACCGGTTTGGCTCAGTGATAAAGCGTCGGTCTGCAGACTGAAAGGTCCTGGGTTCGATTCCCGTCAAGGGCATGTACCTTGGTTGCAGGCACATCCGCAGTAGGGGGTGTGCAAGAGACAGCTGATCAATGATTCTCATCGATGTTTCTAACTCTCTATTCCTCTCTCTTCCTCTCTGTAAATAATCAATAAAATATATTTTTAAAAAAGAAAAGAAAGAAAACTTCTAAACTCAGGAATGAACAAAAGATTATAACAGAAATGTTCTATGTGGCTTACTTTTCTGTGATCAGTAATTTGGAAAATTAGATAACAATGATAGTGAGCATTTGAAAGCCAATTAAAAGTTAGATTGCAAAAAAAAAGTTAGATTGCATCATGTTTAGAGTATTATATATATTGCTTAACAATTGATTAAACTAAAATAATTTTCATGATGTTTGTTTGTCTTTATGCTACACTGTCAATGGCCTTAACCCCTAGGCATCAGTGAGAAGTATTGGAGGCCCTGTCTGGAATACTCCGAGGAGCTGCAGGGTTCAGGAGGGAGGGAGCTTTGTTTTATATTGGAACATCCCTAACAAGACAGAGGAAAAACAGAGATGAAATTGTAGCTGGGAGGAAAGCCAAAGTCATAAATCTGGAAAGATGGGATTATGGAATGGGTATTGATTTATCGGTATAATCTACATGAGAGTAAATCACCAGAAGAGTTACAATTTTGAGCAAAGATCAAGGTTACAAAGAGAAGCAAGGGGACAATTGAGCAAACGAAATCTCCAATATTATGTTTGCAGTCAGAAATCCGATTTGACAAAGAAGTCTTTAAGGCATAGTGGAAGATTTTTGGCACAAACTACTGGGATTTGACAGAAAAGGATATAGATGTGACAATCTAATTAATGGATTTTTCACATATATGTATTTGTGTTTATCTATCTGTCAAATCCTACTCTCCAAATTTAGATAATTTATTATGTTCAAATACACATTTAAAAATAATACAAAACTGACTGTATAGTAGAGTAGTAAAAGAAGTCTTCAAATACCAATAAATTGATATAATACATATCTTTTCCTTTTCCTCAAAGCAGTAAAATTATAAATCCAGGACACAAGTGTAAATCAAAATCTATTCAGTTGAAAATTAAAATGGAAAAATAAAAGACTTTTCAAAGGTATTCATGAATGAAAAAGACATTTATTAAAAGTATGAAATAAAATTGAAAACAAAAATATATCAATGCTTCAGCAGTTATAATAATATGATAGAAATATAACTTTATATGAATATGTTGAAATAAGAATATTTGAAAACAAACATGCTAAATTTAGAGAAAAAAAATGGCAGTGTAAAGGAAAATGGAGTAGAAAAAAGAAATGATGCAAATAAGAGTATCAACTGATGAAAAAGGAAATAAAAATTTTAAATTTTCAATGAAAAGCTGGCTATCTACAAAGACAAGTAGGAAACAAAATAATTAATTTTTCAAAAGTTTCCTACGTGCTATAAAATTTTTGTAACAAAACCAAATGTCCAAGATGAAGTCCTGAGGGCAAATTTATAAAATTATTTGCCTCAATGATGGCAATCTTTTAAAATAAGATAGGATCTATACCATTATTTCATTACATAGAATTTATAATTATAATACAATATTTATTTGAATAGATTAAGAATTTGCAGCCCATGTAATTTTAACCTTATATATTTGCAATTTTCATCCCATTTTTATACCATGCTCCTGCACATCTGCCCATTTATTCTCATAAGTATATTATCTAGTTTCAACAAAGGTCCACATATACTACTAAACTTTTAAAAATATCTAATGCAACGCTGTGCATTTATGAACATTAATTAAGAATAAATTAGGTGATGAGGATAAAGGTGTTACAGAGAGTATATGTAAATAGACAAAAGAAAACAAGTATGTTAAAAATCCTTCTACACCTCCCACACACCACAGGAAAGCTCATAGCTCGTGAGCTGACATTAAATTTTCCGGTAGTTGCTACAGTTTGAACTTAGCCATCACTGAGGTTAAGTTTATACAAAAGCAATTATGGAATGTATGACATTGGTGTGATAAAATTGCATGGCTAACTATATGCACAGCCTTCTAACAAACCCACCAGTTTTCAAATAGGTTGTCTAACTCAAGCATAAACTGATAGAAGCTGTTAATTTTATTGATTGTGTACAATTTATAAGACTTTTTGTTCCATTTTACTTTTATAAGTCAGAGTTCTCTTTTTTTATTTATTTATTTTTTATTCTCACTAAACAGTGTATCAGATTTTTCTCTTAACTTGCTCTGCAAAATCATAGTATGGTCTGAATCTATGTGCCTCCCCGCTTCTTCCCAAAATCATATGTTGAAATATCAATGCCTATGTGATAATATTAGGAGGTAGGCCCTTGGGATGTACATAGGGCTTGAAGGTGGAACCCTCATAAATGAGGTTAGTGCTTTTATACACTGATCTTGGGCTTCCAGCCTCCAGACCTGTGAGAAATTTAAGTAAATGTGTCTTATTTTAATGTTTTCCTTTCCAGACTTAGAAGGTTAGCAAGTAATTTTCCAATAAATCATGATCCATAAACTGAACGATATACTAGGTGTACCAGTTAATAATGGCAGGTTTTGTAATCAAAGAAAACACGATAATTTCAAGAGACACTTCAAAAGTGCTTTGTTCAAAGTAATGTCCATCGCTAGCTACACATTTTCCCATCTTTCAGTTAATTTGGGGATAGAACTTTTCTTGTTTTGAGGCAAACCATACAGAGACCCTATTTTTCCACTTATTCATATGTTTTGAAGTGCTGCTCAGAAAGTGTTTATGCTATGGATCAGAACAAGTGGTAATCTAAAGAAGCAAGGTCTGGTGAATATAATTGGTGAGTTAATACTTCCCAGGCAAGATCTTTTAACATTGTCTTCAACTGGTTTTGAAGTTTGTGATGATGTGTCATCATAAAGCAAAATTACTTTACCATGTCTCCTGGCCCATTCTGGTCGTTTTAAGATCAAAGTGTGGTTTAAATTGATTATTTGTTATCAGTAGTGATTAGTATTAATGGTTTAACCTAGTTTTAGAAGTTCATAATACAGCACAACTTCCTGATGCCACCAAACGCAGAGCATTGTCTTCTTTTCAAAGCAATTTAGCCTTGTAGTCAATGCTGATGATTGACCTGGATCAACCCATGATTTTGTGAGTTTGGAATTCTCAAAATAAGTCCACTTCATCAGCAGTCACAATTGGATATCAAAAACACTTTCATTTCATTGAAGCAACATTTTATTGATGACTTTCAGTTTTCCATTTGTCTTTTGTTCAGTTGATGTAATACCAATTTTCCTTCATTTAAAATCTTTCCCCATTGCTTGTAAATGATCAGAAATTGTTTGCTGAGCAACATTTGATATTTCTGCAAGTTGTTTTTGAGTTTGACACACATCTTCATCCAATAATGTTTGTAATTGTTGGTTTTCAAACTATTTTTGGTTGACCTTGACATTCTTTGTCTTCCACATCAAAATCATGATTTTTAAAGTGTTGAAACCAGCATTCACCAGTATCTTGAGATGGAGCATGTTCACCATAAGTTTCCTGAAATACTTAGCAGCACTTTTCTTCAAAATAAAGTAATGAATTAAAATTTCCTGCAAATGCTCTTTTTCTGGCATGAAATTCAAAATTTTTAAGTGTAAAAATATCTATGATGTTAACACCTTCAGAAAAATCTGACATATGAAGTTTTGAGGTTTGCTGTCAATACAACAAAATAGCATGCATACCAAATCGCATATATATCAACATCTGTATAACTCCATCTATTGATAAAAAAACCTCCTCATATTAAGTGATATACCTAGTAAACTGAAGAAGTAAGGGGAAGGAAAATTTTATGAAGATGAATAGAAATTAGAAAAGCAAACAGTAAACTATTTTACCATAGAATATAATAGCCTGTTTATTTAAAAAGAGTAACCACAGGCACATTTTTAGCATATAGGAATTTCCATGTAGATATATTTTTACTTGTGTCCAATACTTTTTTTCTATAATACAAAGTACTGTCTTAAAAATATGTTTTTGAGCCGAAACCGGTTTGGCTCAGTGGTAGAGCGTCAGTCTGCAGACTAAAAGGTCCCTGGTTCCATTCTGGTCAAGGGCATGTACATTGGTTGCGGGCACATCCCTGGTGTGGGGTGTGCAGGAGGCGGCTGGTCTATGTTTCTCTCTCATCGATGTTTCTGGCTCTCTATCTCTCTCCCTTCCTCTCTGTGAAAAATTAATAAAATATATATATATTTTTTTTAAAAAATGTGTGTTGATAGTTATATTTGGAAATCAATTTCAATTCGTATCAAGTAGTTTTTAATTTCAGTCAGCCAATCTCTATATAGCTTGGGGGGATGGGTGTGTATGAGCTGAAAGATATATAAATAAACTGTGGAAAACTTTTAATAAGAGAAGTATAGTTTGCATCATGGAAGAAAAGCACAAATGACTGCACATATTTAAAATTAACGTTACCAGTAATAAAACTGAAACGTTTATGATACTTGCTTCCGTAGAAGGATGACTTAATTATCAACTTTTACAAGGTGGTAATATCTCATTCTCATATATTAACTATGTGTATGGCAGTCTCTTTCCAATGGTGGCACAGACTATTTATTGAAATAATTTATCAAGTTTTGTCTGTTGAGAAGGAAAAAATAAATACAAACTAAAAGTAGTTTATCTTACCACCAAAGGGCTTATAAATGGAAACTGTAAAACACTGCCTTTGCATTCAATAACTTATAAGACTTATATTTGGGGCAGGGGAGAGGGAGGGGCGGAACAGAACAGATACAGGGCTCAGCCTGGCTTGGATCAATAGAAAATGGGTATAAATGATAGCATGTATAATAATTTCCTTAAAAGGAACCCTTTGTTCTGTTTGCCCCTTCTGTGCTTCTGCCATCATAATGAAAAGGACATGCATTGCTCTAACCAGTTTGGCTCAGTGGATAGAGTGTGGACCTGCGGACTGAAGGGTCCCAAGTTCAATTCCCGTCAAGGACATGTACCTTGGTTGGGGGCACATCCCCAGTAGGGAGTGTGCAGGAGGCAGCTGATCGATGTTTCTCTCTCATCAATATTTCTAACTCTCTATCCCTCTCCCTTCCTCTCTGTAAAAAATCAATAAAATGTATTTTTTTAAAAAGAAGAAGGAAAAAGACATGCATTGCCCAACCTGCTATGTGAACCAGAGAAAATTTATTCATATATGCCTCATGATCTTTTGCTAAGCAACTTGGAGAAAAAACTATACATTGTTTAGTGGCTATGTGCAGCTAACCCACACCCAACCTAGAGCTTATAATCAAGTCCATTTCTGTACACTCTAGCCAATCCTTTAAGTCTGGAAAGGAATATGTTGAAATGAAAATACATGACACTTTCAGCTGATCTTTAGAAAAATGACTAAATATTTTTCTTTTAACCCACTGAAATGTAGGGTGGTTTCCTACTTAACACCATTGTTTCAATGGGTAATTGATGCATATGGATGGAAAAAAATAGTGACAGTGCAATCTATCTGATTTTGTACAATTTTTTAGAACGAGCATACATAAATTTTAATTAAGGAAATAATTGTTAAGTTAAATTATTTTTGAATTTGTAGAAATCAGATGTAAATTAAGGTTTTAGGACCCCCCCCAAAAAAAAACACACACGCATGCTCTGAAAGTATCTAATCATGGTTATCAAAATGCATATATTCAACATAAGGTGTAAGTGAGTTTAGAGAATGACACCCACAAATCTGCAGGAAGACAAGGGAGAGTTTATACTCCCTGAGAAATCTATTTAATATTAAATGTTTATACTCCTTAGGGTTAATCCCTCCTCAAAAAAAAAAAAAAAAAAAAAAAAAAAAAAAAAGACATTGGTATTTATCTCTTCTTCTTATCTCACCAAAAAGATTTCTCCCAGGCATGATAATGCTGTGGGAAGTGGTAATCTGATTTCTTTAATCCATCATCTGATTCTCTGCTCTTGGCAGGACTGCAAAAACAGCATCATTTGCTTATGCTCCAATATTATGCTATTGTTATTGTACATTTCTGTTTTAATTTAAAAATGTTTTAACTTTCACTTCTAAACCTTTAGAAGTTTATACTCTTAGATAAGGTGTGCATAGCTTTAACCCTTACCCATTAGTTTTCTTAAAATTTCACCTTTAGCTTCCTTAAAGTAAACCTCTATACTTTAAAAGGTATGATTGGACTGGTCTGCTTAGTTAACTTATTAGTATCTATTATTTTTTCTTGAGGTATCCAAGGTACAGTATCCTTTGTCTTTTTTTTCTTTTTTTTTTTTTCTTTAAGCCAACATTAGATTTCAAAACCAACCTCTGTTGTTGTTGTTTTGTTTGTTTGTTTGTTTGTTTTAGAATGCTAAAAGGAAAAGATGACATTTTTGAGATGGGCACTACCATTTTGTTCATTTCTTCTAGAACACAGAGTGTACATCAGATCTTGACTTCAAAGTAAAAAACATAAGGTATTTGGATTATTTCTCCTTTAGTCTTTAAATTCTTATACTGGGTGCAGTGAGTTTCGTAAAAATGAAAACTCCTTGAGGTAAAATTTAAACTTTATCACACACACATTTTAATCCTTCTTGTATGATGGACTCTGAGAAAACATGTTTGTTTGTTTGTTTTTTGCTCTCTTGAAGGCTTACATTTCCCTGAGTTATGTATTTTCTAGCCTTAGTTGAAACCATAGAGACAAGTGCTCCTGTCACATGCTCTCCCCAGACAGGATCTGAGATTACTAAAAATCTCACAAGTCATCTTGTTTTTGAAAGATTTACAGCACGATTTTCTGACAAGATAAGTTGGGTAAGTTAACTTCAGATCTGTATCTGAAATGAACTGCCTTACTATTTAAGGTTTACCATAGGTGATAGCATCAAAGAGTAGCACACACAGCTTATGGTCACTGGCAAGGGAGGACTTTGGCAGGCAGCCTAAAGAGAAATACCTACAATTCAGAGGATAATGATGACATTTTTGGTAATGCTTCCATACTCTGCAAAGTTTTTACTGAATCTGGGCATTTAGCTCTCCTCTCTACTTCTTATCAACTTTCACCTTCCTTTCCATAGGAACCTTGAAACAAAAAAAACAACAAAAAAACAAACAAACAAACAAAAAAAACAAAACCATGGCAATCAGGATTTTTAATGATCTCTCTCAAGGTCTGGGTAAGGATGTTGATATTGTTATCCCGTAGTAAGACTCCCCAAAGTCAAGGTGTATGTCTGAAAAACAAGGATTTTTCAAATTAATGCTTTCTATTTGTTTCTAAATTGGCGAACACCCAAATTATCTGTAGGATTTCTTAAAACCAGTGTTATTTTGCTTTTGTGTTTGAGGAATACAGCAGCAGCTGTACTCAATCAAACACATTTTTCATCCCAGCATCTTTAGTTTTTGTTAGAATTAATATCTGGGATTAAATAATTTCACAAATCAGCGTACTCTTGTTTTCCTCTCAGCTGCTACTCAGTGCCCTCTCGACCCCCCTTACTCAATGATGAAACTGTAAATACCAAACAAGTCTGGAAAATAAATCTTCGAAGTAGAATCCTTACATACAGGACATGATGACAAAGATGGTCTTATAGGTCTGCCCCCGCCTTTCTGAGTTGCTGGAATATTGTGCATGGGCTGTTGCTTCTCTGTACTGTCCACATGTGCACACACTGAAACTAGACTACCTAAGTGTCTACAGACTGGGAAAGTTACTTAATCTCTCCGTGCCACAGTTTCTCATGTAAAATGGATGACAGGTCTTACCTGGGTTCCGGGTGCCAGAGGAAAGCTGTGTATGAAGAGCTCTGGTGTGAATTTCCTGCATTGGGCCTCTAGGATATATATATATATATATTCTTGATTAAAATACATTATATATTACAGATGGCTGTGCATTTCTTTTTTTAATTTAAATTCTTTATTGTTTAAAATATTACGTATGTCTTCTTTTCTCCCCCCATGACAGCTTCCTGGCCACTCCCACCACCCAGCACATGCCCTCACCCCCTACTGTCTGTGTTCATTGATTATGCTTCTGATATTGCTATTAATTTGAAATAAAACCATATTTTACTTAAAGCTAAGATTATAAATTTTATTTTATTTTTTAAAATATATTTTATTGATTTTTTTACAGAGAGAAAGAGAGGGATAGAGAGTTAGAAACATTGATGAGAGAGAATCATCAATCAGCTGCCTCTTGCACACCCCCTACTGGGCATGTGCCCACAACCAAGGTACATGCCCTTGGCCAGAATCGAACCCGGGACCTTTCAGTCTGCAGATCAACGCTCTATCCACTGAGCCAAACCGGTTTGGGCAAAGATTATAAATTTTAATTGGATACATCACAATAGGATTAAAAGTAATACATTATTATAAGTAAAAAAAAATAAAATAAATATATACATATATATATATTTCCTGTACATTTTTTTTACTTCACAGAGGTCATGACTTGTTTACATATGGGAAATTACATAATAAATTATGATAGGCAAAAGCAGAAACATATATATTCTGTATATCAATATATAGTATTTATATATAATTTTTATATATGCATATTTGCTTTACAAACACTATAGTGTGGGATTTATTTAACTGTATATTGAATAAAACAAAGTCTTTTTTAACAAAGTTTTGCTCAAGAAAAATATTTCTATTATGGTAAAATTAGAAGAAATCATTAAATTTTACAGTCAAATAAAGACAAGATAATTAGAGTATCTGCTTTCCATGATAAACAATCTATTTGATAAAACATAATAAAATATTTGATTATTTAAGATTAATATAAATTAATGTCTAAAGAAAGGGACAGGGGAAAATTGATTTCTATGAATAAATTTAGTATTTATTAAATTTAATAACACTATATTTTGTAACATATATTAATATATTATAGAGGAGATTCTTACATTTATAAGAATTAATGAAATGTTTACCATAATTCTGCACTAGCAAGAGTTGAAGTGGTAACTATAATTACTCTTCTGAATTTTAAGGACCTAACATTTTGAAAAGTAGATGAATATTCAAGGTCAAATACTTAGAAAAGAACTCGAGAAGTGTTCTAATTCCAAGTTCATCCATCTTTCAACATCACAGCTGTCTCACTCAAAGCTATACATAATCTATTTCTTACTAAGAAATACAATTTACAAAATCAATGATGTATGTACATGTTTTATAAAGGAAACTATTCTTTGGTTATGCATTCTAAGTGTTATAAATAGACTGATGTACTGGACAATATAGTCCATGTATTTTTAAGAACTAATCTGTGCTCTGCCATATTCTATTCAACAATTTATTTCCTAAGTCAGGTTGTTATTTATTCTTAACATACACAATGATTTTATTAACACATTTAGAAATAGAGTAATAATTGACTGCTGTTGCCTGTGAAAAACAAAATCTAAAAGAAAAATACTAAATAAAAGAGATGACACTTTCCAACATTTTGGATTCTTTACAAATTGCAGAATAAGAGAGTGAGTTGATGGTTATGCATTTCTATTCAAAAAAGTTTCTAAGACACAAAATAGGAATAAAAAGGACTGCTATTTTGGTTTTACAAATAGCTCTTGCATGCATTATTCTAATTGTTCCTCAAAAACAATCTTATGGGGTGAATGATTTCACTGACATCTTACTGATGAAACTGGGTCTCAGAGAAGTTAGATTATTTCCACAGGCTCACACAGCTGGTAAATGATAAACTCAGACCCACACACAGAATTTTGGATTCTAAATTTTCATGAACTTTCACCATTCTACCATGTTACTAGTTTTCCTTAGACACTGTAAAAAAAATAATTTGCTTGTTCTTTATTTTTTTTGTTGTTATTATTATTGTCTAAAGTTTTACCTATGTCTCCTCTTTCCCCAGTTGACCCTTTCTCACCTCTGCTCTCCCTCTCCAGACATTCCCACCCAGGACTGCCCCAGTATTTGCTGGCATTGATTATGCTATTATGCATGCATACAAATCATTTAGTTGCTCTCTAACCACTACCACCACCCCCCACCCTCACCAGCCATTTGTCTCTGACCTATTCTTGTTCATCAGCTTATGTTGATCATTATATCCCACATATGAATGAGATCATGTTGTATTTATTTTTTTCCAACAGACTTATTACACTTAGCATAATGCTCTCCAGTTCTATCCATGCTGTTACAAATGGTAAAGGTTCCTTATTTTTTATAGCAATGTAGTATTTCATTGTATATACCAATGTATATACCACAGTTTTTTGTTTGTTTTTCATATATCTTTATTGATTTTAGAGAGGAAGGGAAAGGGATAGAGAGTTAGAAACATCAATGAGAGAGAAATATCAATCTCTCCTTCACACCCCCCACTGGGGATGTGCCTGCAACAAAGGTACATGCCCTTGATCAGAATTGAACCTGGGACCCTTTCTTAGGCTATCTACTGAGCCAACCCATCCAGGGCAATATACAGTACCACAGTTTTTTAATCCATTCATCTGCAGAAGGGCACTTAGGCTGTTTCCAAATCTTAGGTATTGTAAATTGTACTGTTATGAACATAGGGGTGCATCTGTCCTTTCTGATTGGTGTTTCTGGTTCCTGGGGACTTAATCCAAGGAATGGGATTGCTGGGTCAAATGGTAGTTCCATTTTTAACTTTGAGAAAACGCCATACTGTTCTCCACAGTGGCTGCACTAGTCTGCATTCCCACCAGCAGTGCAAGATGGTTCCTTTTTCTCCACTTCCTGAAGGGGCTCACCTACGTATAAAATTAAATTTTATTTTGTTGTTAATCTGTCTTATGCCAATTTAAGTATAAAACTAGACAAAGAACTTAGAAAGGAGAAAGAGAACATTTTGCCCATGGCAACTCTACATGTGCCTGTATTTAGTAACACCATGAGGCAGGTGGCACCTGCCCCATGACTAAGATGACCTTTATGCTCCCCTTAGCTTGACCAAACTCTACTTTGTATTTATTTGTTTTTAAATATATTTTATTGATTTTTTACAGAGAGGAAGAGAGAGGGACAGAGAGTTAGAAATATCATTCAGCTGCCTCCTGCACAGTCCTCACTGGGAATATGCCTGCAATCAAGGTCCATGCCCTTGACCAGAATCAAACCCGGGACCCTTTAGTCTGCAGGCTGATGCTCTATCCACTGAACCAAACTGGTTAGGGCATTAACGAAATTTTAGATAGGCTTCTTCCTGGTTTTAGGCTCCTGGCCTCCCATTTCTTAAAGCATTTACTTTAAGAAATGGTTCTGGGTTTGATTCTGGTCAAAGAAACATATCTGGGTTGCAGGCTCGATCCCCAGTGTAGGGCGTGCAGGAGATGTTGATGTTGCAAACTCTCCCTCCCTTTTCCTTTCTGAAATCAATTAAAATTAAAACACATACACACACACACACACACACACACACACACACACACACACACACACACAGAAAGATAGGTCCCTGTTTCCCAGTCTCTGTGGGAGAGTAACTAGATAAGTGACAATTAGCAAAAATAAATGGCCTAATCATGTTTACCTTCTCACAGATGAAGTCTTGTAGTACTTCTCCATTGGTTCATCCCCAGCTTTGAATTCCTCTTCTGTTTTGTTTTATCGGAATTGAGTTCAATCTTTCTGCACTATTTCAAAGTCCTGATCCCAGTGGCAGTAGTCTTGAGTGGAATCTCCTTTGCCTTTTTAACACATTCCCATTGCATTTTTTTTTCTTTCATAAGCATGGGGACTAGTAATTTTGAGTGGGAAAATTTTAAGGTGGAGAATTGAAAGTTAACATATTTTTTTCTGAACAAAGATATACTTCCTATCTGACTCCTAAAGAGGTATCTTTAGATGATATGGAAAACAGAGAAAAGTGACATAACAGAACTGGAAAACCCAACATTGATTATCAAAAAGTGTTTCCAGATAGGGCATTTCTAGAGTGCTCTCTCTTTGTCTCTCTGTCTCTGGCCTCTATCTATTTCTCTCTCTCTCTCTCTCTCTCTCTGTCACACACACACACACACACACACACACACACACACACACACACTCTTTCTCCCTTTTTCTGAACTATTAAACAGTTTAGGGATAAACAGAATTCCCTATCCATACATAGAATCCACACATTAAAACATTAAAATTTTAATGAATTGCATAGACCATTAATTTTTATAAGTTGAGGCACAGCAAGTGAAGTCATTTCTCCAAAGGAAAGCTAATTATAGCAAGAGGCCAGGTAATATAACAGATTTCCCAAAGTTTCACTACCTTAAACTGCTTTTCTATTTCCACCTGACTACACTAGAAGACTTGTCTTAAATTAAGATTTTATATAGAAAGGGAAACATGTTTCCTTATGTTTATCAGGTAATCTGAATTGTTATTGGTAATTAAAATGAACTGTGCTCATTAGCCCGCTGTAACCCATGCCTCTTAAGCAACATCAGACAAGCATTCTGTTAACTCCTATCCTGCATTTCATTGACCTTGCACTCTCTGTATCACTTAGCAGAGCCACATAAGCCAAGTGGTGGAATTGAAATAAAAAAGAATCATGCAAATATCAACATTCAGTCCATTTCCTTTTGAATTGGATACTCCATGTTATTATTTGTTTCATTTCTCATAAAACAAAAGATTATGGGTCTATGTGTTTGTGAATTGCCTCATTTGTAAATGGCGTATGTTACCATGTTGTCAAAAAATGAGGAAGTGAGTGGATTTTTCTTTATGGTCTTTTATAAAATTTTATGTCAAAAGCCAGTAAATGGCTCTGTTCAGATTTTCTTGGGTTAGTTTCATTTCATTGTGATTGAGAAC
Organism: Pipistrellus kuhlii; assembly: GCF_014108245.1. Lineage (NCBI taxonomy): Eukaryota > Metazoa > Chordata > Mammalia > Chiroptera > Vespertilionidae > Pipistrellus > Pipistrellus kuhlii. Next base: position 11,488,514 of record NW_023425515.1, read on the forward strand.
CTTAGACCACACAAAAAGATTATCTATAATAATAAAAGCATAATATGCTAATTAGACCTGACAGCCAAGTGACCTTTGGATGTCATTCCAGAAGTCCTTCCAGACGAAGCCTCGGCAGTGAGGTAGAGGCAGTTAGGGGTGGTCAGGCAGGCAGACAAGCAGTCAGGTGCATTAGACAGGCAGGCAGAGGGGTTAGAAGAGATCAGGCAGGCAGGCAGGTGAGCGGTTAGGAGCCAGTGGTCCTGGATTGCTAGAGGGATGTCCAACTTCCAGGCCGAAACTGGCAATTGGAGATCCCCCTATGGGTCCTGGATTGAGAAAGGGTGCAGGTCAGGCTGAGGGACCCCCTCCCCATGCACGAATTTTGTGCACCAGGTCTCTAGTTATTTATATAATGAATATACCTGCCTTTGATTGTTAATCAAATCAGATAATTACCCTTTCACATTTTCTATATTTCTTAGCATATAACTTATGAATAGAAGTATATCTTGATCATGTGCTAAAAGATTTATTGAGTTCACCAGATTACTTTTGATATGCAAATCATTTTTAAAAAAATACAGCAAACCTCATGCCCCCAGACAGCCATTCACAGGATGAGTGGAGATTCATCTTGGCACAACTCTCCTTTGCCTTCCCCAGTTTTGGCTAACTGCAATTCACAGCCTCAGCTTAATGTCTGGAATGATGCACCCTGATGAGTGAGAGCTTTTCTCAGCACGAGTCTTATTAGCATTTTTCTGTGCTTGGCAATAAACAACTCAATACTCCCGGAATCCTCACCCTTCATTGCCCCCAGTAGACAACTCTGATTTTTTTTAAAGAAAGAAGCATTCTTTACCGGCTATACAAAACATTCTTTTTTTTTCTTTTCTTTAAACTTTGCCCTACTGCAGACAGGTGAGAGATTGACTTTCAGCAGCTGCACAGGAGACTACTTCCAAGGGTTCTTTGCATTAATAGGTAAAGCAATAATCAGTAAGGAGTACCTTTTGACATACAACAGGTGGCTTTTCATTCTAAAAGAGGCAGTCTCTTATTGTGAATCAAAGGTGCCCTGTGGTTTTGCATCACTTTCCTGTACCTCCTACCAGCTCAGGGTATATGGATATCTTCACAGACTGGAGCAGTGGTGCTCTCCCCGGAGTGCTTTCCATGCTTAGATAGAACTTCAATGGTCCTGCAAGCCTCTCCACCGGTGCACGCTTTCCTTGTACTCTCAGATCACGGGGGGCTTTTTGAATGGAAAAGTCAGGCTTCCTAATCAGAGAACGGAAACCATAATAGAGCATTTTCTGTAAGAACGTGCAACACTGGAATAAGCCCACGATGCAAATTTTCTCTGGCTTTTATGCTGTATTTACTCCCCAGAACCATGTGCTCTGTGTTGAAATACTTCTCATTGAGCAGACACATAATTCCAAACCATTGGCAATGCACAGTGGTTTTTATTAAAAAATAATATTTTACTATATTTAGTGGACTAAACCAGCTACTTTAGAAATGTGGAGATACGTTGTCCGTAAAAGAGTGAGCAATTAATTAAAAATAAATAAAAAATAAGATACAAAGGCTCAGGTTTGTGTGAGATAATAAACATGTGTAAGGCAGGTTAAGGTGAGTTGGTTGTGTATTTATGTCATAAGAAGCCAACCCAGAGGTACCACAGAGATTGGGACCCTGGACTAACCTTTAGGCATAGTCCCATTTATAAAGTAAACATGTTAGATGTATGAATAATAACCATTTATTCCACATAAAAAATGAATTACTAAGAGGTGTCTACCATATTTTTGACAAGAATTTTCAACATTAGATTTATAAACATTTGTAATCTGTATGATATACATTGGTCTCAGCTTCTCCTAAATTTTTTTTTTGTCCAAACACATTTTAAAGAAAATACTTATTGCATTTATTTCTACTTAGTTATGAATCATTATATTTTACATGCAATGATGTATTTTAAAAATGTTCCCATATTACAAGGATTTAGTGATAATCAGAAACATGTTGAGTGACCTAATGTGCTAGATTAACTGGAGAGTTGAAATCTGGAATAATTTATTGTAAGGAATTAGAACACAAATAAATGTCTAAGTAAATATTTTTGTAGCTAATTGAATTGAGAGAATTTGATCAAGAAATCATCAAGTATTAAAGGTAGTTTACTAGAGACTGGAGAATGCCATATCAACCAGAGTAAGTTAACAGAATTGTCTGCTTAAAATTAATGAAATGAGAAAACAGTCTAGAATAAGAAACCAACAAAATGTGCATAAATTTCTAACAACAGTGACATAAACCAGAAATAAAATCTGATTATTAACATGATTAGAAAACTGTAGATGTCATCATCTTGGGGTATGAGGGACAAGAATATTTTAAAACTTGTCAATCTCATCACCTATTGGCCTTTTGCCTAAAATCAAGTTTAAAACTTGTTAATCTCTCTTTATTGCTTTATATTTAGGTTATCTTTACCTAAGGATTCATCTAAGTAATAAACACCAGTCCTAAGATTATGAGAGAATCTAGAGTTGTTTTAGACTTTTTCAATGCTGATTTTATCATCTACAAAAATCTGAGAACTTCTAACAGGAACTATATTGGGTTTTATTTTGTTTCCAATATAACCTGGAGTTTAAACTTTATACTTCACCAAACAAAGAAACCAAGACTTCGAGAGCTTAAATTATTTATTTATATTTATTCAAGTAAGAATGCAGGAGGATGCTTTATATCTAGTTAAGAGAGCTTTCCTTTATGCCATAGTAACTCTAGAAATATTAATTTCATAATGTTTATTATTTACTGAGTCTATTCTATGTAGTAAGGACCTTTTGATATTATTCTATCCTTGCACTAGCTTTATCTTCTAGATGACGAAACTAAGCCAAGTATCAGTTGAGAAGTCTATAAGTTTTACACAATTAAAATCAAATTCAACAATCAAGTCAGTCAGCATTGAAATAAAATACATTCATGCATTAGTAAAATTTGTATTTTCAGAGGTAGAAACAATTGTCCATATTTCTGGCTTTTCTCTGACTTCTAAACCATAGATACCCTCTAACAGTCTATCAAAATATCCTCTAGAACTGTATTATGCATAATTAATATTTCTAATGAATATTTTAACATTTGTATATTTAAATTTGAGCTACTGGAATTGAGGGAGGGGAGCCATTAGTCCTAATAAAATATTATTAAATGAACAAATCTGTTCACAGAATAGCATGAATTAAAGCTATCTACATATGTGTATGTGTATCTTTTTTATCATGTATCCATCACCTATATTTTTAAGAAATAATATTGTGAATTTGAAATTGTGGGTGCAGATGGACAGGGCTTTTCCAATTTAGTGATACTTTTAATATAAACTGTGTCTTCCAACGTTTCATATTTGAGAATGTGTTCAAGACTACTGGAAAAACAGACATTATAATTAAACTATTATAATTCCCTCGACCTGGCCTGTACCCTCTCACATTCCAGGACTCCTCGGGGGATGTTGGAGAGCTGTTTTTGGCTCCCTCCCTGCAGGCAGGCCGAGAGACTCCACCGGTGTATGAATCTGTGCACTGGGTTTCTATTCAATAGTATGCATATAAGATCTTAGTTAATCTCTTCCTGCTCTCCTCTCCCATTTCCTCTGAGATTCATCAGTCTGTTCCATGTCTCCATGCCTGTGCACTGAGCATCTGCCTCCTGGTGATTAGTGTGTGTCATAGCTACCATCCAGTTGGCCATATATATATATATACACACTAGAGGCCCAGTGCATGAAATTTATGCACAGGGCAAGGTGTACCCCTCAGCCCAGCCTTCACCCTTTCCAATCTGGGACACCTTGAGGGATGTCCCACTGCCCATTTAGGCCTGATCCAGGTAAGCAGGCAGGTGAGTGGTCGGAACTAAATGGGCAATTGGACAACCCTCTCACAATCCAGGACTGCTGGCTCCCAACTGCTCACCTTCCTTACATCCTGATTACCCCAACCACTTCTGCCTGCTAGTCTTTTCACCCCCTAACAACTCCCCCACCAGCCTGATTGTCCCTAACTGCCCTTCCTTGCAGGCCTGGTCACCCCTAAATGCCCTCTCCTACAGGCCTGGTTGCCCCCAAACTGCCTTTCTCTGCAAGCCTGATCCCCTTCCCCCCAACTGCTCTCCCCTGAAGCCCTGGGTCCCCTCCAAATGCCCTTCCGTGCAGGCCCAGTCACCCCCAACTTCCCTCCTCTGCCAGGTTGGTCACCCCCAATGGTCCTACCTTGCAGGCCTGGTCCCTCCCACTTGCTATCCCCTGCTGGCTATCTTGTTGCAGCCATCTTGTGTTCACATGGGGGCAGCCACCTTGTGTTGAAGTGATGGTCAATTTGCATATTGTTCTTTTATTATGTAGGATAGAGGCCTGGTGCATTGGTAGGGGCTAGCTGGGTCCCCTGAAGGGTGTCCCGAATCAGGGTGGGAGTTCCCTTGGCATGTGGGGCAGCCTGGGCAAGGAACCTATGGTGGTTTGTAGGCCAGCCACACCCCTGGCAACCCAGGTGAAGGCCCTGGTATCTGGGATTTATTTATCTTCTACAATTGAAACTTTGTAGCCTAGAACAGATGCCAGGGCAGGCCAGGCTGAGTGGGAAGCTTGGCCATAGCCATTTTGGTTGGATTAATTTCCATACTCACTCCAGATTGGCTAGTGGCATGACTTGTGGGCATAATGGAGGTATGGTCAATTTGCATGTTTCTCTTTTATTAGTGTAGAAGATAGATGGATATATTTCCAAGGTCATTTAAATCAATGTAATATAGTTATAGATAAAGAACCAGAAAAATTTCATAAATTAGTTGCAAAAATCACATCCAATGATCTCAGCTGGCAACTACTTGAACTGGATCTCAGTTTACTACTTAAGCTCCCATGACTACTATGTGGTAAAAGCACTTGAAGAAATAGATAAATTAGGCACTTACTTTAATATAATTACAAGCCATTGTAATCTTAATATTTGACAATCAAGAATACCTCTTAACCTTCCTTTATCCAGAAAAACATCCAGTTGTGTTAACAACTATGCTTTAACACTAATGAAGAGTAATGTCTCAGAGTGTTGTCTAAGCTGGTTTTACACTCAGCATGAGTAAAATAAACAAGTAACATGAGAATTTAGCACAACAACCCATTTCATGCTCTTAAAGTACCAGCAAACTAAATGTTATAATTTAATGTATTTATGCAAAATCCTGTAATTTAAATTATTTATATGTCTGGAGAATATTTACACTTTTGTACTCTCTAGTAATTAATTATTCTGATCCAATAATCCCCATAAAGTATTTTAAAATGTCTAGGAGTTTAACTTTTTTCCTACGTTAATACGTTCTTCCTAGAGATTAACCTTTATTTACTCTCAAGAAATGTGATTTCAACTGAAACCAGTTTGGCTCAATGGATAGAGCGTCGGCTTGTGGACTCAAGGGTCCCAGGTTCGATTCTGGTCAAGGGCATGTACCTTGGTTGCGGACACATCCCCAGTGAGGGGTGTGCAGGAGGCAGCTGATCAATGTTCCTCTCTCACTGATGTTTCTAACTTTCTATCCCTCTCCCTTCCTCTCTGTAAAAAAATCAATAAAATATTTTTTAAAAACAAAACAAAATGTGATTTCCCACTTTCATATTTAGGCAAGTTTATGGATATAGAAACCAATGTGTTATTTCTTAATCCAACTGAGGGAAAACATTATCTGTTTATTTTCATGATTAACCAGGTGTTGGGCTGTACTAAACTACAGACTCATTTGATTCACACCTTTCTAAATGCCTAGAAATGAATTGTTTTATTTTCTAACAAGCAACAGATGCGAGACTGCATTGTGAAATGAGGTAACATGAAATTGGACTATTTTCTTTTTTAACTACGTTCTAACTCTAAATTACTCTATTATGTTCTGTTACAAAGCTTGTTTTGTCCCAGACTGTCTTTTACCTGCCTTTCTTATGTTACATCTATTTTGGAGACCCAGGTATCTTTAAGAATCTATCAAAGAAATTAGACCATTTTGGCAGCTAACATGCGTGTAACTACTCTCTCTATATGTTCTCTCTTTATAGCTCAAAATACTTCTCATGAGAGTAACTAATCCATAGGACATGTGATAACAAAGGAACTACCACTACTTGAAAACCCAGATAGAGGGAGACAAAATAGCATATAGCAAGCCACATCTTTCTATCCATGCAGTGCAGAAAATAAGTAAATACACTTTGATCAATTAAAATAATTATTCAAGAGATGAAGTTAGGAACCTAAGAAGCCAAACCCACAGAGTAGAATGATCTGATGAAAGGCTGATTTTTAAGAAACAACTACATTTGGTTTACAATTTAGAGTTCTGAAAGCCAAACTATGCAAAATTCTCAGCCTTGCTTATTCTGTCCCTTTTTACTTTACAACAGCAAAGTTTCAATCTCCAGAAGTCTTCTTTAATCTCTTTTAAAGCAGCTATTACCCTTCTTTGGGGGAAAAATTATATTTTGAAGTTATTTTATATAAAATCAGCAATTTGCAAAGCAGAATCATGTGTGTGTGTGTGTGCGTGAGAGAGAGAGAGAAAGAGAGAGAGAGAGAGAGAGAGAGAGAGAGAGAGAGAGAGAGAGAGAGAAGGGGGGGAGGGAGAGAGAATTATTTCCTGAGGTTTTAGGAAAGCAGTTATTAATAATCACTGTTAAACCTACCTATATTTTAATCCCTTGCCTCTTGACTGGTTCTTTGGATGAAAATGCCTGTTTGCGTTCAAGATGTGGTTGGCAAAGTGTAGTCCAAGCCAAAGGGAAAAGATGTATAATGATTAAATAGACTCTTATCATAAAAATAACTCCGTAAGAATAAGATGGAAAAGCGCATTGGGGCATTTCACATATTATGATAACCATAAGACAAAGGAATTCTCTTTAAGATTTAAACACAACATCCAAAATCAGTTTGGCTCAGTGGATAGAGCATCAGCTTGCGACTGAAGGATCCCAGAATTAGATTCCGGTCAAGGGCATGTACCTTGGTTGCAGGCACATCCTCAGTAGGGGATGTACAAGAGGCAGCTGATGGATGACTTCCTCTAATCAATGTTTCTAACTATCTCTCTCCTTTCCTCTCTGTAAAAAGTCAATAAAATATATATTAAAAAAAAAGAATTAAACATAACAAATACAGCACATTTTGTTTATATTCACATATAGAGTATCTCTGTAAGTCGAAGCACATAAAATGCAGCTGTAATATGGATGACTTGAAATACCTATAATTTCTAAAAATAGTACAAAGGATAGATTATATTGCTAAATGAAATTGTAGGCAATTCATAATGTTTCTGAATGTAATCAGGAGATATCCTTTAATCACCCGGAGCTCTAGTTAAAATATATGTGTATGTTATCACCTGATAATTGGAGGCAAAATTGAAAACCAGGACAACATTTACACTTTCATTGCTTCTGCCATCTCTTTAGGGCAATGAAAACTAATTGAAAATACATAGAGAAAACAAGTATACCTGTGGTTTGAAGTGAGGGCCATGGCATAAGTTTATGTTTTGAAAATGGGCTATCAAAGCTCCCCAGAACAGAGACCTTTGTCCTGAGCCATTGCTAAAAAATGTGGTAGGCTCTTCGATTGATGTTTGCTGACTAGTACAGCCATACCTTACATCCAGTTCCTGTAATTCGCTAAAGCCAATGAAACACACACTATTTTTTCTTAAAGCAAAACAACCCTATAATCAACCAATTCCTCACATCAAGAACAATTTACTATGTTATTCTAGTATTAAAGTATTCATATTTAGAAAGTTTTTTTTTTACACTAAACCCCAGAGTTTATACACATTTCACCAGTTTTCCCACTAATGTCCTTTATCTATCGCAGGATGCAATCTGCAATCCAGCCACTATGTTGCATTTAGTTGAATTGTCCCCTTAGTCCCATATAGACCCTCACAGTTTTTCCATTTCTCCTTATCTTTAATGACCTTGAGATTTTTGAGGCACTTTCTGTAAGGTTTTGGATAGTATGCCCCTAAAATTAGGTATGTGCAATGTTTTTCTTATAATTAAACTCTACGCTCAGATTCTAGAACACCACTCTTTCTTTTCTTCTCTTCCTTTGTTTTTCAACCTCATTTGCTGTTTTCTCCTCTTCTCCCTACAGTTAAGCTTGAATAAGTGATCAAAGGAAATTTTTTTTATCTTGGTATTCATTTCAAAAAGTATATATACATCAAATCATCATGTTGTACACTTTAAATATATACAATTATACAATTATATTTGTCAATTATACCTCCATAAAGCTGAAAAGAAAAAAAAACTTAGTGAATGACTCAATGCTCAGTCCTAGGTCCCACATCTTTTTTATCTACCTCTTTCACTTTAGGGATTTCATCAAGTAACATTTACATACAGGATTATCTTATGAATTCTAAACTCATTTCTCAACTGCCTGTTTGACATCTTAAAGACTTGTCAACATTAAAATATTCAGAAATAAACTCCTAATCTCCTTTCAACCCCACCCCTTGTCAAAATCTGCTGCATCTACACTTTTTTCTCATCTCAATCAATGGCAGCTCCATTCCCCCAGGCTCTCAGGTCACAAAACTTGGAGTTAGACTAAATCAGCATTGAAGATTGTAAACAACACAAGGAAGTCTTTACTTATGGACAATTCCAGTTCATACTTACAAGTTCAAATAAGAAATATGTATCAACCATTTGTGGAACAAATTTTTAAGAGTTCTAGAAAGCTGAATTTTTGCTTTAAGAAAAAATAGTATGTGTTTCAATATTCCATTGCCATAACCATCATCAATATTCAATTGATTCAGAAGATGTGATTCTAAAACTCTGACCTTTCAGAGCACCCAAACTTCTCTGAAACAATATTTTCATGTTTTTATGAAATGAATTCAGATATATTGGGAAAGGAAGCTATCAATGTTAAAATAATTATTAGCTGTCAAAACCTGTGCTTGGGATACTTATATTGCAGTACCACAATATATTAGAAACCTGATGAGTGATCCAGGATAGATTGACATTATTGGATCTGCCTGGAACAGTATAATGTTTGAAGGATGACCTTCAAGCTGGTATTTGCCTAGATTAGTCAATAGACATTCAGGCATGTCCTGCCGGGAGATGAAGTATGTTCCACTGTTGTTAGAAAACATTAATTTTGAATGTAGGACATAAAATCTACTTATCATAGCAACTGACATACTCTATTCATGAAATGGCATAATCAAATATACAATCTTATGATTTCCATAGTTGCATAAATGTAAATGAGTACATCTGTATGTATACATACTATTTCAGTATGGATATATGGTTCTAAAACCTATTCTGACAGTCATCTTTGTCATTGCATCAACAACTCATTTTATAATAGGATGAACCAATGACACATCTTTACATATGCCATGCACTGAGAAGAACCATAAGTAATCAATATTCAAACCAAAAGTTACAGATGAAAACACTATTCTATATGAAGCATAAGATTTCCCCCTAGCATTTATTCAGTTAATAATCAGTCTTGAACCAGAAATATTTATTCAGACTGTAGTTGCCAGAAAAATACAAAATATAATACAGGACACCAAGTTAGATTAGAATTCCAGATAAAATATATATATACATATATATATATATATATATATATATATATATATATATTTAGCAATGCAATATATTGGACATATTTATATTAAATAAGTTATTCAATGACTTAATGAAACTCAAATTTAACTGGAAGACATTTTTATTTCGCAGCTACAATTCTGAGAAGATAACCCTTTTCTGAAGTATTAATTTATTGATGCAATACTTACTTACTTGGCACCTAGTATGTGGAAGTAATACTAATGTGCAGTCAAGTTTAATGAATAAGAGTTGGCTCAGTTCCCACGAGGAAGTTACTATGTGGGAGAAGAGAAAGACAGGAAGTGGATGTCTTCACATTGCATAAGAATCACAATAAGGAATTTGGGTGTGTATCCACCTCCACCATTTATGAGCCAACATCTAGGTTAATTGCTAAAAGACAGGTAGATGTTAACCTAGAAAGAAAGCCATGGATAAAATTCGATATAATGGAGTATAGGGAAAGATCTTCAATTTGGAACCTGAATATTTCCAACTTATTAAATAAAAAAATGCTCAAAGTAATGAATTTGAGCTCTAGTGTTTTTGTTTCTACATTTTGTATTAGTCAGGGTCTCAGCAAAAGACAATAATAAAAATGAAATAAAACTAGTTTTTGTTTTTTTTAACAGAAAACAATTAAAATATTATCATTTTAGTCTCACCTAAGTTTGTAGCAAATGACAAGATTTTGAACCTGAAGGGCATTATGCTAACTGAAATAAACCAGATGGAGAAGGACAAATACTCACTTATATGTGGAATTTAAAATAGTGAATTCACAGAAGCAGAGAGCAGAATGGTGATTGCCAGGGGCTGGGGATAGGGTGGGGTGGGAGAATGAGATGTTGGTCAAAGGGTAAAAAGTTGTAGTTAATGCAAGATAAATAAATACTTAAGATCTTGGGCACAACAATGCAACTATAGTTAACAATACTGTACACTTAAAATTTGCTAAGAGAGATGTGAAGTGTTCTTACCATGCATATCCAAGTGGTAACTATCTGAAGAGATGGGTAATTTAATTTGCTTGAATGTGGTGATTATTGCACAATATAAATGTATGACACATCATCAGATTGTGAACCTTAAATTAATACAATTCTTTATTGTCAAATATTCCTCCATAAAAATTAAGTTAAAAAAAATCATCTTCCTTAAGTATACAGTTGATAACTAATTCAGTTATTGAAAAGGTCGGAGACACTGTGATGTCACCAGTGTGGAAACTTCAGGAAGCTGCTCCCATGCCAGTTTCCAATAAAAGAACTGAGCAGTGGGCCCAGGGAGCTGAGACCCAGATCTCTGAGGAGAGAGCTGATAGTTCAGTGGGTGTCTCAAGGGAATAGCTAAGGATAGTTCTGCAAATGTTGGAAAGCTGCAGATACAGAAAGGAACCACTGCAAGAAGAAATGTGCTGGAGGGAAAGACTGGAAGCCCTTTAGAAGCAGATAGGGCTCTAGCTGGTTTGGCGCAGCGGATAGAGTGCTCAGCCTGCAGATTGAAAGGCCCCAGGTTCTGTTCCGGTCAAGCTCACGTGCCTGGGCTGTGGGCTTGATCCGCAGTAAGAGGCCTGCAGGAGGCAGCCTAACAATGATTCTCTTTCATCATTGATGTTTCTAACTCTCTTTCTATTTTCCTTCCTTTCTGAAATCAATTAAAGAAAAAAAAGTAAATGGAAAGGAGCAACTCCATTCTTGCTCCTCTATCCCTGATATCTTCCTTTAGTGCTTCTTCTTAACAGAAACTGATAGAAAGGCTACAGGCAAAGTGGGAACAATGATTTCATGAGTCCCAGCTTCAATACTCAAAACAGGTTATAGACCGACAGATTGAAGCTGAAAGACCACTTGATGATTAGCAAAAAAACAAAGAAAAAAAGTTTTCCCTTCTTCCACAAATTAGTGTTCTCAATGAATGCAAGAAAAAGCCACATTTAATTCCTAAAACTGAAGGAAGATAAGAAAGTTCTTGATATTTTACATATTGATAGGTTAAGCTAAAAAAAGATTTGAATGCCTTCAATTTAATCAACAATGCAGCCTTGAAAGTGACCACAAGTTCATGACCCCCCACCTCACTCCAGCCCACTTATAAGCTTCTCAAGAGACTCAAGTCATTGGGACAAATCACTTATAAGAAGCAGTGGCACCAAAACCAGTTTGGCTCAATGGGTAGAGCATCGGCCTGCAGACTGAAAGGTCCCAGGTTCGATTCCTGTCAAGGGCATGTACCTTGGTTGCGGGCACATCCCCAGTGGGGGGTGTGCAGGAGGCAGCTGATGGATGATTCTCTCTCATCGATGTTTCCAACTCTCTATCCCTCTCTCTTCCTCTCTGTAAAAAATCAATAAAATATATATATTAAAAAAAAAGGAGTAGCAAACACTCAAAGGCCTTTCAAAAGACAGCTAAAAATCACAATCAAATATATATACATTATGTTTAGTGAAAAATTATTTTACCCTCATACTGTATTTGTGTTTCCAGTGGAAATTATTATTTTCCCACATACTAGTGAAAAATAACTAACATAAATATATATGACATCTATTAAAATAGTATATATTTAACCAAAGTCATTTAACCAACTCAAAGACATAAGTAATTAATCCAAGGCAATAATCCAAGGTAATAATAAGCCAAATAAAACCCTCTTCTAATAACAGTGAAAATGAAATGCAGAAATTAAATTTAAATGATAGTTAAGGGAAAAGGGAACAAATATCCTCTAGTTTAATAGTCAACTCACTGATAATGTTATCATCAGCATTGTTCTGAAGAAACTGAAGATGATATCTCCATTTATAAAACATTAAAATGGTGCTTACATTGATTTTTTATGTAATCAATAAAGCAAAGCATGTTATTTAGCCCCATGGGCCCAGTGCACGAATTCATACACCTTGAAAGGAACTATGGGCCACAAGGCTTTGGTGGTCACAGGGGTGGGTCTTAGCCCATCCTCTGCTTCCCTGGCATGGCCCCTCCCACCGCAGTCCTTGGACCCATCTGCCAGCAAACCCACTCCTGCCACTCTTACTCCCACATGCTCATGAGGCTGGCCCTGTTTGCATTCACTAATGGCGCAGAATGATTGGGGTTGGTTCCAGCAGAGGGTGCCAGTGGGGCAGGCACCATCAATCGGTTGGGTACAAGCAGCGGCTGCTGCTCTGATCACCCCTCAGGAGCAAGGGGGGAGGGTAGAGAAGCCCTGAGGGGTGATGGCACCAGCAGTGGTGCTGGCAGCATGTGCGAGTGGGGCCATCACTGGCAGCAGAATAAAGAGGTGGCTGCTGGCCTTGGTCACACCTCAGGAGCAGGGGGAGGTGGAGAAGCCCTGATGGAAAGTCAGGGCTGGCATCCACTGCTTCACCCGCTGATGACACCAAGCTATCGGGGCCAGCACCAGGTGCCAGAAACTGTGCAAGTGGAGGCTCAGGCTCTGGCAGTAGATGCCAGCACCACGTAGGACCACAGTGCACAGAAGTGAAGAATTTTCAGTAACCACCAAGGCTTGCCCCGATGACAGCAACCCCGCCTTGGTCTGGTGCCAGTGCTCACCTGCTCCACCATCCCACTGCAGCCGAAGCTCGCCATGTTTCGCACATGCCCCCTGTTTGTCAGCACACATCATAGCAACTGGTTGTTCTGCCCTTCGGTCTTTTATTATATAGGATTAGTTCAAGTCATGTATCTAAGGAGGTTTAACATCCAATACCAATACTGATACTTGCAAAGGTGAAAAGTTAAAAGATACAATGATAATTTTCTTCTACGTGGTATGAAATAATATTTGGCAATATCGTTGTCCTAATTGATGAATTATTTTGCATTGTAGATTGTATGTTGAATGTGGCTATAAAATGAAATTTCTATTCCAATTAAAAACATTCATAATCACCAGCATAAGGGCAATAGCAGTGTTGGAGAAAATGTTTTCATTCCCTAATTCATTAGCATAATTAGCAACATGTTTAGAACTTCTTTACCAAGTGAACTGGGAAGAACATATATTATGGGTCTCGAGGCAGAGTTGCTTAGTACGACAGATCACAATTTCCCCTAGTTATACTACCCGCAACTCATGCCCATTAGAAATGCAAATTCGTTAAATCACAAGTCTCCAATATTTCCTGAAAATAGTCATGCAGAAAAGCCTAAGTAAATAAATATAAAAACATTTAGATTCTGCATAGATTTAATACAACTATTTAGTGGAATAGAACAAAATATGTGGCTAATAAAATTGTCGGAATAAATTTTATGTTCTTTATGGTTTAGGCCATAAAGGAGGAGCATTAAGGTTTCTTTTGTATCTTATATTAAAGCAAAGTCATAATTTATAAAGAACATTTATAGTGGTTAAATATGTCTTCTATTTAAGAATAGATTCGTACTCTAACACAAACACAACATTAAGCCAAGGAAATATATTCAGTTTCCCAATCCTTTGGGATGGTGGCTTAAAATTGCTGATTATATTGAATTTTATGATAAAAGAGTAGGGAGAGTTTGTTTTTTTAATAAGTTTGCAAACATCTTTCTAAACATCAGTTACTTAATATTATTTATAAAACCCTAAACAAGACACTATAGGGATAAAGTCCATGAAATCAAGATTATGCATGAAAAAAAATAAATATTCTATATACAATATTATTCCTCTCTTCTGAATAATGAACTATCACTATCACACTGTGAAATAAATGGGTTTCTGCTTTCTCCCATGTCTGTCTCAGGGAGTTTATTTAGTTAAGTAATCATATAAAATTCAACATGTTTTTCTGTGTGGGAGATAGAAAGGCAGAGCAAGAAAATGAGATATGGTAAAGCAGAAAAAAAGTGTGGGGGTGGTGGGTTGGGAGAGACACAAAGAAAGCATTAAGTTGTTTAGTGAGAAGGAGTATTTCTAATCCACATTGCATTTATGACGTATACAGAGACATCCCAACCTTTTTGGTGTGAGAGGTTATTATCTGTATTGATTTTAATTTACAAGTTCTCAAGTTATTTTTCTCTCTTACTTACGGTAACATCAAATCCATCCTATATGATAAAACCCTAATATGCTAAGTGTCTGGTCATCCAGTCAGCTATTCAACCAATTAAAGAATAATATGCTAATGATATGTTAAGGACTTTCAACTGCTCACTATGATGTGCACTGACCACCTGGGGGCAGACACTCTGACTAGTAGCTTAGCTTGCTGCTGAGGTCCAGCTGATCAGGACTGAGCAAGATGATCTGGACACACCCTGGAGCCGTCCCAAAGCTGGCCAACCTCCCATGTTCCTCCCTGTCCCTGAACCTTCACCATTGGGGTCCCTCAGTCTGGCCTGCACCCTCCGCAGTTCAACTGAGAGACCTCCCTCCTTGAGTGCATGAATTTTTGTGCACCAGGCCTCTAGTACTTATTATTAATAAATAATAAGCATCCAGAGAATCAGGTTCTAGCCAGATCCTGAGAACTGAAGCATATTAATCTTATGACTGTGCACTGGACCACTCAGAAATATAAACTTTAGAATGGCTTCTTAAGGGCCTACAAAAAAAATCAACTTTATGTTTCCACTATCACAGCCCTCCAAAGACATATTTAGCAATAGTAATGTAAATTCAGAAGCTCATGCACAAACACGCATTGTATGCAAAGGATATATATGGGTATGGCTGGGAAGAGGATTAGCAACATAAATCTTACTTGAAACCCTGAGCAAATTAAATATTCACAAATTAATAATAACAATTTAGCCACAACTACTCCCTTTGGTTTGAGCCACATATTCTGGCTGCCTGTTTCACTGTCAGTGTGTCTCTTGTGACATCTGGTACTACTAATGTAGCTCTTTGAGGCATGACCAACAGTGGGGAAGACAGTCCACAGAGTAGAAAAGACATTAGATACAGAATAGAGATACAGCTAAACAAAGAAAAGCATGCCTTTCACAGTATAAGTCCTTTGAGGTTCAATGAACAAAAAATAAGAGTTGCTTCCTAACGTTTTGCAGTAGCACAAATCACCAACTATCTTTGAGCATTTCCTTAGCTCACAGCAATAAAGGAGCAAAAGGGGAGGAGAAGGAACTGGGAGTGTTAAGTCAACTGTTTTCTTATAAGAATATGCATCTTAAAGACAGCCTGACAGGCTCGGAATCAGATGGACTGGCACCAAATCACTGAACTGGATTCCATTGTATTAGTCAGCTCAAGCTGCCTTCACAGAATAACTTAGATTGAATGGCTTAAAACACTGATTTCTAACCGTTTTTCATCTCATATCACACAAAAACTAATTACTAAAATTCTGCTTGCACACCAAAACTGTATTATGTTTTTTTGTTGATTTGACAAAAAAAAAAAAAAGGCATATAATTTTGAGTCATTCATACTGGATGGCTATTGTTGTGTTGCTTGTCATTGTTTTTATTTGACAATCTAAGGGAAAATAAGTCAATGCCCTTAAAAAAAATTTGTGGCATGCTTTTGAAAATTGCTGGCTTAAACAACAGAAATTAATTTCCTCATGGTTCTGGAGACTAGGAGTTAAACATCAAGGTGCTGCCTGGACAGGGTTGGTTACTAGTGAGACAACCTCTTTATTTTATCCTCACATGGCCTTCCCTCTGTGCCCATGGGCTCCTGGTGTCTCTCTTATTATAGGAATACAAATTCTATCCAATTAAGGCCCCACTCTGAGGACCTTATTTAACCTTGATTGCCTCCTTGAGGATCCTGTCCCTAAATGCAGACACATTGTGGTTAGTGTGTCAACATATGAAGATTAGGGACACAGTCCAGTTCATCACAGCCATCCAGGAGCTTAAACAAGTGCATGGGTTTTGATATTAGAATGTCCTTTTTGCATCATGACTCTGCCGCTCACTGACACTAATGACTTTGTAGGACATAGTTTACTCCTCAGTACTCAGTTTCTAGTCTGTAAAATGGGGATTAGAACACTCATTTTATCATATGATTTTTGTGAAAGTTTAATCAAATAGTTTATGTAAAGTGCATGTGCAGAGTTTGGTACATTTTTTTAAAAAAATCCATAAATGGTACTTATAAATATGACTTTATCTAGATGAAATGTTCAGAGAGACAACATTATGATGAGGATTTCTAATTGTGCAATTATTTCCTTAGTCACTTGGAAAACACCTTGATTCTGCACCTTTTTTTTTTTCCTTATCTTTAGGATTAGGAAATAGCTTCCCTTCATATATCATAATTACGGTACCAAAACAATGAGAAAATGCCTATGTAGCTCTTTGAATTTCACAAATATGAATTTCACAAAAATAAAAATGTTAATATTAATAAAGAAAAGGACATATATTAGCTTAAAATTCATTTCTGTACAACTAACAATTTATAACTGACTGAAATGTATGGCAGGTGCATAATTATGGTTTCTGGACTATTTGTATGTTGGTTATGCTTTGTTCTATTGTTTTTGTTGGGTTGCATTTTGTTTTGATTTAACATGAAAATCTTCTATAATGGATAGAAGAAAGAAGAAACATTCTGAATGGTATCTTATGTAGGCTCTTTACTTTTTGGTTTGACTACTACTTAAAATCATGGAACACTGATTTCTTGGTGAATAGAAGGATGTGAGGAGAAATCTCTTTCATTTTTTTTTTCTATTCTTTCTCTCTATTCTCATGTGGATAAAAAATGCAGAATTAGGAGAAAGAGCAATTATTAGCCATTTGTTATTTCTAGGTTTATATAATTTCTAAATGAATACTTAATCATCCTATTTATCAAATTAGCAGTACACGATAAAACATTTTTTGAAAAAGAATGAGAAAAAGATCATAAATATGCTAAATTAAATGAAAGTAGGTGGATGCAAGAAATAGAAAAATTATCTTAGGTACATTAAATAGCCAATTTTTAAAATAGTTATAAATTCAAAAAATAGTTAAAATTCCAAAGATTCTTCTGTTAACAAAACACCACATTTATTTTATTGTGAATTTTTTAAAACAGGTTATATTTGAAGTTTTAGGCAGAAATATTTTTAGTTTTATAAATACAAATAGTCTGAACAACATATTTAAGCTACTTTTTATGCTTGGCTTATTCAAAATGACATTATTATTAAAGCATTTTAAACTATTTCTGTTTATCTTGTGTGGAAACATTTAAAATATTATTTCAAAAACATTTGCAATTAAAATAAAAAAGATCAAGAATGGTAGAATATACAGAAGCTATATTTTTAAAGCATGGTTGGTTATAAAATTACATTTGAAGATTTTAGAACTTGATTTCCCATGTTATGGTTCTTCTAAAAATATATACATTTGTTTTAAATAAGAAACTTTATATCATTCAGATGAAAGAGTTAATTATTTGGAAATTCAAAGAATAGGGGATCCATTAATCAGTAGTTCTATTGAATAACATTGATGTGCACTAAGCAAATACAGGGTAATTTTTGTTAAGATATATGTTTTAGTTTTAAAGATACTTGAAGATATTTCCTTTATATGAATTCTTCTCTAACTGATATTTTACTATCATTTAACCAGAAATAATAATAGCAGAAATATCTGTGTGCGATGCTACTCCCTTTTTATTTGACTAAAAGAAGGTTTTGAAAAGATCCAGGAAGAGTGTGTTTTTGTTGTGATGGGAGGAGAGGGGTTGCATTATAAAGTACTTGCCCTTCCCAGATACTGATACAGCTGCAGATTCAATTGTACTATTACCTGATATCAGAAAGCTTTCAGAAAACTGAGACCTAGCCCTCCAGCTAGATGCCAGAATCCTGATTTTGGTTTTCAAGAATACCGCCAGCACAGAAATATGCACCAAATTGTAAGGCTTTCCCTTGATGATATTGATACCTCAATGGCAAGCTGGGACTCTCTCATAGCAGGTTCTTGTCTTATAAAGTTTGAAGAATAAATTCTCAAACTAAGATATTTCAGGCAAAGGTGTGGAAGTCAATTGCAAACTCCCCCTGGGGAGGGGTCCCTAAACTGGGAAGCCCTCTCCCTCTCTAAAATGGGAAGAAAGAAAAAAACAAACAAACAAAAAAAAAACAGTCCGGTGAGTCTCTTTGTGGGTTTGTAAATGCTGGCAGCTCTTCCTCCATTCCGTTCATGGCACTTTCTAATTGGACCCTTTCTTATTTAAGGTCCCCCATTCTTTCCTAATTGGTCACTTCCCCCCTTTTCCCTGAATGGTTATCAGTTTCAAAGTTTCTCAGTGAACCTGGTGTCCCTCTCTTTTTCTTCCCCTTATCTTGTGTCATTCTTGTAAATAATCTGGAGGCTTGGAGCATTCCTCCCCATGGACCACCCCACTCTTCCCTAACTGCCTCCCTATCTCTAAACTCATTTCAATATGAGTTTTGTAGTTCCCACATGGATGATTTTTGAAAGCAAGAGAGACTAAGGCCATTTGTTTTTTGTTTAAATGATTGCGTTTTAATTCATTAAACTTAGTAATTCAAAAATCAATTAATTCTATTTTAAATATGTCAAATGTTATTAATCAGTTTGGAGAAATTATGGAGGGAATTTTTTATAAAAGTTCAGAAATGACAAACTGCATTATAATCTTAATCTATTAATCTATTTAACTTCCTTTTAAAGAAATAAAGCCTTATGAACTTTATATTCTTGAAAATGTTATAATGTTATAATTTAGTTTCACATCCTAAGTTTAAACCAATTCTTTAATTGCACCTGCAATTGGAGGTACAAAGTTGATACTTTAATGGGTGCAGTTCTCTTATACATTACATAAGTACAAAATATTAAGTATGTACAGTTTCTTAACTCACATATATAAATAAAATTTAAATAATTTCTTATTGATTTACATTTTTTTATTCTAAATCATTCCATTGTTGAAGGGAGTTTGCATCCAACCTAACAGGACATTATAATCAGAGTAGCAAGCACCCAAGGTCACCCTTAGATTATTATACTAAAATCTTTTTGAACAGGTTTAAGACTTTGAAAGAAAATTGTGCTCAAAGCTCAAATCATCTAATCCCGTTCTTCTGATTGAAGGTTTAGTCAGGTTGAATACTCAATTAGATTTTACATATTGTTGGTTTTCAAATATATATAAAGATACTCTGTCAACTCAAAAAAAATCTTTGAATTTGTTCATACTCATTGATATATAAATTGTGATGAATATTTAAAGCAATATTCAAATGAATTCTAGATATAACATACCACATGGCCTTCTCTTGATTGCCATCAAGTTTTAGATATCTCCATGTTTTTGCATGTTTTTCTTTTATATTGTACTTGAGGCCCAGTGCACGAATCCATGCACCAGTAGGGTCTCTCAGCCTGGCCTGCAGGATCAGGCCAAACCGGGCTCTCTAACATCCCCCTAGGGGTCCTGGATTGTGATAGGTTGCAGGCCAGGGTGAGGGACCACATCAGGGTACAATCAGGGCCAGGGAAGAACACAGGAGGTTGGCCAGCCAGGGAGGGACCAGGGGAGGGCTCCAGGGCATGTCCAACAATTTCAGTCCTGATCCACAGCAAGCTAACTTACCTGTTGGAGCATCTGCTCCCTGGTGGCTAGTACATGTAAAAGTGAGCGATTGAAGGGAATCAGCATATAAATAGCATATTATGCTTTGATTGGTTGACTAGAGGACTGGACACTTAGCATATTAGGTTTTTATTATGTAGGATTATATAGGATGTCTTTAGTCTAAGCTTCCATTTCTTCTCTTCATCCAAACTTTGCAGAGCATGCTATTTGAACACAACAAGGTTGGCTAGATCCCTCACAGGATGCACCAGTTTCCAACTTCTTTAAAAAAAACAAAAACTGGATCCTGTTCCTTGTTAACCTTGGTTTTGATAGCATTCTTGATTCAAATTGGCTGGACCACTGGGAGTGACAATTTTGTGATCTGCTGATATGCCTAATGTAGCATAAGACCACTCTCCCAATAGACACTCTACATAAGCATTCATTCAAATTAAGTTCAAGAACAACTCTCACTAATTTACAATGTTAGCCACTACTGCAAGGTTAATAGCATAGTTGGATGACTCTTCTTAGACCTGGATGCACTCAGTTCTAGCTTTTTTCTTTAGTTATTGTCTACACCTGAACTATTAGCAAATCTAGGAGCTAACCCCATCTGAGTAAAAACATATGGGGCCAGAAATACTATTTCAACTCAAGAATACTATATTTTATTTTATTCTTTGTTATTGATAATACTTCTGAAGTACATAAATCTCTTCATCTTAAAACCTAAAACTCAGAACAAAACAAAGAATACATGATTTGTATCTTAGCAAAGCAAGTTCCTTGATATTGTATTTTAAATATATCTTACCTTTCACAAAACACCACCATACAGACATTTTCTCATAGCCAAGAGTAATCTTTAATTTCTTCATAGAAAAAAAATGTAAATTGATTAAACATCTAAGAAAGGGAATGGTAGATCTGATTTTCACATTGTTCTAAAGAATTCTTCTAGAAAAGCCTTCAGACCAATGTGGGAAAGGGGTCACAGAGAAGTACTTTATAGCTCAAGAAAAATCTAGGACATGGTCACAAATTCATAGTCTGTGCCCTCAGATATAAAGGTGACCCTTTTAAAACTGAATTGCCATTTGTCTTGTGGGAAAATAACATACTTAACCACTGTCCCTAGTGTAACATAATACATCATACCTAGACTATTTTCACATAACCATTAAGTATGTTACATCAATGGGCTATATTTGGACCATGACAGTCAATTTTTCAGAAACTGTCTCCATCTTTGAAAACATTTTAATTAATTAAACCATAAAAAACCCTTGATTTTTAAGATAAATTTTATTGTAAATTTGTCATTTAAAAAATAATTGAGGATACTGGTTGGGAGCTCTTTTAGGTCTTTTTAAACCATGACGGGGGAGAATATCCAATACACCAAGTACCAGAGGCCATACAATTGGTCTTTATGAAGAACTTTTAATGTTTTCACACTTTTTCTTTAAATAGATGTCAGTTATACACACAAGAATTTTTCATGATCTTTAGTTTTATGGCACATAGTCATGGTCCAAATATAGCCCTCTTTTACTTATTTATTGGTTGTTAATTTTTTTTATTATACAATGACTCTTACATTAATTTACTATCCAACAAAAAGAACAAGAACATTGACAATAATTTGGAGCAGAAATTGTAGCTTCACCAAGATATTCAGTTATAGCTCTTAACTAATGTTCAGCAATTCAGTGTCAGATTTATTTATATAAGTATGAAAACATTAAAAGCAAGCAAGAATGATTGTAGATGGAGACAGACTTCTCACAAGTAATTTGCAAGCATTGCAGGCATTCCTGTCTTGTTGTGATAGATAATCTACATTCTGGGTAGGAAAACAAAGCTTCCTGAAGATTCTTGCTTAAGAACAATGGACTGTGGCTACAGCCTGTGACTTCCATTTACTTTGCAAAACAGTGACAATATAAAAAAGGGAACCAATTACTTCAGGAGTCTTCAGTGTTTTTCAAGATCATGGGAGAAATGTGACAAGTATCTCTGAAAATTTTCTCTTTTTAAGCTGCAGTATAAGCTTATATCCCTCTCTCTATCTTCTCTGCAAATATATATATATATACTAGAGGCCCGTTGCATGAAGAGATTCGTGCAATAGGCCTGCCTTCCCTTGGCTTCCAGCACCTGGGACCCAGGCCTTTGCTTCAGCCAGAGTCTGCCTTCTTCATCTTTGCTGCAGACTCAAGTCTGCAGTCTTCATCTTAACTGTGGCCAGAGTGCTGCTCCTGTAGATCATTTCGCCTCTCATACCAGGCATCCTGTCCTGCCTGGCCACTCCTTGCCTGGAACAGCTGTGCACCCACCATCTTTCTCCCTCTAATTTGCATATTTCCTCCTGATTGGCTGGTGGGTGTAGTAGAGTGATGGTTAATTTGCATGTTTCTCTTTAATATATAAATATAAATGCATATATATATATATATATATATATATATGCATTTATATTTATATATTTTAAAACTTATTTTATTGTTGAGAGTATTAAGATATCCCCCAATTACATGCCTTTACCCCACTCCAGCAGCTCTCATCCCAACCTATCTTCACCTATTTATTGTGTCCACAGGCTTTGCATATATTCATGTTATTTGATTAATCTCTTTCACTCTCCCTCCCACCATCTTTCTGATATAATGTATATATAAATATTTTTATAAATATATACATTTAATATCTAAGTAACATTTTATGATTTCTGCCATAGATTCTTTTTTTTTTCTCTTAGTAGAGCTGCTGTTACCTTATCCTATATAATAAAAGCCTAATATGCAAATCAACCAAACAGCCAAATGATCAGTCGGTGGGGGCAGGGCAAGGTCAGGCAAGCACTTGGCACCAGGCCAGCCAAGGTGGGTGCTAATGGGCAGAGGGAGGGGATGACGATTAGGGGGCAGCAGATGGGCGATCCGGGTGTGGGCCTGCCACTCCCCAGGCAACAGGGTGATGGGGGTGGGGAGTCGGGTGCAATCACCTGATTGGCCTGCTGGTGGCCTCCCACAGAGGGAGGCCAGACTACAGTTGGACATCCCCTGAGGGCTCCTGAACTACAAGAGGGTGCAGGCTGGGCTGAAGGATCTCCCTGAGTGCATGAATTTTCATTCACCAGGCCTTTAGTAATGACAATGCCTTACTGTTACCAGATCTTTCTATCAGAGTTCCAGAAAATTATGAGAATTTTCTTTCAGCTCCTGGCACTAGACTTTATTAAAAAAAAAAAAAAAAGGTAATTGAAACTTTAATTTAAAAAAATCTAGAAAGTTTAGAGAAATTGTGGAATGAAAAAAATCGCCCAATATAGCAACTGGATTCATGCTGTTAAATATGTCCCATCACCTTTCCTCTTCTCAAACCCCTCAATGTTTTCTCATTCTTCCTACCACTCTATTTAAAATCTCAGCCAGCTCCCAATTTCCCACAAATACTAACCTGCTGGCTATTGTCTTTGTCTACTTTCAGTTCCTTCCTAAAATGCATCCCTTTCTAACATAAAGCATAACTTATTTAGCGGCTTTGTTTATGGTCTGTCTTCATCCACCTGCGAGTGAGAGGCCAGGACTCTGATGCCTCCCCAGTGGGTAGTGCAGTCTTGCCTGACACACAGTTTCCACTCAATAAACAGGCAACAAACTCTGCTTTCTTTTTATTTCATTTTTTTAGCATTTTCTTCTGTTATTTCCCCCATGCACATTGTTATTTCTTGTGTTTCAGTAAGTTATGTCATCTAGTTATCCTTAAGCTACTCCCTGCCCTCTTCTCTACCAGATAGGAAGGAAAGTCTGATTTGACAAGGTTTCAGCAGCCTTTATCCATTTTGTTGGAAGCATTTTGAATGTTTCATGTTTCTCTGTGCCTGAGGGCTCATTGGCTGACAACTTTTCTCAGCATTTGACAGCATCACCAGGCAACAGTTTCATAACTCACATCACTTTTACTTCAGTATGCCCCATGTAACCAGGCAGAAACTTAGTTTCTTTATTTTATTTATTTATTTATTTATTTATTTATTTATTTATTTTTCAATAAACCTTCATTGATTAAATTATTACAATCGTTTCTTCTTTTCCCTTCCTCCCCCCATAGCTCCCCTCCACCTAGTCCCCACTCCAACCTCTGCCCTTACCTCGCTCCCCCCCCCAACTGTCCTCATCCATAGGTATAAGATTTTTATCCAGTCTCTTCCCTTAACCCCCACACAGAGAATATGACCTTTTTTCCTTACTTTCCCTATGATTCAAACTGGCCTCACCCAGAATCCTGCCTCACCGTCCTCCCTGTCGCATGCATGCCACTCCCTTAATCGGTGATCCCTCAAGACAAAGAGGTTCTGATCAGCATCAAATACTCTGAGAGAAAAAGCCTCAGGCTGTTGACCCCAGAGAAAGAGTTTTAATCAAACTAAAAATAACAGCTAGGCCTCTTAGGTTTCAGCTCCAGACCCAGAAAAGCTGTGAAACCAGAACAAGGGACAGCGATGACATCAAATCCAGATGCATTGATCTATCACCCCCTCCTCTCCTGCAGATTTAATTAGTAGACACATTGACTCTCACCATGACCCTGTCTCCCTTAGTCTCCTGTATAACCCATCCCCAGGAAGCCGTCAGAGAGCCAGGCCTTTGAGTATTATTATAGCTCACCTGTGTCTCTGGATATGGGGCCGCTTCCTTAAAAATAAACCTTTACTTTCTTTGCTTTAAAGTCCTATTCCTGTCTTATTGGGCCTTGATGTGTGCAGGCAAATAGAATCTTTTAGTCTGGTAACACCTGTAATCTGATGCAGAAATGTCTTTCTGCCCGTCTGATTCTTGGGCCCTGGCATCTAAGTGGCACAAGAGTTTTTCTCTTCCTAGTTTCCTGGGCTAACTGGGGAACCTGTCCAGTGTTAGTTTGGCCCACACCCTAGGCAGAGCTTCTTGAGGGCTTTGATTAATGCCTGGTAGCACAAAAACGAAGTGGGCTGGCTTCTGCCAGCGGCACATCTGAAACGGTTATCACTTCTACTGCTATAGCCCTAAAGATCTACCTCTTCCAGCTTGTGCTTTTCTCTAGAACCATTGCTTTGAGCATTTTGGAATCTACTGTGCTGCTAACACAATTTAAGATACATATAAACCCCAAGATGTGATTTGATAGAATTACAGTTTGCATCTGCTTTGGATAAAGCCCTGCTATAAATCTTGTATGCAGTTTGGAAAGATAGGACCAAGCCCAAGGTCAGGGTTATGACATAGATTGTGGTTGTCTTCAAAAAGCCAGACTATAGAGGCAGTATCAAAGGGTCAACAGTATTTTCTCCAAAGGGAAGCAGACTACTGAAAGGAAGACCATAACAGCTGTACTATCTGCTTTCTTCTTTCTTCTCATTTGTGTCTCCTGGAATTGTCTTATTACAGAGCTGAGCTAATACTACATCCACTGAGTGGGAAGGGGAATCTTCCTCTATTATATCTTAAACTAAGGGCTCAGTGCACAAATCTGTGCACTTTGAAAGAAACTGTAGGCCATAAGGGCGGGTCTTGGCCTATCCTCTGTGCCCCTGCCTGGCCCCTTTTGCCAAAGCCCCCGGTTCCCTGACTGCCTGCAGCCCCACTCCTGCTTCCACTCCCACACACTGACAGTGCCATCCTTGCTCTCTCCTGCTTACATTGTGGACCAATGAGGGCCGGCACCAGCAGAGTATGCAAGCAGCGGCTACTGCCACAATCACCCCTGAGAAGCAGAGGGAGGTGGAGAAGCCCTCAGGGGAGAAGCCCTCAGTGCCAGTTTTGTGTTTGAGTGGGGCTGGCACTGGAGGTGGCTGCTAGAGGGGCCAGTGCCACAGCAGGTGCGAGCACTGGACAGGACTGCATGCATAGAAGCAAAGAATTTTCAGTAACCACCAGGGGCTCACCCTGAGGACAGCAACTGGCACCCCAACTTGGTCTGGTGCCCCTGCTCTACCATCTCGCCACAGCTAACACCTGCCATGTTCTGCACACGCCCCCTGGTGGTCAGCACATGTCACAGCGACTGGTTGTTCGGTTGTTCTGGTGGTTCCACCATTCCATCTGTTTGCATATCTAGCCTTTTATTACATAGGATAATAAAGACATTGTTCTGATAAGGCCCTATGCTAGTCTTATCTGTTTGATGATAGAGGGCAAATTCCCTTTTCATCAGAAAAGCTTTCAATCATTTAGGGTAAATTCTCCCTCTAGAGTCACAAATTTGACCATAAAAATTGGAAAGAAAGTAAAAATCTTTACATCACACAAAAACATGACCTTTGCCTTTTAAGATTTATTTAAACAGTATGTAGATTCATCAATATTTCTGACTTCCCCCCTGACTTTTTGGGAAGGTACATAGGCTAAGATAAGTGAATAATAAGTTCAAAAGTTGTCTCAAACTTATTCTGACTTCAAAAATATGGAAGAATCACATGGGCAAATAATGTTAAATGGACCAAATTGCTTAACGATTCTCTCGCACATGTTTGTGCAATCACATGTGCTCCTGTAGCTCCTCATAGCTTACATGATGCACAGAGTCTTAATGTCTTCATTACTTCATCCTCATTCATGTTAATGAGCTTTTGACATATTTAAAAGGAAGTAAATCTAATGCAGAAATCATATACACAAGTCAAATTACATTTAAAATGTTTTCCTACTTATCTCCAGAATTAAAGGTGTAATTTAATCTAGAGTTTTGATTAAAAACAGATGGTTCACACCTGTTTTCTAAATGGAAAAAGCAAATAAACTTATTTTAACTGAAATGTGTAAGTCACTGAGGTAATATTTGATAAGGAAGACATCCTGAATAGTTTGCTTCTGTCTCCAGAGATAGGCCCCAATAGTTGTCTTCTAAATGAGCAACTGGAATAAAAATAAATAAATTTGTAGAACAACATTCTTCCAGGAAACATCTCATTTTGTAAGATGTTTCATGTGTGAACTTTCCAGCATCTCATCTTGTTCTGGAACACATGGAAAATTCCCAGAATGAAGCCAGCCAAGGTCAAAGAATAAGAGGTTGACAGACTTGAAGAAAAGATGATGTGGGCAAATAGGAAGATAGTCAGCTAACTTTTGGGAAATGAGTTTTTGGTTTTTTATTTTGTTTGTTTGTTTTTTGTTTTGTTTTGTTTTGTTTTTGTGGACCTCATGATTTTTGCCTCCTGGTATTCACATCTTTATGTTATCACCTCTTCTTGAGTATGGCAGTCCTGTGACTCGCTTCAGTTTAATAAAATGCAGCAAAGGTGACAGGAATATGTGACTAGACATACATGATTTTGTTGCCTACTGTAACACCTGTATTAGGAAGGAATACTTCCCCCCTAACTGACCTGGAAGAAGCAAAGGTGCTACACTTATGTGCTGCCTTATTGAAAAAGCAGGGGACTGAGGGCCAGACTCAGCCAGACATAGCCAGAAAATGAGAGCTGAAGCCCAGCAGGCTGAAAAGAACTGAATTCTGCCATGGACCAAATATGTTTAGGAGTGGATTTCTCCCCGTCAGGCTTCATATGAGAGTAAGCCATGGTCAATAACTTGATTGCATGTTTAAGATCTTGAAGCAGCCAAAACCAGTTTTACTCAGTGGATAGAGAATCAGCCTGTGGAGTGAAAGGTCCCAGGTTCAATTCTGGTCAAGGGCATGTACCTTGGTTGCGGGCACATCCCCAGTAGGGTGTGTGCAGGAGGTAGCTGATAAATGTTTCAAACTCTCTATCCCTCTCCCTTCATAAAAAAATCAACAAAATATATTTTTTTAAAAATTGATCTTGAAACACAAGGTCCAGTTAACTTAAGCCCTACAGAAAGTGTGAGTAAATAAATGGGTGTTATTTTAAGTGCCTAAATTTGTGAAAATATTATTATCCTAACTAATAAAAGAGTAATATGCAAATTAACCATCACTCTGCTACACCCACCAGCCATGTCCACCAGCCACACCCACCAGCCAAATCAGAGAGAGTATGTAAATCAACCCAGCAAAGATGGCGTTTATTTGCATAAGCAGGCAGAGGCAGGGCGGGCAGCACCATGGCCTGCTTCTCGTAGGGGTGTCGAACTCAATCAGAGAAGGGGCCAAAATCTAAAATCCAGCCTAAATCAAGGGCCGAATGGTTTACTGAACAGTCATAAACTGTCATTGTGATGGAAACGCAGCGGAGTGCAGTGATGACAGCGCAGTGTGGGCCACATTGCAAGGCCTGGCGGGACGGATTTGGCCCTCGGGCCTTGTGTTTGACACATGTGTAATCTGGAGGTACAGGACTATGTGGGGAGAGGAGGCCCTGCAAACAGCGCCAAACACCACCGCAAAGTACCAGTCCATTGCTGGGGAGGAGAGCTGGGAGGAGGCGTCTGGATTCATCACAGCGTCCTGCCTAGCCACTCCCAGAGGCCCCAGGAAGGCATAGCCAGGTGAGCCCAGCTGCTCCAGTGGGACTCTGGGAACATTGGCGCCCACCTAGCCACTCCCATGGGGCTTTGGGAACTCTAAGACATGGGGTTGCTGAGACCAAGACAGGGCCTCTGGCCACAGACTCACAGCTTCAGGGAGACTGAGGGCAGGGATCTGCCTCACCTGCAGAGAGACAGAGGTTCTGCAGTGGCCCCAAGACTCGGGTGGGCCCAGTCAAGGATCAAGGGGCATGGAAGGACTCCCGGGCAGAGGGGCAAGGACCCACAGCCCTGAGGCGGGAGGGGGGGTTGAAGGGTGGTGCCACCTCAATAGAGGGGTGCCACATTTCAGGGTACTGGACTGACTGATGTGATTCAGAGAAGCTCCCAGTGCTAACGGGCCTCACTCAGGTTGCCTTCACACTCCTGTTCCAGCCTTGACCCAGAAGCAAGCCCGCGGTGCCCTGCCCCTTGGCAGAACATGCCTAGGCAGTGAGCGTGAAGCCTTCCACTTGCTCCGGAGAAGTGGGGGGCGGGAGGGGGCAGCAAATAATGGGGGCAGGGGGCCAGACTGGGGAGAGGAAAGAACGTGGAGCATCTGTGATGAAGAGATGCTTGAGAAAGAGGTTCAGAAGCCTGACTGGAAGGTTTGTTCTGTTTGCCAGGTGGCTGCCCCTTAGGAAGGGCAAAGAGCAAGGCTCTGAGGGCTTCCTGTGTGCTGAGTCACTTTCCACAGCCAACTGGAACTGTCTTCAGTTTCCTGATCTGTAAAATGGATTAAGCGTGTCCCCGTGCCTTCACTGAGCTTCGATGGCCAATTGAGATACTATATAAAAAAAAAAAAAAATGAGGGAAGTGAGAAGGAAAAGGAAGGAGGAGCAATGCAAAAGAAAGACTGGAAGGAACCTGTAAACCCATTGTCACTTAAGTAGGGAATATAGTCAATGTGTTGTAATGATGGCATGATGCCAGGTAGGTACTGGAAATATCGAGAAACACTTTGTAAAGTATATGATTGTCTAATCACTGTTCTGTAAGTAATATAAAACCTGAAACCAATACAAAATAATATTGAATGTTAAGAAATGAAAATTGGAGTGAAATTTTATAAATTTCAAAGTTTAAATAAAAGCTGTAAAGGAAGGAAGGGGAGAATAAAAATTGTGTTTTTCATTTTACCACTTCATTATTTTTTCAGTACATGAAAAAGACAGTTGTCTTTTTATGGTTCTTTTATACTTTTCTAAGTCATTATCCCATTTTAATTTCAGGGCAACTTAAAGACAAGATAATTATTCCTGCCCAAACCGGTTTGGCTCAATGGATAGAGCGTCAGCCTGAGGACTAGAAGGTCCCGGGTTTGATTCCGGTCAAGGGCATGTACGTTGGTTGCAGGCACATCCCCAGTAGGGGGTGGGCAGGAGGCAGCTGGTTGATGATTCTCTCTCATCGATGTTTCTGGCTATCTATCCCTCTCCCTTCCTCTCTGTGAAAAATCAATAAATATATGATAATTATTCCTTCCACTGTTCAAAGAAAGGAAATCTTGGTGTCTAATCCTAATGATTCAATTGCCAAGCCCTTATTGTAAAGCAGGGTTAGTAAAATTTTCTATCCAGGGTCATATCTATACTAATAAAAACCTCGGGGGTGATCAGGCCAGCAGCGGAGGGTAGTTGGGGGCAATCAGACCGGCAGAGGAGCAGTTAGGGGGAATCATGCAAGCAGGTGAGCAGTTAGGAGTCAGTGGTCCTAGAACGGAGAGGGTGCAGGCTGGGCTGAGGGACACCCTCCTCAGTGCACCAATTTCATGCTCCAGGGCTCTAGTTATTACATAATAATAAATAACTAATACAATTTTTTTCTCTATACTTCATAAGATGTTCCTTGACACTAAAAAATAGCCAAAGCACTCCAACCGGACAATGATGTTGCAGACAGAAGCACAAGACCCTTAAGAATAGTTAAGAAGCACACAGAGTTGTCCAGTGTTGGCCCCTCGAGAAAGGAGAAAAATAATTTGTTCAAAGGTAATACTGCTAAAATTTGCATATGAATCAATGAGAATGAAAGTGGTCATTTTTAATGGAGCATGTTGGAGAAAATCTTGTTTTTCTCATTAATTCAACTTGATGGTACATCAGGGTACTGAAGATCTAGGAAGCATTTTAGTGTTCTGTATGATTTCCTGAATGCAACATCTTAATAGGATGTTGAGATATTTTAGAAACTTAAAGAGCCCTATCTTGAACTAAAAGACCACATTAGTTTTATAAGATACAACCTTGAAACACATGTAGGCATGTGACCAAGAATACCTAATGTCAGATTACAAATTTGAAGGCAATAACCAACTATGAGTATTTTAATAGTAAAAATTACTATCTGGAAAGTAATAAAATATACTGTATAATTAATATATGACTATATAGAAAAATTGAACATGAATTCATAATACATTTATCATTTATAAATATTTTTAAATTGTTCCATTTAAAAAGTCTAAAGAAATTATATATGCAAATTATTTTTTAGATTGTAGAATAAATTACAAGTATGCTTTCTCATATATATGCTAGTATAAATTTTTTAGTAAGGTTAAAAATTCAGTGATTATATAAAAATAAAAATTTTTCCTATTGCCTTTTATCTAACTTCTTATGAATTAAAGACATTTATGAAAATATTATATCTGTAAGTTATGATACATCATTTTCTTGTGATCATTTTATTTTAACTTTCTTCCTCATAGAGAATACCTATTAAATAATGAATTAACATACACATTTTTATCAGTGTAATATTATAACTCTCAGCAGTTAAGCATTTAAGAGTTTTCCTCTACAAAGGCAGGTTGTAACAAGTTAGATCATTGTAACTTTTTATATGAGAAATATACTGTGATGAAAGCTAAAAAGAAATAGAAAGGGACCAATAATTTTATTGGAAACACAAAAGAAACAGAGATTGAATTTTAAAAATAAAAAGTTGTATCTTGCTGAAGCCAGTTTGGCTCAGTGGTAGAGCATCGGTCTGCGGACTGAAAGGTCCCAGGTTCGATTCCGGTCAAGGGCATGTACCTTGGTTGCAGACACATCCCTGGTAGGAGGTGTGCAAGAGGCAGCTGGTCGATGTTTCTCTCTCATCGATGTTTCTAGCTCTCTATCTCTCTCCCTTTCTCTCTGTTAAAAATCAATAAAATATATTTTTTAAAAAAGTTGTATCTCACTACAGTAATAACCAAACTAAGTTTTTTAAAAATGTCATTCAACACAGGTATTCAAACTACACAACTGGAAAGAAGAAAAGTCCTTCAGAGATTGCAGATGACAGATAGTCGAGGGCACAAATTCCTGTTCAGATCATCACCGTCTGCACAACTTTTGATTAAATCTGCCTTGGCATTTGGGGTGCTCTCTTCTCAAGGATAGGAGTCTTAATGCACAGATAACTACATAAAGAATGATAATGGATTGAAAAATGAGAAAGAGTGGCATAACCCAGGGAGAAGAGAAATCAAGAGCAGTCAAGAGCTCTGTTTACTATTATTATAAACTCTTTTTGCATGAATTTATGACTCTTTCCAAGCTTTTGCTAATTGCATCCAGGCCATTGAGGATGTTCTGTGTTCTGACCCCTCTACATTTCCTCTTTGCTCATAATAGATGTGTTAATTAACTGGTTTACTTGCTAAATTCTGACTGGAAAACACAAAGAGAAACCTTGAGAGCAGAGAATCATTTATCTCTGTTATTTTCTCACACTTTTTCAAAACATATCGAATCTATATACCATAATTTTTATTTTATTTTTTTTTTAATTCTTGTACATGTATTGAGGTAACTAAGCTGAAATGTACACATGTGAGTAGTAAATTTATTTTTCAGAGATGCATGATATTGTAGCTCCTTGTGACATGAACAGAGATAGAAATACAGATATTCTTAAACATCATATGTTATTTTATGCTTCTAAAATATATATAACAAAACCAATGTAAATATGCCTTTTGGAAACCAAGAGTAGGGATGCATGGGGACTAAGAAGAAACTGGAACCAAGTATTGTAAAGCTCACACCCTTTATCCTTTATCTGTTTCCAAATCACCTGTCTTTTATTGTATTTCCTTCTAAAACAGTCTTTCCTTTTTTAGACCTTATGGCAAATTATACTTTTTTTAAATAACTGCTGAGTTTATAATTACAGACTAGTGAACTTGTTAATTTATTCAACTTATAAGTTTAGGGGCAATATAGAATTGCTAACCAGCTTGGAAAGGTGTCCATTGCTGGTTTAATCAATGATGGCCAATGATGGAATATATGGCTGAGCACAAATTTTCTGAAAAACAGCAGCCTGACTATAGTGTAATATTAGAATTATTAATCAAATAATATCATTCCACTGTTATTGGTCTTTTAAATGTGTTTTTATTGATTTTTAAAAAGAGAGGTAGAAATACCAATGAGAGAGGAACAAAATTCCATAGGCTGCCTCCTGTATGCCCCTTCCTGGGGATCAACTCTACAACCTAGGAATGTTTCCTGGCAGGGATTAAACCTCCTGGTTCCTGGGTCTATGCTCAACTGCTGAGCCATACTTGCTGGGCACCAATGTCAACATTTTAATATTTGGACTAATTCTATTGCTTCATCCTTTGCTTAGGCTATCTTGAACACAGCAATGTGTACATATCTCAAGCTTTTGACCATTTCATTTCCACACCCACACATGAAAAAGGCAAGAGGCAGCTGCAAATGTAAATTTCATCCAGGCTGAAATTACTGGATAAAATTAGCAGTCCCATCCCTGGCCTTTACTATCTTTTTAATTCATACAATCATTTTTTAAAAGGAATTTAGAAGGAGAGCTTTCATAAAAAACAGCATGAATAAACTGCACATTGGAGTATCATATAATTTTCTAGGTATGTTGTTTGATTAACATAAGCACTACTTGTGTTTTTTGTCAATTTAAAGAAAGGTAGAGTAAATGTTTAAGCCAGTTTTTATTTTGTTTTCAAAACTCTTACTCACTAAAACCAATTAATAACCTATGTTACTTCCGATATTTCATGTCAGCTAGCAAAAGGATGGAAGACACTCACTGCCAGTAGGGTGCTAGATCCAGCATGTGCCAGAGAATAGAGCTGGTTTTGCAAATTTATTGTAGAATATAGCCGTTCTTTACAATTAAATTGTATAAACTTACATGAGTTATTTTAAAAAATAATATATGTTAAAATGAATCACATTCTAATTATTTTACCACATTTTATTATCAAATATGTCCCTGAAGTTATTTTATCTATGTAATCAATATGAAGGAAAAAAGTATTGGTATGCTCCAACACATATCATCCCAACTCTGCATTTAGTGACATCACATTGGTAGTTTAAAAGTAGTCCATGTGGCAATAATTACTCCACAGATATGGGCAAATACAACCTACAACTCAGGGATTTTTTAATTTTATTTTATTGATTATGGCATCACATAATTGTCCTCATCCCCCCATTCCCATCCCAAACCCCTCCCCACGTATGCTCCCACCCCCTGTTGTCCATGGCCACTGGCTAGGCCCATATGCATGCACACAAGCCCTTTGGTTGATCTCTCCCCCTTGCCCCCACCCTCCCCTACTTTCCCTCTGAGCTTTGAGAATCTGATCACTGTTTCTCTTTCTCTGGGTCTGTTTTTGTTCATCAGTTTATGTTGTTCATTATTTCCTCTAGATGTGTGAGATCATGTGATCCAAGAAATACCCTTGTAAGAACCTAAACTGCAACAAGCCATAATGGTTATGGTGAGAGGCAAATGAATCAGTCTGTAGTGAGTTCCTTTCTGGGCCAACAGTTCTTTTGAGTCCCAATTTCAATGTCAAACAGTGCCTTATGTGTACATGTCAGCCATGGTATTTCAGATCTGGTTGGTGGTCAAATGGTGGTGATGTAGGTCTGACCATCTCTGGTTTGATCCTGGGCATCCTTCAGCAACATGCAGCTGTAGGAATTTTTGTTGTTAAACATTTACTTGCATATTACTCTATAGGCATATGATTATATAATGGTGGAGTGACACTGCAGTTCTCTATAGACAAATACATTGAAAATTCTGAAGAACTAGCTTGAGAAAAGACATTAACTGGATAAAATTACCTCGTTTTGCTTTTTTCTTTTGCTTGATAATGTGGTACCTTTTGGTATGATGAATAATGCAGTGTCATGACATTAAATTGCTGTGCATTAAATTGCAGCTGGGATATAATAAAAAAAAATGTTTATTTTGGCTAGCCTGTATGGCTCAGTGGTTGAAAGTTGACCTATGAACCAGGAGGTCATGGTTCAATTCCAGTCAGGTCATATGCCCAGATTGCAGCTCCATCTCCAGTAGAGGGTGTACAGGAAGCAGCCAATCAATGATTCTCTTTCATCATTGATCTCTCTCTCTCTCTCTCTCTCTCTCTCTCTCTCTCTCTCTCTCTTTCTCTACCTTCCTCTCTAAAATCATTTTTAAAGTATTTTAAATGTTTATTTAAACCGGTTTTATAAAATACTTTTTTTACTCTTTAGTTATATACTTAAAAACTTGATTACTGCCCTATAAACTGACAATGTAGTGTGTGAGGCATACTATAAGCATATCATTGCCACACAATGTGTTAAGTGCTATAATTGAAGTGCTATTAATGCACTTTGGAGTACAAGGAAGAATGCTACCCCCCAGAGACAAGGAAAGGCTTCAGAGAAAGGTAGTAATTGTGCTAAATGTTTAAGGACAAGGAGGACTTTATAAAAACTTTCTAAAAAGAGGGAAAGAGATACCAAGCATAAATGTTCTAACAACCTCAATTGATTAGCTAATAAAACAATGGTTAGTGTAACTAATAATCAGAAAGTGTATATTAAAGGGAAATTATAAGATCTTTGTATTAAAAGAACCTTATTTACAGTTGATGGAGTAGATCATAATTGCTATGGAAACTGCAAACTGAAATCAGAATCTTTGGGGTGAAGGTCACAGATATATTTATTCTATATAATAAAAGGCTAATATGCAAATTGTCCCAACACTGGATGTTCAAACAAGGGGTGGGACCAGCTCACCAACCGCCCTTGACCCCTTCCCCCCCACCCCCCCACCCCCAGCCCACTCTGATTGGCCCCAATCAGCCCTGATTGGAGATGGTGGCCGGACCCCACCCATGCATACATTTGTGCACTGGGCCTCTAGTTTTAAAATAACTATCCAGAACATTCTAAAATTCAATACCAAGACACAATATATCTTGAGTTGCCAGAGCACCTGTCGGGTTAAAACTGATGGAATTGAGGACACACAATCCTAAAATATGCCACCGAGGGTTATTGGTGAAGGAATTGGCTATTTTAGGTGAAGGAATCTGAGAAATAGACGGGAGCAGAATGTCACTCTGACCCTTGATATCATCATACCCTTGGCTGGCCTGTCTCCCCTGAAATGGACCCTAAATCTTCATGTGAGAGGTGTTCTGCTTACACTCAGAGGAAAGAAGTGCCCTACCTCTGAAGACAAAGGGATGCCAAGAAGAATCCTAACAAGTGGGAGTTACTAAGTTTTTCAATGTATTACAATTGCTCCTTACCTATCACGGCCCTTCACCAGTGTTCCTCTTCATCACACCAGCATAAAACAGGTCTAACTTTTTCTTTGAGGCTTCATTTTCTTATGAAAGCCTCTGCGTCATGTAAATCTTGTAGATATTTGAAAAAAATCTGTATGCTTTTTTTTCCTGTTAATCTGTCTTTGTAAATTTAATATTCAGACCCAGCCAGAGACTCTAAGAAGGTGGAGAGAAACTTTTTATTCCCCTACAAAAAAATGAAGTAAAGAGAGATTTTGAAGTGGTTGAGAACAGGACCTGCTAGCACTTTAAAAAGACTTCTCAAAACTTCACACATGCTTGGGAGAATGAAGGTCTGAGCATGAAACTTTAATTCCTCTGGAAACATGTTGAATGTGGAAATGTTAAAATGTCCATGCTAACTATCCCTTATTTTGTCATATATATCAAAGACTTACAGATATTCATGTAATATACCTATAAAGTGCCTGGATCCTGATTTAAAAAGCAAGCAAAGTTAAGTACCATAATATAAAACATTTGAAAGAACTAATGTTGGCATGGAAAAGGTAGGACTATTTATGATGGTGTCCTTAATACGATCATATAATTAATACATTGATGTAATAAATGCATTAAGATAAGTGAAAGTGGACCATATTGCTTTGATTTCTGTTTGCTTAGTTTGTTGCTGTTTTCCCCTAATAGGAGACCAGCAGTGCGCAGGCCTCTCTGCTGCACACCCATTCTCTGACACGTTGCTCCGTGATTCTGGGAAGAGGACTCTGCGAAGTGCATTTTCCTAATTCCTTCCCCAGCCTGCCTCATATTAGATTCTGTAAGTGGGCACCAGGGAGAAAATGGAAGGTAGCACCAGGGAGTTGGACTTTTTCTTCTCTGTGATTGCCGTTCCTGTGGCTCTTCCACTCCAGCAATGCTGGATCCCCTGCACCGGCCCACCACCCGTGTGACTGCTGCTTCCAGCTTCCAGCATGGCTCTGCACTCTGAAAACCAGTCTCCTTGTGGCCACTTAACGGTACAGGCAGCAGTCAGATTGCATTCTCTGCGGAGCTGCCTGATCCCAGATGCAGGTGGTGCCTCCTAAAAGCTATTATATTTTGGGGAACCTTAGATTCTTTTGTTTTCTGGCACCTAAGGTTGGTAGATACGATCTGTGCTTATTATTTATGAATTATTTCCATGTTTCCTTTGTAACCAATGTATATATGAAAATCATAGTTAATGATGTATATTAAATACCTCCTATGACATTTCCTAATATTTGTTTTCCCCCACTGAACTTAACTGTGTTACAAGCGAAAACTTGCAGAAATCAGACTAGATTGTAAAAGTAACATGTCCAAAAGTTTGGCATTGGTATATATATTTTTTTATTTAAATTTACTTTAATAGGTGAGTATTCACTGGGTATAATGTGTGGAATGTTGGCATTTGTGCCAACTAATTATTTGTTTCCAATAGAGTGATCTGAAATGTCATAGAATTTTGTGTAACTAGAGGCAAATTATTATTATACTAGAGGCTTGATGCACAAAATGCATGCAAGAGTAGGCCTTCCATTCCCCAGATGCCAGCACTGGCTCCCGTCTGGCACCCAGGACCCTGGCTTCCCCAGCTTTGTCCGGAATGTCATCTGGAAAGATGTCTGGTCTAATTATCATGTTATGTTCTTATTATTATAACTAAATACATTTATTTAATAATTACTTAAGATAAGTAAAATAAAACCATGATGCCTGTTTAATTCAAAACAATCAGTAAATAAAGTATTTCTTATACATACTTGAATATAGTTTCAGGACTTCATATCAATTTACATATGGGAATATGAGGAGCAGATGAATAGGATTCGAGCCTGGGGAAATGTCCTCATTTAGAAAATATGTATTTTAAAGTAACTTCAGGTTAAAATGCAGTGTTAAATGATATTAAGTTGAATTTTGAGTGACTTATGGTAATTCATTATTTTCATTACAGAAATTTTGCACACAGAAATCACTGCAAATTTGGATTAAGCAAGGTCATAATAGTGAATGGACAAACATTATTCAGAACACCTGTTACTCTAGAAAAGCAAATCCCTTGAAGCAAACTGTATATTTTTTATAATAACCCTTTTCAACTCAGTGAAGTTCACTTGTTCTCTAAATCAAGAGTAGATAAAATACAACCTGTGAATCCCCAGAAAAGAATCAGGTACATGCCAGGAACGTTAATACAGAATGTTCAAAAGCAATCAGAAGGTTTATTGGATCCCAGGAGCTTTAGGGACACACTCACACACACACACACACACACACACACACACACACACACACACTTAAACACAAATGATATTTGTAAACCAATTCTGAAGTTTCTTTACAAATCTCTAATTATTTATTTTATATATATTATTGATTTTTTACAGAGAGAAAGAGAGAGGGATAGAGAGTTAGAAACATCGATGAGAGAGAAACATCAATCAGCTGCCTCTTGCACACCCCTTACTGGGGATGTGCCCATAACCAAGGCACATGCCCTTGAGCGGAATCGAACCTGGGACTCAGTCCACAGGCCGACACTCTATTCACTGAGCCAAACTGGTTTCGGCGCTAAACATTTTTATGAATAAATGATTAAATGTTTCTTGAATGTATACCGATGCAAAACATTGCCATGCAAGTTCAAAGTTAGGTTAGATATTTGAAAATACCCTGTGTGCCACCCAAAAGCCTTTTTACCAGCAATACTGTTGATTACTGTGCTAACAAATGTATAAATATTTTAATGGATCCAATAACATTCTAGTTTTGATAAAACATTAATAACCCAGTCAAAAAGATAGATTTTAAATAAGTACATATATAAGACAAAATAATAAGAGCAACAACAAAATTCAAAAGTTGTGGGTAGCAATGAGGAACTTACAAAATAACTCATATTTATAGTGAGTAAAACTAAATTGGGTCATAACACCAGAGATATTATTACAGAAGATTTTAAAAGTACTTTTAAAACGTTTTATTTAAAGTAGCCTCAATACCAAAATAAAATGATGTTTGTCCTAGCAAGTATTACAGAAATATGGCCAGTTAAAGGTATAAAATAAGCAGTATGTTGAGCTCTATCAGATAATAAAAAATACATATACATTTCATAAAATAGCATATGTAAGTATCTCTTTATATATAATTGTGCATATATTCTAATTAATGAATGCCCCTGGAAGATGTCCCATGCATAGCCTAACACTTAGCATCCACTTAAATAGAGCACCGTGCACTTCCTCTCCTACCGCAGCATGCATACCTACACTGGAGGAGACAATTAGGGAAGAGGGTAAAGTATTCCAAAGAACAAAGTTGTTTTCAAACAAGTCCTTGTTAAAATTCTGCTTAAAACTGATCTTTTCAAAGGTAATACCTGAGTTTTACATATGCTGTTTGTCTAGGGGTGTCGAACTCAATCAGAGAAGGGGCCAAAATCTAAAATCCAGCCTAAATTGCGGGCCGAATGGTTTACTGAACAGTCATAAACTGTCATTGTGATGGAAACGCAGCGGAGTGCAGTGATGACAGCGCGTTGCGGGCCACATTGCAAGGCCTGGCGGGACGGATTTGGCCCGCCGGCCTTGTGTTTGAAACATGTGGTAGACCCAGGGTAAATTCTCTGAAATATGTAATAAAATTCTTAGTACTTGTCCAGTTTAACAAGATTAAATTTATTTAAATTCATCCTATATGCATTTCTGTATCCCAAGTTAATTGGTTTCTCTATTTTGTACATTAAGATAAAATCCATCAGGT
This sequence comes from Pipistrellus kuhlii, assembly GCF_014108245.1. Lineage (NCBI taxonomy): Eukaryota > Metazoa > Chordata > Mammalia > Chiroptera > Vespertilionidae > Pipistrellus > Pipistrellus kuhlii. The sequence continues at coordinate 11,528,595 of NW_023425515.1, forward strand.
AAAGAATATGTAGATAATTTTGAGGGAAAGTCTGAACTAAAGTTTTCAAGTTCCAACAGCAGTGTTTTTGGTGTGTTGTGTTTTTGTTCGTTTGTTTGTTGTTGTTTTTTGCCTAGATAATTATTCCTTCTAATCAATGGCTACATTTTTCTGTTCTTCACAGTCTTTGATAACATTTTTAATCACTTCCAGAAAGGAAGTAATTTTTCCCCCTACATTTTTGCATACAAGCTGCCTAAAATTAGATAATCAACAATTTAATGCATAGTTTTAAAGGAAATAAAGTTTACAAAGTTAATTAATATCCCATTTTCTAGCTACTTGTGTACTTTTTTATACATATCTTTTGGAGCTTTAAAAATTAAAAGGAAGCACTCAACTGTTTAAGATAGAGCAACCATCCTTAAAAAAATATGCTGCCTAGAGGCCGATACAATTAACTGTGTATAAAATATGGTGTGTCATTAAATATCCCTTCACTAATAAATCACTTTACCAGATGGTATTCCATCTGACCGTCGTCAATAATGGGCACCTTTGGTGGCACTGAAGATGGCTGACTTGTTTCATTATAATGTTGTGTTTGGACATTTGCCAAAGAGAGTAAAAGAAACAAGTAGGCAGCTTGTAAACATAATAATGGCAGTCTTCCATATTTTCTACTTCAACTTTTAAAACATTTTCTGGAAAAAGAGAAACCCAGGTTTACAGAATTTACATTACTTATTATTATAATAACAAAACTACAAATGTCATTCCCTAAATTCCTTATTTAAAAATCGACTGGCATCTTAATTGGCATAGGTATATATACACATATACACATATTCATAAATAAGAATTGTAAAATTATAAATCTCTAGAAATGTTAGTGTACATCAGGGTCCATGTTATAATCAAACAAGCTAATTTCAGTTGGAATTTTTCTATCTTTCTACCTTAAGCTTTTTTTTTATTCTAATTCTTTACATAAGCCATTTGGAATTTAAAATTACTCATAAAATATCATAAATAAACATATTTTTTCCTAACAAAATATCACTTTTTACAGATTCAAGTCATTAATGGGAGAAAAATAAAATACACTTTCACTATTATTCATTAAATTTATGTGGTTGTGTAGAACTCAATAATAGGGCAAGGCAGGTAGGAAGGCAACATTAAAACAAAGCATATATCCTCCCCCCACCCCTATATTTTAATAGTTTATAATTTGGTAGCCTACAAAAGCTCTGCTCTGACTTCTTTTATATATATATATATATATATATATATATATATATATATATATATATATAAAATTGATTTTCAACAGAGAGGAAGGGAGAAGGATAGAGAGCTAGAAATGTTGATGAGAGAGAAACATCAACCAGCTGCCTCCTGCACACCCCCTACTGGGGATGTGCTAGCAACCAAGGTACATGCCCTTGACCGGAATCGAACCTGGGACCTTTCAGTCTGCAGACTGATGCTCTATCCACTGAGCCAAACCGGTTTCGGCTCTGCTCTGACTTCTAATTGAAGTCATGGCTATGTAAAGTTGATAACATACTAAATTATTTTTAATTTTAATTAACCACTAATCTAAGCAATTTGATTGTCCTTGAATCCTGATAACAAAACTTCTTATTAAATTTTCCTCTCCTTTACATCTAACATTTCTATTTAATAAGTAACAGTATTTCTAGGTAGCTGTTGAATGACATAACTGAAACTTGCTCCTATGATTGGAATATAGTCATTGCTGGTTTTGAAGGATCAGGATGGAATACTGGAGTAAAAATATTTGAGTGGCTATGAGAATTGTGTGCTTTATAGGAAAAGAAATTAAGAGGAATGGTAGGAATTTTTGAAACCAAAGCATTAAGGGTTATATGTGACCTTCAATCAGTGCCTTGATGTCTTGGGAGGATGACTAAACAAAGGTCCGTTGGAACAATGGAGATTCAAATTCATGGAGTCCTATCTCAACAGGAATAGCTCAAAGAGAAAGGAATATTCCTACACAGAAGTAATTGAGTTCACAGATTTTTAAAAAAGTATATTAATTTACTTTTATCTCTCATCTTCCTATATATACTTAGTCTATTTTGCTCAAGACATCCATCTGCTTCAGGAAAGATTAAATTTTGGAGAACAAAAATGAAGAGGAGATGAGCCAAAATTCATCTTGTGATAGACTACTTGAGACCAAAGAATATAATCTTCAACTTAAAGCAATTTTAAAAGAATTTTTCCATATTTTTATGCTTTCATTAACATATCAAGAAGAAGACTTGGCAGACTTCATAGAAGTTTCACAATGAGGCTTAGAATAAAGATAAAACAAGACATGATAAAAGGGAATTTGCTTTTTATACAGAAATAGACAAGAACCACCCCTGCAGGACCCAATGGAAAACAGAAAAAGAGTGGATGGCTTGGATTATTAGTAAGAAACAAGGTCCTCATCTGTCCTCTTCACCAGCAAATGATTCATGTTCTAACACCTGAAACTTGAAAGATGAGGAACTTGAAAGATATCAAATTATAGAGGTGACATAAGTACTTTATTTTTAAAGGTCAGTTGAAAATGATTTCAGTCACTATTTACTCATTTTTCTCAAGGACAGTACCTACAATGTGTGCCTTAGAATTTTAATGTTTGTTTAATTACCTCTCATTACCTGGTTGAAAAAGGCTATATCTAGAAAAACCTATTTGTTTATAGGTCATCAAGTGTAATTTGGCAGGAGAGAGATAGGGAAGGATTATCCCAGGGAAGGGACAGAGGGATAATCTAACTTTCTATGGACCATTTATGAAAAACTCTAAATTTCCTTAGATTTCAAAGAGGAGAAACAGAGGAACTAAGAGACTAATTGGACCAGAGAACTGTGTAACATTCTGATTAATAAATACTGTTTTATATAGAGAGAGTAAAATATAAAACCTTTGTTTTCAACTGAAATATACAAAGGGAGAGAATTTAGGATTGTTACAGTGTCCCAATAATACAGTTTATATTATATATGCAGTGTAGCATAGTTCTTTCTCAGTTATATTTAGACGGAGTTTTTAAATGGTCAAAAGAATTCCACTGTTCTGTGTTATCAGAATAAGACATATGTGATTATTGATCCAGGATCAATGGCCCATGTTTCTCCAATCAATTATTCTGAGGGAAATCCTATATACAAATGAATAAAGAAACTATACATTTTTTAAAAAGGGAAAAGACACAAGCATACACAAAAGAAAGAGAAAGAGAGAGAAGTATTAGTAGATGTTAGAAGACTTAAAAAAAACAAATTTTGAGGATACATCTCTCATTTTCTATTACTTTCTGATTATCTAAAAATGTATTATTTCTTACTTCCTAATAAGATTATGACTTGAGTTCTGGTAGGTCATTCTCTTATTTTACCTAATCATAATTTAAATAATCATAGAGCTATAAAATAAAGGAAGGCATACACTACTATCTATATATATAAAAGCCTAAGTAACCAGCCAATTGGCCTACCATTGGGTAGCTATGATGTGCAATTTCCACCAGGAGGCAGATCTTAAACACACAGGCATGGAAACATAGAACAGACAGAAGAATCTCAGAGGAAAAGGGGGAGGAGGGAGGGAAGGAAGAGATTAGGAGCTTATATGCATACTAGAGGCCAGGTGCATAGATTCATACACCAGTGGGGTCCCTCAACCTGGCCTGCTGGGATTGGGCCAAAACCAGTGGGGTCCGTTGGCCTGGCCTGTGGGGATCAGGCTGAAACAGGCTCTCTAACATCCCTCAAAGGGCCTCAGATTGTGAGAGGTACAGGCCAGGCCAAGGGCCTGGCCTCTAGTTGTAAAAATAAGAATAATGACTCCCACATGTGAAAATTTTTCTAAGACTGAAGGTTAACTTACAACTCCTCCTGAGAATCCTATATAATAAAAGCCCAGTGACCATAACGGCAGAATGACCAGAATGACCACTTGACCAGTCACTATGAGGTACACTGACTACTTCTTGGTCCCTTACCCCGGCCAGCAGGCTCCAATCACTGATGGTGAACAGGGACCTGGAGTGGGTGGTGGGGGATGTGGGCGGCACCAGACCAAGACTCTGCGCCACTGGTCAACTAACACACAGATGCCAACTGGCAGCAGAGGTGGGACCAGCTAGAGGGCAGGAATGGTCGGCCTCTCGGTCCCTCCCCCAGCCATCAGGTTCCCATCACTGAAGGCAAACAGAGAACCAGGGTGGGTGGCAGCAAGGGGTGGGGCGGATGCCAGCAGTGGGGGAAGATGGCCCTGATCACAGACTAGGCCTAGGGACTGTACCGGCACACGATTTTATGTTCCGGGCCTGTTATATAATATAAAGTACCTGAGACTAAGTAAAACATTGTACCATCATACCACTAGATGTCAATTAGCACTTTCACTTGGTAAAGAAGAGGGCCAGAGGAGATTATAGTTATGTGGCTGATAGGGCTATAGACAGCAGGGACTATTGTGATCCATTCCTATTACCTGGAACATATTATCATAACCTCTAACTATACCTCACCCCAAGTTTTCAGCCAAGGAACTGGGCAAGGGGACAGGTTGCTTGTAACAGATAATGGACTCCACCCTAAAGAAGCCTATGGAACAGCTTCAGCAGGTTTGCATGAACTGACCTCAGGTGTTTTACAGATTCTAAGCTTTGAAGCATGAGCACAGATGAATGTGTCCTAACTCAGAAGAGAAGACGTTGACTAATAGAATGAACAGATAACAAGCAAACAGCAAAAAATAGCACAGAGTCAGGGCAAAGATAGGGGTGTGAGCCAAATGGGAGCTTAGGAGGCATTATTGTCAACGGGGTGAGAGGAAAGAATGATTTTCTCTACATTTAACATCACATGAAGCGATCAAATAAGTCATGATTTATTTTTATTTAGAAGTCATTTAGGTGTCCTGTAGACAAAAATTAACTAAATATACAAACACGGTTAGACATTCATTGACTCCTAATTAAAAGTATAATCTAAATTAGGGGAGAAAACTTCTAATTGGAAAGGAGTTATGGAAACCACGTACATTTACAGTTCCTTTCCTCGGTTAAAAACAAAATCATTCCTATCTTTCCAACAGAAGCTGTAAGTCAGGACCTAGTTGCAATGTTTTCTTTCTATTTCACAGAAAATACAGTGATATAGCCTAAGTCATTACACTAGGTAGTTTCTAAACTTCAGTAAAATGCATTGTTTTATTCCCTGCCTCTGCAATGTGCCTGAGCATATGACTTTCATCAAGGACGTAGAGAAAGAAAAAGCAGAATTAGACTTGCAGGAATGTGGTAGAACATATATAAAATAAATGACATATGAGGAAATTTTGTGCCAGTATGTATTTAATGATGCATTAATAAAGTGTCAATCTTGGCCCTATGTTCTTGAAAGAAGTATTTTAAAAACTAGAAAAATGGGCATCAAAAATGCAACAAAGGAGAAGAATACATACACTGTGACTCTTCACATTCTATTTCTGCTTGTGTGCACTTGTACCTGTGTTAGAGAATGTAATATATCAGGAACTTGTGGGAATGGGAAACATAAAATACCATTTGTATTGGTGTCCCATTGCTAATGTAAGAAATCACCACACATTTGTCACTGAATGCAACATCAATTAATTTCAAATAGTTCTGGAGGTCAGAAGTTCAAAATCAGTCTCATTGGTATAAAATCAAGAGTTCAACTTTTTTCTTGTTTGGGGCTCTTGGGGAGAATTCTTTTCCATGGGCTCCTTCCAGTTTCTAAGGATGCTGACATTATTTCACTCTAGATCCCTTCCGGGCATTTGCATCACTCTGACCTCTGCTGCTGTCATCATATCTCTATGGCCCTCCTGCCTAGCTACCGAATAAAAGAGCAACATGCTAATTGACTGTACCTTTGCTAGGCCTACAAGCCAATCAGGAGTGAGTATGCAAACTAACAAAACAAACATGACAGGTTAATTTGCATACACAGGTGCCCAGTGGCCAGGGGCACAGAGGGATGCTTCCGCACCACCCCAGCTGCTCAGAGCCTCTGGGTAGCATGGGAAGGCAGAAAGGCGGCTCTGGGCTGGAGCAGAAAGTCAGCTTGGGCCAGAGCGAAGGCAGTGGTGGCAACCAGGGAATGGAAGGAAATATTTGTGCATCAGGCCTCTAGTATGTTATAAGGACCCTTGTGGTTACATTGGCCCACTGAATAATCCAGGATAACCTCCAGCTCCTTAAAATACTTAATCACATCAGCAAAGTTCCTTTTGTTATGGAAGGTACCATTCATAGGTTCTGCCTATTCCCATAGGGACTCTGTTGAGGGGACATTATGCAGCCTTACCACAGAGTGCTATTCATGAAAATTTAATGCTGTTCATGAAAATTTAGATGTCTCCTTCCAAGTATTCCTGCTGGTTACTGGAAAAATTAGAAGTGTAGCTGCATGGTTAAATGTGGATAGTTTGTGCAATTGTGGTGTATGTGTTTTACAAATATATATATATAATAAATAAGAAATCATATTACTTCTTTTACCTAATATAAGAAAGCAGTAATATTAGTGAGTTAGTGTTTGAAATGGTTCAGATGGGGGAAATAAACCATTTGTCTTTTTTTTTCCCCCCAAGACATTCACTATTGGTGTTACATTAACAAATTCTTATGGGGAGTGTTTACTTTTATATACTGTTTCTCAAGGGACAGTATTCATGCTAGAATTCAATTTTAAATATAATTTCTCAAATTCCTTGTTTATTTAAAATAAGAAAAACAAATGGCATATTCTTTTCTTTCTACAGGTGATATATTGGTTATGAAAAATCTCATTTTCAAAAGGAAGAAATAATTCAAACAAAATAATTATGGCTCATCAGAATATAAACCATATTTACCTGTACAGTTACAAATATAATAGTACTATAATTTTCTTAAAAATCCAGAGAGACTAAAAGTTCCATTCATCTTAGGACCTTCCCCGAAATACTTGGAAAAATAAAAATAAGAAGAGAAAAACTATAACAGTTTCTGCTTTCTGCTAAATTATAATTTTAGTGATGTTATTCCAAATACAGGTGTCCTTGTTGTCTTTAAGACTGTATTTTATACAGAGAATGCCTAGTAAGTATGGAATGCTATAACATAATGCCATAGCTGGGTGGCTTCAACAACAAACATTTATTCCTCACAGTTCTGGAAACTGGGAAGAGCAAGATCAAGGTCCAAGCAGTTTGGTGAAATCACTCTCCTAGGTTTGCAAATGGCTGTCTTCTTGATGTATCTTTACATTGAGAAGGACAGAGATAGCAATTATCTCTCTGTGTCTCTTCTTATGAAAGCATTAATCACATTTAGAGGACTCCACCTGCCTGACCTAAGTATCTTCCACAGGCAACATCTTACCCCATTGGGGATTTAGGCTTCAACATATACCGACTCTGAATTTGGGGAGGTCACAATCATTCCGTTTTCAAAAAACTTTTCATGTAACAGGAAGAGCAAAATAATCTGAAATCATTGAAGATTTTGTAACATTAATTTGAAGCACAGGTTTGACTGCATTACATTGATGTTTTGATATATCAAAAATAGTTGAATATTGACAGCTTCATGAAGATCACCTCCATTAGCACAGCTTTTTTTTTAATCTATATTAAACTTATTGGATTTCTATTGGTCAATTTTTCTTCTAACATTGTTTAACTTAACTTTCGTAATTTTACCTGAAAATCCATGCATCACTTTTGAGATTAAAAAGTAATAACAAAATACAACTAGTACAATATTTATGATAAGTAACAAACTGCTTATTTTTATTGAAAATTCATCAAAGGAAGAATTATCCTATATAATATAAACCTAATATGCTAAGTGTCTGGTTGACCGATTAGCTGTTCAACCAATCAAAGCATAAAATGCTAATGATATGCTAAGGCAGCTCAATAGCTTGCTATAATGTGCACTGACCACTAGGTGCTAGACACTCTGACTGGTAGGGTCTGGCCAATCCAGACTGAGAGAGAGGGGTCAGACATGCCCTAGAGTCCTCCTGTGGTCTCTTCTGTGTCCCTCCCTAGCCCTGATCATGCACCAATGGGTCCCTAGGCCTGGCCTGCACTCTCTCACAATCTGAGGCCCCTTGGGGGATGTCGGTGAGCTAGTTTCAGCCCATTGCAGCAGGCCAGGCCAAGGGACCCCATTGGTGCACAAACTGGTGCACCGGGCTTCTAGTAGTTCTTATAATTGAGTTTACCTATTTAGCTTAAGGATAGAGTTTTCACAAAAAAACTGAAAACATATGCATTATTTCTAAATTATTGAGTATCCCACATGGTGAATTCTAGATTTAAATGTCAATCCTAACTCATAGAACTCTGAATATAAAAACAGTACATGTAAGTTAAAATTTTCCAATTTCTGTTATTATTAAAGTATGCATCAAAATTCACATATAAATCATTAATTTGACATAAAAACTGTCAGTCCAGAACACAACTGTACAATTTCTTTTATTAAAATTTGGTGATTGATTACTATAATTAGATGGGTGTTCAACAAAAGCTACTTGAACAAATTACAGAAGAAAAGAAAATCATAAATCAGAATTAACTTGAAAGAAAATTAAAATAAAATGAAACTCACCTTTTAATTCAAATTTTATAATTGATTGAGTTATCTCATATGGCGACATTCGATTCTTTCCCATTAATCAGGAAAGCTAAAATATCCAATTGAAAGAGCCAGAGAAATTTCAAACTGATAATATAGGTGACATTCAAATGGCAACTTACAAGAGGTACTTCTAGGTTAAAAGACATTCACTAATGTCTTATGGCTAATTTTCATAATAAAATGAAAAGTAAAAGTCTGTAATCATAAGCCAAAATCTTATAATATTAGAGTAAACAATATACTTATAAATTAAACAATATATTTATTTGTAAATATAATATATTTGAATTTAATTATTTAAAATTGAAATTATATGTTACAGATATTCTCTCAATTAGAATATTTAATTAATAGAACCTATTCTTAGTTAAGTGTTGTAGATGAACAGAACTGGGAACATTTGCAGTTTGTGAGCACTATGAATCATTCACAAACTGATTCTCTGACAAATGTAGTAGATATTTAATTAATGTTGCACAATGAATATTAGTTAATGGCTTAATTCTAAGGAAAATAGTACAAATAAGAAATTCAGTAGTAGTAAATGAAGCAGTCAGGTAATAAACAATGATTACGTTCTGAATTTTTAGCTAAGTGCTATAAATATAAATATATACCCATATTTATTTCTCTTCTATGATTTAAATTTTTCAATAATTCTAAAGAGGCTTTAAAAATATTTTTTGATGGGAAATGAGACTTCAAAAGTTTAAGTAACTCAGACATAATCATGCCAGAACCAAGAATTCTAACTCTGATCTATTTGACCCCAAAGTGTGTGTTCCTTGGGTTTACTACAATATGTTGTATTTATTTCCCATTACTATTTTCTGTTTCCTGGAATTATTACCTGAGCTCATTTATTCTTAATGCTCCCACTTGTTAGTCAATGTTGCAATTATTTCTTACTTTTTAAGATGTATAACCTGAAAATTATGAAATATAAGAAATTCAATTTCTGTTGGAATCTATCTATCTATCTATCTATCTATCTATCTATCTATCTATCTATCTAAAAGCCTGAGCAACTGAAGGACTGGTCACCATGATACACATGACCATCAGGGTGCAGATGCTCAATGCAGGAGTAGCTGCCTGGGGGTCAGTGTGCTCCCCTGTCTGTGGCACTGCTACCAAGTGGCAGCAGCAGGCTCAGCAGATGAAAGGGAGCAGTGCCCAGCCTGTGCTTGGGATCCTTCCCAGAGGTCTGCCACTTTGCACACTACTACATCCCCCGAGGGGGTCCCAGGTTGTGAGGGCGCAGGCAAGCTGAGGGACCCCACCGGTGCACAAATCCATGCACTGGGCCTCTAGTTCAAAATATAAAAGCATGTATACATTCACACTTACTAGTATATGTATGTATATATACATAGTGTTGGATCACTTTGAGTAAATATTCTCTTTAATTCTAGACACTGGGTTACACATTTGTCATTCTAGTTAGATTGTAATTTGGATATAGATTGAAATTCAATGCTGTGTTTCAAATCTCAAATACATATTACTACAGCATGCCATATTGAAAATGCTACTATCTGAATTTAAGGGAATTCATCTTGTTGGTATTAAACATATTTGTTACTAAGCAAATGCTTATATCAAAAAACTAAAAAGCTAAAACTTCACTATTAGTAAAATCTCTCTCCTGCCTTTTAACCTTATTATTGATTGAATTCCTGAATATCTTAAGAGAAAAGTTTAAGATGTTGATTTATACATATTATATTATATATATGCATATATGCACACACATATACACATTTAGTGTGATTTTAAAATTTTATGTTTATTTGTTTTAAGTTCCATCGAATAATTATGAACATAATAATTCCACCTTAATTACATTTACAAAAAAAAACATGACTGAGAAACTTGAGGACAGCATTCTTATACAGAGAAACAAAATATTTATTTTAATATGAAATATGTTTAATTCCCAAATATTGATCTAGACAATTAATAAAGTAATTAAAACATCTAAAATGTTTTTCATTTACTTATTAATATGTATTGCATATATATAATAATTGCTGAATTGTTTTATCAGTAACAAGTGACCGTGCTTTCTGTATTCAGGGGAAAATGATAAATGGTCCTCTTGCAAGTTGGATTAAAGGAAATTTTATGAGTAGTAAAGTTGACAAATTGAGGTCAAACTAAAAAGTAATCTCATTTACAAACTTCTTTGTGTCTTCTTGGTCACAATAAAATTTACCTGATTTTGGTGAGAGATATACAGCTGTAAGGATTTGCTGTTTTTATATAATGCCAGTTGAAAATCTTTAACTGTAAGTGTTATTCAAATAAGTCATCCATCTTTTGTGCAATAGAAAAATGAAAACAAATGTTTTTCCAGGTTAACAGACTTTTCAAGTTGGAAAGACTGACAGCATATTTTTATACAGGAAAATACAATATCTATAAAATAATTATATCTGATATATAAAACTGACAACAAAACTTGCTTTATGGTAGTTATGAAAGACCTATGAGGAAAATATCCACTTCACCACCACTGCAAATCAGCCTGAAACTCCACCCTCCTACCACTTTCTTTCTTCAAAGACCAGAGATTAAAAACAGGATAAATTAGTAGGCCAGAACTTTCTGCCTCTGTCTGAAAATGTCTTAATGGCATATTTGCACTGACAGATACTATTTTATATGCACAACATGGTCAAGCAGTACATGAAATACTTCAGTTTTTATCATGAGGGATTATTCTGAAGATGGTTAACCACCCACCTGTAAATATGTTCAGACACATGCAGTGTTATTTCCTTTACTTACACGCTATTATATTGTGTGTTTTTATGTAGTACCATTTTTTTTTCAATTACAGTTTGCATTCAATATTATTTTGTATTAGTTTCAGGTATACAATGTTGTGATTAATCAATCATATACTTTACAAATTGGTCCTCCCAATATTTCCAGTACCCAGCTGGCACCATGCTTACCTATTACAATGTTATTGACTATACAAGAGGTCCAGTGCACCAATTTGTGCATGGATGGAGTCCCTCAGGGTGGCCTGTGGGGACTGGCCCGAAATCCATAGTCCAACACTGTCTGCAGCTCCTACCTGTTGCTCTCTCTCATCTTGGCCCCATGAGCTTGCCATGAGCTTGCATGAGCTTGCATCTAATCAGTCTCAATCTGGAAAGGCTCATGCAGTGCTTGCCAGCCATGAGCACTGCATCTGGTGCCTTCCTGAGGAGAGCAGCCTGTGGGATTGGGCCAAAACAAGCTCTCTAATATCCCCCAAAAAGTCCAGGATTCTGAGAGTGTGGAGGGCAGTCTGAGGGACCCCACAGGTGCATGATCGAGTCTGGAAAGGGACCACAGGAGGGCTCCAAGGCATGTTAAGCCCATCTCTCTCAGTCCTGATTGGCCAGACTCCAGCAGCAAGCTAATCTACTAGTTGGAGTGTTTGCCCCTTGATGGTCAGTGCATGTCATAGTGAGTGGTTAAGTGGCCTTAGTATATCATTAGCATATTACACTTGGATTGGTTGAACAGTCAATTGGTTACTGGATGACTGGACACTTAGCATATTGAACTTTTATTATATAAGATTTTTATGCTGTACTTTATATCCCTGTGACTATTTCATAACTACTAATTAATATTTCTTAATCCTTCATCACTTTCTCCCAGTTTCCTCCCCTCCCTCCTCTCAGGCAACCATCAATCTATTGTCTGCATCTGGGTCTATTTCTGTTTCATTTGTTCATTTATATTGTTCATTAGATTCCACACAAAAGTGAAATTATAACTACATTGCTTTTTATTTATAGTTGTTCCTGGAATTTCTATGAAGTCTTAATAAAATAAAAATTAAAAAAAAACATCAATTTAGAAAAAATTTTTCTAAGAATGAATGTACAAGATCTTTGTTTTAGTGTTATAAGTATTTCTGGAAAAGCAGATTTAATAATAACAATAGATCTAATCTGTAGCTTTCTATCAATCTGTTTTCTTTGGTAAAAATGGCTCCGACATTAGATTATAGTTTTTGAGGCATTTTGAAACCAAAGTTAAATCTCAGTGTAAGAAATAGCTTCACAATATAGGCCACTGGACAATTACTTCTAGGCACTCATATTTTCAGTGATAAAACTACCTGACAAAATTTTAATATTGGAATGGGATATGAATAGCGTTATGCAGCCTTAGCTTTGTATTAATGTTCTCTTTCCAAAGATAATTTTCCCAGTGCTGCCCAATTCCAGGACCATCGATGGTGACTGCTCTTTGAAAAAGTTCATATGTCTGCAGACTTTAAGTTTGTTGTACCTTTTCTGGAGCCTTTGTTTTGTTAAGATATTTTGTCAGATTGTGTTCAAAATGAGCTTGTCATTTCTGGACCACAGGCCTGATAATATACCATGTGGCCTAAAATGGACTAATCAAATTCTTCCCTGAAGTAAGAGAGGTAAAAAACTTTGATAACATCTTTTGTTTATCATATGCCCTTTATTAATTTGGATTTTTTGACAATAACATCTGAAGTACAATGACAATAGACACATACAGAACAATACTATTAGTACCCTTTTGCATATTGAACACTTTTCTTTTACAGAAGGTTTTTAAGAAATTGTTTAATAGACTATCATAGTTAAGGACCTCATATTTTCTAGTTCTTCTTTATCAGCATTTCCATCTAAGATAATGACTGAAGTATGGATCAAATTCAAACATCTTAACTCTAATGCTATATTTTTGCATCATCACATACCTTAGAATTATTATAAAATAATTACACAAAATAATTATAATTGCAAAGTGATAATGTACAATTTCTAAGAAAAACATACTTTGATTAAAATAAGTAATATGTCCTTTGCATTTTGTAAATGTAATGGAACAAGCAAAGGAAATGACATAGTTTCCCAATTTTCCCCAAACTTTCTTTTCAGAATAACTAACTGCACCTGCTTGGGCACTGTCCAAAGGACTATGAGGTAGGGCTGAATCTCACAGAAAATAAATGAGAGGAAAGAGTAAAGAAGGCATTTTAGTGGACAGGACAGTAAAGGATACATAGCCTTGCGAGACAGGGTTTTAATCTCTTTAAAAAACTGAAAGGAAATAAAGCCTTCCACAAAAGAACAAACATGTTTGTTCCCATATTCTGCCTTACATCAAACCCTGATTTCATTCATCATTCTCTTTGTCCACTGCCCCTCAGCCAGCTGCTGCTTCCAGGCAGAAGCAGACTCCTAGGTCTGTAACTTTCAGATATCTGGCCAGCCCGCTAACATAATATTTTCAGCAGCACATGGATGTCAACCCTTCACTTGGTTTGTTCTTTCCCCTCTTATCATTGGTACAGCTCAGATGCTGACTCTAAACAGCAGAAAAGCATACACCATGTGTTTGGCCCTGATAATGACTATCCGTGTTTAATTGTATTTAAAATTCACAATGGAAAGAAGTTATTAATAAGTTGTGCTAAACACGCTACGTGAAATCAGTAACAACTTGGTGCTGACAATGCTTTTGCATTTTATGACAAAGTTAGCAGATTGAAAGTCAGCCATGCGTGCCCAGAAAATTTACACAGCTCTCTGCCCAACACAAAAGAGGTGAGCAATTTTTTTTTTAACATTTGCATATGATCCGTTGCTCTTCCCTGAATTATCTTCTTGACCTTGGTCAGTCACTTATCATTTTTAGCAACTGAGTTTTCTCTGCTCAAAAAATTAACATGAAAGGATTAGACCATGTAATTTTTTTCAGGCTTATTATCGTGTAGTTATGTTTGGATAAAGCCATTTTCCAGCCCTGGCTGGTCCCAATAGGCCAAGGTTAAGGTTTCAATCCCCAGTCAGGGCACATACAAGAATCAACGAATGAATGCATAAATAAGTGGAAAAACAAATTCACGTTTCTCTCTCAAAAATTTAAAAAGACATCTTTCAGAAGGATGCTATAGAATAGACATACTTTACACCTCAATATATGACAGGAATGTGTTTGTTTTACTGGTGATTGCATAAATAATTTTGAGGATTACAGAGAACAGTCATGGGGGATTTATCTGCATCACAGTGTGTGATAAAATATGTCTTACTTATTGATAGATATAAATATGATAAACAAGAGTAGGAAAATTTGCTCTGTCTTTATTGTTTCTTCTTTTTTCTCTTTTCATATTTACCCAAGGATATCTTTTTTAAATTAATTTTAGAGATTTTTAAAATCGATTTTAGAGAAAGAGAAATGGTTGGGAGAGAGAGAGAGAGAGGGAGAGGGAGAGAGAGAGCTGCTTCCTGTATACAGCCCAACCACTGATCTAACCCACAACCTAGGTATGTGCCTTGACCTGGAATGAAACCTGCAACCTTTATGTGCCCAGAACAATGCTCCCAGCGACTTAGTCACACAGGCAGGGCCCTCAAGTCTTTATTTTAATTGAAAAATAATTGACCTAAAAAAAATCTCTCTTATTTCCACTAATTATGTTTTAAGACCTGATTTATCTCTGATACTAAAGAGTGAAAAATTTAATGCTCTACAGAAACTGTAATTTAATTTTTTCCTGAGTAGAATGCAATGCATAAAATTAAATGTTGCCATTATATGATTATTCCTTTTATAAAAAACGCATTTTTAGAATTTAGTTATTTGTGGGTTTTAAATATATTTTTCATTTGTTTAAAACTACTTAAATATTTAAGCTGCCTTCTTAAATTAGCAATATCACAATTATTTCAATGATGGTTGACCTGGATACAATTGTACATACTAAATTTCTAAGATAAGCATTGAAAAAATATTTATTTAATCAGCAAATGCTTACTATAATATATGATCTCTTCCTAAAAAAATAACTTTTTACTTAGCAATGTATTCAAAGGTAATAAATATATAATGATTTCATTTTCAAAGACCTGGAATAATACAAAGAAGCATGATAAAATTTTAGAGTAAAAATTTTTATAGATTGTATATTCCAGGTTGACAGTTCTTTTTTTTTTAAATATATTTTATTGATTTTTCACAGAGAGGAAGAGAGAGATAGAGAGTTAGAAACATCGATGAGAGAGAATCATCGACCAGCTGCCTCTTGCACACCCCCTACTGGGGATGTGCCCGCAACCAAGGTACATGCCCTTGCCCGGAATGGAACCTGGGACCTTTCAGTCCGCAGGCCGATGCTCTATCCACTGAGCCAAACCGGTCCCGGCATGACAGTTCTTTTTTTCTTTAATTTATTTATTTTTTGCCACTAACAAGAAAAGTAGGCATAAAATGTCATATAAGGACACATTGCATTCCTTATTACCAGTGGAGCAGTGTTCTGTAAAGATTAGAATATGTAAATAAAACATCTGTTACTTAAAACAGAATGTGGAAAGGGCTTAAAAGGATGCCTGAAAAGTTAGTATGTCTTGATTTGCACATGAGGAGTGTGTTCTACTGGAACTGTTACCAGCATTAGCAGTGGAAATGATGGAATGAGAGGTTGATAAAGCACATATCTATATCATTATTGTCTCACCTCTTTTTCTTTCACTTACCTCTATCTGGTTGTCATAGGAGAAGAGCTTTACTTTCTTATACCATTAGGGAAGATATCACTTGATATGACATGATGACAGTATTACTAAATTTGACTCCATCTATAACAATTAGAACTTTGAGGTGAATCTAAGTTTAGCCTACATTGCTAAAGTAAGGCTAATTGTGAAGTGACCTCCTCTTACTAAATATCAGGAATATAGTTGTAATTTTTACCTGCCAAATTGGAGGACATCACACTGGAAATTAGGAGAAGGACACAGTCTTGGTGTGAGAAATGTTACTACTGTCTGCTGAGAGGTGTTTTAGGGATAAAATAGGCATCTTTAGGCAGATTTGGAAATAAAGATGGTCCATGGGGGAGGAAGGCACAGGTGAGGGCTTGGAGCTCTCAAAAGGTATACATTCACAGAGAAAAAGGAAAAAGGGTGCCACAGGATAAGGGGAGAGGAAGACATCCATTCACAGAAGATAGGGAAAAGCCACAGGGGTATGGGGAGAAAGAAGAAACAAACTTTCACAGAGGATAGAAAAAAGAGGACAAATGGGAAAAAGAGGAAAATGGATTTTCACAGGAGACAGAGAATTCTACCACTGATGGGAGAGAGAAAGAGAGAATACCACATGGGATTTGGGCTTTGAAGCTAATAGTCTACCAATGGGAAGGCAGTATGAAGAGACAAAGTACTGCAGCCTTTATAAACCTTAGCAAAAAAGAGCTTGGTGGGTTACCCTCTTGGGACCCCCCACCTCCCTAAATGGGAGTCTGTACTTGCTTCCAATAAATTTTCCTTTTTTTTTTTTTTTTTTTTTTTTTTAAATCTATGACCTTTTGTCCATGGTTCATTCTTGGAATCCATCTGAACAAGGACCTGGGCAAGAAATCACCCTGGCATCCTGCTCAGAAAAACAACCCTACTGAACTGGGAGAAAAAAAGATATCCATTAAAAGAATTCAAATATGAAATAGAGGGAATATAATGAACAATGAGAAGAAGGTGCATCACTGGATCATCAGGTCAGGGGGAAATGTAGATGCTCTTTACTCATAAGAGTATCTAAAGAAAAATACTAACACTCAGGTATTTGTTTTGGATGCAGAACACAACTGATCCTGGGAGAGGCCACCTGATCTGTTTATTCTGGCAAAAGGAAATTAGATTCTTGTTGATTTTAGGCTCTGCATCTGGATAAATAGGGAAAATAGCTGTGAAACAGCACCCCTTTGTGACTAACTGGCTGGTAGTGATTTAAACTATAATTTTGTTCATTAATAATCTATTTATTACCCTGGAAGCTCACAGGATAGAAACTGCTGAACAGATGGAGGTGGAGCTGTGAATAAATGTGTTCCGATACTAATGCAGTTAACCTCGGAGTGATGGGAAGCAGATTATTCTCACCAGTCCAGTGCATTAGAGATTGTTTTGCTCTTTTGAGGATGACATATGGAAATGTGAGTGCACTGGCTCTAAGTGGGAGGGAACTTGAATAAGCTCAAGGGTTTTGGTCAGAATGGTGCTAAAGGGTCACAAATCCTTTGGGGGTCGAGGCTGTGTTTCTTTGAAGCCTTGTTGGCACTCTGATATGGAGCTATATTTGGAGATAGAATATATTAATTGACAATTTCAGTGGATAAACAATACTTAGGTAAATAATGTACCCAAATTGTACCTAAGTTATGAACATATGTAGTTTTCAAACCTAGCAGCAAGATATATGTTGGCTTGCCCTATCTGGCTTGGCTCAGTGGATAGAGCATCAGCCTGTGGACTCAAGGGTCCCAGATTCGATTCCAGTCAAGGGCATATACCTTGGTGATGTACTCCAGTGGGGAGTATGCAAGAGCAGCTGAATTGATGTTTCTCTCTCATCGATGTTTCTAACTCTCTCTCCCTCTTCTTTCCTCTCTGTAAAAAAATCAATTATATATATATATATATATATATATATATATATATATATATATATATATATATATATAAAATGTGTTGGCTTAATCAGCAGCAACTTCTCTAGGCTCTACATAAGTTGGGTAGACTTTTTAATTTTCTAATTAAATTATTGATGATAAATCATGCAAATAGTAATATTAATAAATGAGTTTGTTTGATGAATATGGTCTCCTTTTTTAGGAGGATAATTTTGGTATCATTTCCCCACTGGTATAGTGGGTAGAATATTTTAGTATTATTGGTTTATTCCAGAAACATACTTTTATTCTGAAGCAATTCTCTTAGTCTACACCACATAAAAAGGAATTAAGTCCTTGAGGAAATGCATTAGGTTCATACTTAAAACACATTTAAAACACTCAACCTATAAAGAAAGTAGCCAGTAGCCATAAGAAACAATCTACGTTCTTATTCCCATCCTCAAATACTAGCTTAGAATGCAAAGGAATGGCAATTAGATGGTGGAGACCATCATTAAATGGAAAAAATAAGTAGAAAGAGTAGAAGGCAGCTTTTATGAGCAGTGAAGTTTATAATATTGGTGAAATGGGAAAGCGCCTTGGTGCTTTCAGAATACTGAAGTGAAGTCACTATGTATTCATAGGCACTGAATTGGAAGAAACTGCTCTGGGCTAATTGCCATGTACTGTGTTAAAGCTAATAAAGTTTTATGCTAAGTGCTTGATGAAGCTTGCTTAAATAATAGATTTTCCTTTAGGCCAGGAGGAATAAGGAGGTACTTTCACCTAAGTAGGAGAAAGGGTAATGAAAGGATGGAGAAAGAGAGAAAATAGGATTGCAAAATTCATGGCTAAGAAAAGAAGTAAAATCTAATGAACAAAATAAACTAATAAAATGGAAATAAACTGATCGATACTTAGAACAGAAGACAGCTGTCAGCCAGCCTGGGTAAAAAAAAAAGTGAAGGGATTAAGAAAACAAACAAACAAACAAACAAACAGACAGACAAAAACCAGACACAGACACCAGGATGGTGATTGCCAGAGAGAGGGGGTAGGTGGCAGAGGGCAAAGGGGAGATAAAAGTGGCAGAAAGAGACTTCACTTTGTATGGGTGGTGAGTACACGATGCAGGATGGAGATGAAGTGGTTAGAGTTGTACACTGGAAAGCCATTTGGTTTTATCAACCAATGACATCTCAGTGAATTCAATAATAATAAGAAGAAATAGTAAAAGCTTGGATAGGAAGCAGATGGTTTTACCTATATTGTAAAAGGTTAATTGCTTATGTGATTTTAAAATGTTAATACCATGTGACACTATTTATTCTATAATTATGAACCACTCAAAACAATATTTTTTATTTTACAAAATTATCTAATAATTTTTATTTAAAATATTACTCCTTTAAAAATAACTCAAGGCTCTATTTTTTTTTGCTGCACACAAAAACAATCATTTATCCATTATGTTAGACATGTTTAAAAATATTCTAAGTGATTTTTATGAAGTATGTTAAACTTATACAAGCTATATTAATTTTATGGGGGTATAAATTTAAATATGCCTATCTACATTAACAAATGCTTTCTTTAATATATCTGATTAAGGCATTTTGAAATATGTTTGTATTATTCATAGCCTAAGTGTTTGATCTCCTATTTTACTTCAAGCTTCTTGTTATATAAACTAAAAATTCATGCATGTTTATTAAAAGGGTAAATAAACAACCCAAAGTGGCATACAATATGTGCAACACATATATACTCACCAAATGACTCATGGGTCAAATATATATATATATTGTGTGTATATATATATATATATATATATATATATATATATACATATATATAGATAGATATGAAAGATACCTGCCCTTTAAAAGCCAAAATGTTTGAACTATTACAGAAAATAGAATATCAGAATGGCCAATGAAATATAAATTAAACTTACCATTACATAGCCACAAAAATTGACTAAAAATAAGAAAATAAATACCACTAAATATTGGCAAGGATATGGACCAATTAAGACACTAATTTGAGTTTGCACTCTTTTAGGAAATCATTTGGTGGTATCTACTAAACCTGTGAATATGCATCCATTTGATCCTTTAGTTCCTCTCCTAGGTATTAACCCTACAGAAATGCATATATAATACATGCTCACTAAAAACATGTTAATAGAGTCATTATTCAAAATAGGCCCAAACTGGAGCTTACCCAAATTTCCATCAATAACAGAAAAAAATAAATCAACTGTGGCATATTCTTACAATGCAATTCTATGTAGCATTGAGAAAGAACTATTAGCAACTAAAGGAAATAATATGTATGAATCTAGCAAACATAAAATTGATTTTAAAACTTGATACAAAAGAGTTTTTACTGCATGATTCCATTTATTTAAATTCCAAAATTTGGCAATTCAGATGCTCCTTGATTTACAATGGATTACATACCTATAAATCCATTGTAAATTGAAAATATCGTGTTGAAATTGTATTTAATATACCTAACAAACTGAACATTAATCATAGCTTAGCCTAGTCTACTACAATATAATATGTTCAAAACACATTCCAAGTACATTGGCAACACAGTACACTGTGGAGCAGTGATTTTCAACCTTTTTTCATTTCATGACACACATAAACTAATTACTAAAATTCTGTGAAACATCAAAAAATATACTATATATATTTTTTGCCAACTCACAAAAAACATAGGTAAAATTTTGATTAATTCACACCAGACAGCTATTGTTTCATTGGCTGTTGTTATTTTCTTATTTGACAATCTAAGGCAGTGGTTGGCAAACTCATTAGTCAAGAGAGCCAGATATCAATAGTATGACTGAAATTTCTTTTGAGAGCCAAATGTTTTAAACTTAAACTTCTTTTAACGCCACTTCTTCAAAATAGACTCGCCCAAGCCGTGGTATTTTGTGGAAGAGCCACACTCAAGGGGCCAAAGAGCCACAGTTTGCCGACCACGGATCCAAGGGAAAAGAGGTCAGTGCCCCTGACTAAATAGAGAGGTACTGAATGTTTTAAAAATACTTGCAGCACACAGGTTGAAAATCACTGCTGTAGAGTATGGGTTGTTTGCCCTCAGGATTACTTGCTTGACTGAGAGCCCTGGCTCCCTGCCACTGTCCAGCACCATCCGTAGCCTAGCCTGAAAGAAGTTCAAAATTCAAAGTATGGTTTTTACTGACTGTCCCTTTCACACCATTGTAAAGTCAAAAAATTATAAGTCAAACCCTCGTAATTTGGGGCCCATCTGTATTCATTGATGGCATGAGACTTTTAGGGTAAGGATTACCTTCGGGTGGCGTAGGGATTAGAAGGGCGTCCAAGGAGAACTTTGGGGATACTGACTCAGGTGGCATTTTAAATGCCCGCTGAGCTGGGCTGAATTATGATTCTCAGAATCCATTCTGTGTTTCTGGTTAATGTGGGTCACTAGAAGTGAAGCAGGGATCATTGTGTTTTTGTTTTGCTCTCAGAAATTCAGGCGGGGCCCTTTACATCTTGAACATACTGCTGCTTTGTGAATTTTTCCTAATCGTTATGGGGCAGCAGCTAGGCCTGCAATTGCTCTCCCTCCCCCTCTGTCTCCTCACAGCTTCCCCAACTCCTGAGCTAGCTTCTAAAACAAAGGTTTTCCGTTTCCTCAGCAAGACATCCACAACCTGCCCTAACTGGTTTGACTCAATGGATAGAGCATCAGTCTGCAGACTAAAAGGTCCCAGGTTTGATTCCGGTCAGGGGCATGTACCTTGGTTGTGGCACATCCCTGTAGGAGGTGTGCAGGAGGCAGCCGATTGATTTTTCTCTCTCATTGATGTTTCTAACTCTCTATCCCTCTCCCTTTCTTTCTGTAAAAAAATCAATAATATATATATATATATATATATATATATATATATATATATATATATATATATATAAAGACAACCACAACCTGAAGGTTAAAGAGACTGAGATTGACATAGATCCTTGTGGGTTCGAGACTACCACCTCGCTCACTCGCTTTATATCCATCTTCCCTTCTTAGCCACATGCCCTGTGGACTTCATGCCGGCATCAGACATGAGGACAAGAGTCTTACCAAGACTATCTAACCAGCTCCCTCAGTTGCTAAAGGTCCGTTCCCATAATGAATCACAGTAGAGCTGATGAGTCATTGTCACGTGGACCCATGAAGTTTGTGTCTTGATCAGTGTGTTTGTGATGCAGCTGTGTTCAGTTTTTGAACATACATGCAGGTATACATTTATGATGTGTATATTTTTCTCTATGTATATTATAATTTAATAATGAATTATTTGAAAGTTCTGAATGCTTATCCAGGATAAAGTTCCAGCTTTCATAATTATTCACTTGTAGGAGCCTAAGGAAAGTAGAAAAAATAGCTTTATAGTTACATGCATATCTATTGGGTTAAATGACCAAAATCATCATAAGCTACATATATCTGTTGCAACTTAATGTTAAGTTTCAAAATTAACATTAGCAATATATAAAATGGAGTTGGCTTGCAATTTAAAATACACAATCAAGACAACCCCATAGATAACCAAATTCTCAAGGTGACAATTAGACTAGCCATAGAGCATATGAATACCTTGAGGTCATTATTATTCCAGCAGTCTTGATCCAGGAGGCTACATCAGCAGGAATGGATGGAGATGTTGCTCTCTATCTTTCTTTTTCTCTTCCACATTCTCTACAAGTCAATGGAAACAGATCCTCAAGTGAGGATAAAAAAATAAAGAAAGAAAGAAATGCATATCCCACCGAAACCGGTTTGGCTCAGTGGACAGAGTGTCTGTCTGCAGACTGAAATGGCCCAGGTTCGATTCTGGTCAAGGGCATGTACCGATAGGAGGTGTGCAGGAGGCAGCTGGTCGATGTTTCTCTCTTATTGATGTTCTAGCTCTCTGTCCCTCTTTCCCTTCCTCTCTGTAAACAATCAATAAGATATATATTTTTTTTTAAAAAATGCATATCCTATGAAAGACACATCTTGAAAATGTCTAAAGAAAGTTTTCATTTTTTCTTGGTGAAGGAACTTGAGTCCCTGTTGATGAAAGCATCTTGGTGGCTGTGGTGACTGGCAGTGGCTATAGCAGTGGGATGATGGGACTGGTGCTTTCCCCTGATCAGCCAGGTTGCCTCCCACAAAGGGGAGCGGGCCTAAGCTGTTAGTAAGACATCCCCTGAGGGCTCCAAGTATGTGAGAGGGGGCAGGTTGGGCTGAGGGACAACCCCCCACCCCCAGTGCATGAATATCATGCACCAGGCCCCTAGTGTGTGTGTGTGTGTGTGTGTGTGTGTGTGTGTGTGTGTGTGTGTGTATTTCAGACAGGAAGGGGGAGAGAGAGATAGAACATCAATGGTGAGATATTGTCCTATAGTAGATTAGATGATGATGATGATGTTTCTAATTTAGAGGATGATTATAAAATATTCTATAGTTCAACCTCTCATCATTGATCTCTCCATCTCTCTCTTGCTCTCTGAAATCAATAAAAATATATTTTTAAGAAGATATGCACAATAGTATGTCACAGGAGTGGACAAAGTACAACCCACTGGACAATATCAGCCTTCTGACTGTTTTTATAAACTTTTATTGAAACAAACTACACCCCTTTGCTTAATTATTGTCTATAGCTGATAGCCTGCTAAAATAGCAGACTTGGATAGTTCCAACAGAGATCTATAGCTAACAAAGTCTAAAATATACCATTTGTCACCCTTTATAGAAAAAAGTTACCAAATTCTATTATATTAGATATCATCATACTTACCAGAAATTATAGCTTAAAAGTTATAAAATATATAACATTCTTAATTCACTGTAACAAATAACTCTGAAAAGTATATTCTATATTTATCTTTATTATTGTGTGTGCTCAACCATATGAAGGCATTGAACTAAAAAAAAAAAAGAGGAAAATAGGTATTCTAACATAACCTTATTTTTCATACTATATTTTAAAAAACTATGAGGTCTTGTTTCCTTAGTTATAAAAACTGCATATTAAAATTGTCATTTTTTATGTCTTCATCATTGGAAGCTTCTCACACTTTGCTTGTTTTGAAAGAAAATACATACTTTTGTACAATGTTTGTTTCAGTTCACATAGATCTTGTGTTCAATGAAGGGACCAATTATTATTTTTTCCTACTACTTTCCCGTGATTCTTTAAAAACAAACCCAGTGTTTTTGAACTATAATTATATTCAAATTTGATTTAAATAAAGCAATCTGAATGCAGTTTGCATTTCTTCCACTAGAGACAAAAAACAAAACAAAACAAAACAAAAAACCAAATAAGTGTTCTGCGATAGAGTAATTCCCAGGGCTATTGTGCTTGCTATTTGGGCTTAACAGTCTGTCTCATTATGATCTTATACACCATGGTAGTTTTAAGTATATAAGAAAGGATATTGATAATTATCTTAAATATCTTGTGTTGTTTTTTTTAAGATGTACTCAAATCAGCACGTTAAGAAAAATAAAGTGCAGAATGTTATCCCACAACAGAAAGCCAAATACTAGAATCAACTTGAAACTCTGTTACCTATAATCTAAACCTTAAAATTTTAGAAATGACATCTCTCCTGGTTTTATGAAGTTGTGATACTGATGACTCATTATATCTAATTTCCAAGGGTAGAGTAAATTTTCACTTTCCCCCCACAGACAGATTTAGGCAGTTTTCAGAATTACGTAAACATCCCACTGCTAGTCAGAATAAACATTCTACAGTATTTGATTTTATACATTTGCTCATCTCTCCATTTGTTTCTTCATTCACCCCTTCATTTATTTGTTCTATACTATTTATTTTGCTGTGGGCATTAGGCTTTTGCTGGATGTATGAAGGCAAAATAAAGGTTTATTTCAAAGTTCACCTCAACTCAGTGTGGAAAGCTGTGAAAAATTAATTTTAGGCACTGGACACTTTCAGATAATCATAATTCATAAAGTAGCTACACATTTTGTATTAGTTTTACATGACATCTTTCATGTAAACTTCCAATATGCCCATGCAGTAAGACATTCACATTTTATAAGGAAGAGTTCTATTCTTCCTTCTTTATATCATAATCATCCCTACTTTATGGACTTTGCTAATTTGTTTCTCAACCTAATACATCCTTTCTCTATCATAGCAAAAATCTTAACACTTTTTCAAGACCCTTCTCAAATTTTATGTAAGTTCAGAATTCTTATCAGTCTCCCTTATTTAAGCTCACTTTCTATAACTCACTGTCTATTATAAAAACCACTTATTCTCTAATGACATGGATAGTTAGACTCTAAGATTTTCTATTTTATTATACACTTCCTAAATTCATTTTCATAATTTGGATTTTCAGGAAACTTATTCTACTCTGTGACCTTACCTGATATTAATCAAAAGAATAAAGGCTTTGCCGAAACCAGTTTGGCTCAGTGGTAGAGCGTTGGTCTGAGGTCTGAAAGGTCCCAGGTTCGATTCCGGTCAAGGGCATGTACGTTGGTTGCGGGCACATCCCGGTAGCGGGTGTGCAAGAGGCAGCTGGTCGAGGTTTCTCTCTCATCAATGTTTCTAGCTCTCTATCTCTCTCCCTTCCTGTCTGTGAAAAATCAATAAAATATATATTAAAAAAAAAGAATAAAAGCTTTAATAGAAGTTTATGAAGATTGGCTTGGACAGAAGTTAACTAAAGTAAAATGAAGTACCTGTAGGTATAATTATTCTGCTGGCTTTTCTGTCTACAAAGCAACTGCGATTACTATTGAACACCAACTTCAAATAGAAAGCTTGAGAAAGAACAATTTTAGGCTGTCGTCTCTATACTATACCTCATGCTAATTACAAGAGTTCTCAAATTTATGGCTTTCTTTGAGATTGTGGTAAGTAGAATGTTTAAAAAAAAAAAAAAAGCAACTGGGGTAAATAGATGAGAAAGGCATTGCCTGTAAAAGAAATTTACTTTTCTACTCTATTGTTGATGCTGGAAAGAACTAGGGAATACTAAGTACATGAATGAAAACTGAATTTAATATTCATAGGCCTGCTCTTAAGTTGAATAGAAAGTTACCAAATTATAATTCAATAAACACATATTGAAATATGCCAGGAAGATATATTCTGTGTTGAGAGAACATATCGCAAATTAAAGTAGTAGAAATTGACAGTGCAGTGTAAACTATGTTTCTTAATGTTCCATGTTTTATCTATCATAATTACATAGATTCTGGTGTTGTGAGTGTCATGTTTTATACACAAATGGAAAAGAGAAAGATGGTTTTGTGTAATTTCTTTTTCAAATACACATGGTGTCTCCAACTCAAATTTTAGGATGAATGTAACTTTTTTGTCATTTGTATGGCAAATGAGACAATTACCACAATTGCCTAAAAATGTGAACACTCATTTATTTCACATTTTCTCTTCATTTACTTGTAACTACAATGCAAACTAGATTTCATTTTAAAACTCACAATGGTAAAGCTAAATTGCCAACCAACTAAGTAGATGTTTGAGTACATATGGAGAAAATTTAATTAAGTGATAAGGACATTTAAAAAAATATTTCCTATACTGCTAATAATCTATGTCTAATTTTATAATGTAATATCTCATTGATGTGGTATAGCAAGTGGTTTAGATTTTAAGCACATATCCAATGATTTCTGCAGTTACAAATAATCAAATATACAGTGAAATATTTTTGTTTATCACTACCAACTTTGTGTTATGAATAAAGAAGTTAAAATAAAAACTAGCACTTAATGTTATTAGTAAAAAAGATCATTTAAACTCAAATTTAGTTTTAAGTAGTTTTAAACTTTTAAATATTTTCTAATTTAAACGCAGAATTTATTTAATAGTTCATAAAATATGTATTTATGAATTTCTCAAGTCTGAAGGGAAGCATATCATTTGTATTCCTTGTTTATAATTTGAAAATGAGGGAAACTGAATTTTTTTTCCAAATTTCATATGACTAGAAGAAATAAAATACAAAAGCAAAAAAAAAAAAAAGAGAAAAAAATGATAAATATATCAGTAGTAACTATAAGAGGACTGTTATTTAAAACTACATGTTAAAAAGTTTTCCAAACAAACCAAAAGAGGGATAATTTCTTGTCACAAAATGATTATACTTTTATTATGACATTGGTAAATCAGAGTTTCAAGTACAAACCATATAAAGTGTATATATACTAATGGCCCAGTGCAAGAAATTTGTGCACGGGGGAGGGAGGGGTCTCTCAGACTGGCCTGCACCTTTTCCAATCCAGGACTCCTCAGGGGATGGCCAACTGCCTTTCACAATCCAGAACTTCTGGCTCCTAACTTCTCACCTGCCTGCCTTTCTGATCACCCCTAACCACCACTGCTTGCCTGCCTGATCACCTCTAACTGTTCCCCTACTGGCCTGATCCCCCCTAACCACTCTGCCTCACCCTGCACCCAGTACCCAGGATTCCCTCCTCTAGCCAGCCATAGTCACCCAGGACCCACGCAGGATTTTCCTGGGCCAGCCACAACAGCAGGGGACCATGGGCAGGTGGCTTCACCTGGGCCATAGCCCCAGCTGCTGGCACCCGGGACTGCGGGGCATGTGGCTTGTCCCTCTCCTGGGCCTCAGCCCCAGCTGCTGGTGCCTGGGACCATGGGGCTGGCAGCTTATCCTTCTCCCAGGGCCGCAGCCTGGGCTGGTCCCCATTCCTCTCTCCCCAGTGTTGAGTGTCTGAGTCTTTATGGTGTGATGGCATGAGGGTGTAATGACCATTTGCATATTAGCTCTTTATTATATAGGATAATAATAAAATATATATAAAGTACATAAAGTATGTTTCTGTATCTCAGTTGTTACAAAAATTATGTGTTCCATTTTTCATATATAAACATCATCATAAAATATTGCTATAATTTCAATTGTTTAAAATAACAGACAGTTGAAAGAATAATATATAAACTCTCTTAACGCTGTGACCTAAAATTGAAGTTCTCCATAGGATGTAATAGACACTCTTAATAGTGTCTATTTTGTCCTGAAGAGATATATGATTTAAAAAAAAAAAAAAGAAGAATATATAAACTCTAGTAATCCCTTTACTTAGATTAACGCACTGCTTCTATTTACTAAAATTTATCTATTTACTGAAAGATTTCAGATGGGCTAGTGCCTATTATTATTGTTTATCCTAAACTGATATGTATAACGTTAGACCTGACCTCAATTTTGAGTTTCAGAGACAAGCTTCTAATTGTTAACAACAAATCTCCAATTGGCTCTCTCATTGTTTGTTTGCTTTTTGTAAAATCAATGTGACAAAAGCTGAACTCAAAATTTTCCTCAACAATCTACTCCAGTTCATTTGATATGGTTAATTTCAAAATACTTATTCTTTATGCAAACTTTTAAAAGAATTCTTAATTCCTCTAGCTCATTCATAACCAATATCAATCATTCATGATTTACAAAAAATTACCTAAATATCTTTCACAACCATTACTTTATTTCTACTTTCATTGAGACTAGTTTAAATTAAAAATATATATATATATTACCTGTAATCAATCATTTTACAACTTCTTTCACTTTTTCTCTGCTACTTTTCATTTTCCACTTAGCTGTCAAATTGTTTTTCAAATAGTGAACATTCTATTATTATTATTATTATTATTATTATCATCATTATTATGCAAAAGCAACCAACTAGACAACAGACAACACCCTAATACCTTTGTGTCTATATCAAATCTACTTAAAAGGACTTAAGATGACAGGCTCCATGTCTTTATGCATGTATATAAATTCTTTATCCACTGCTTTTCTGTCACATCTTAGATTACTGCCATGTCAAAATAGATCTAGATTTGCTAATGTGTCATTCATTATGTCCTTTTATTTGCATAAACTTTTTTCTTCTGAGATGCCATCAGAGTAGGTAGGGATGGACACTCAGATCTATGCACTGATCCCTTCTCAAACAAGACTAAGTTACACAAATTATAGCTCCAGAGAATTTCTATGGTTCTTCAAGTTTGCTCTTAAGAGTCTCAATTATATATAATTGATTTTCAAGAGAGAGGAAGGGAGAGGGAGAGAGAAACATTTATGTGAGAGCAGAACATTAATAGGCTGCCTCCTGCACACACACCCCACTGGGAATCGAGCCCACAACCTTGGTATATACACTGACTGGGAACTGTACCAACAGCCTTCTGATGCATGGGTCTATGCCCAACCAACTGAGATACTCTGGCCAAGGCAAAAATTCTTCTTATATGTAGATAGTTATAATGACCCTCCTGCAGCTATGACATCACTGTACTTTTTGTATAATTCTATTTTAAAGGACAATTTTAATCTTAGATTTTTTTAAAATGATCTATTCCTCACAACCCTTTTTTTGTTCCTTTGAGAATTTTTTAATTTTTATTTATTTATTTTTTACTCCATGTGTTCCCTAATGTGGATATGATTGCCAGTGACAGAACCCTCCATTACTACACTTCCTGGTAATTCATTATAGAATTTCTTTGGACAGGTTGCCAAATGACCTAAAGAAAGTCTTTATGGTTTTTCCTTGGGAGTTTTCTGTGAAGGAGCTAACATTTGGATCAGTGACATAAAGTGACCAACTTGGCTCCAGCCAGACATATTTTCAGAATAAAGAGAATATTTGAGTATATTTAAAGGCAAGCAAAAACAACAGAAAAAGAAGGATAAATAATTAGAACTCAGAATTACAGACAAAGCTATGAAATCCTTTGAGTCTCTGGATAAGATGGATTGAAGAACCAACCAGTTACATTAGTTAATAAATATATTTATCCCCTGACACTTGGGACTGTTATCACTTGAACAAAAAGAAAGCTGATGGAATGCATCCATGATATTATACTTGTGAAGCTTGTCCCAAATAGACAGAGGTCTCATTATCTGAAGAATAGGGTGTGGCACAGATCAAACAAGTTCACAGGGTTGCAGCCAAGAAGTCATTGTTAGGATAAAATCTGTTCCCTTTGGAGAACTGGTAAAGTGTAACAGAAAATAAATTCTTGTGTTTTTTTGTTTGTTTGTTTTGTTTTTTAATATATTTTATTGATTTTACACAGAGAGGAAATGAGATGGATAGAGAGTTAGAAACATCAATGAGAGAGAATCAACCAACTGCCTCTTGCACATCCCCCACTGGGGATGTGCCTGCAACCAAGTTACTTGCCCTTGACTGGAATTGAACCTGGGACCTTTCAGTATGCAGTCCTACACTCTATCCACTGAGCCAAACTGGTTTCGGCAGAAACTAAATTCTTGAATTGTGAGTGTAACAGAAGCCTGTAGCTCTAGTTGTGTGTTGGGTTAAGAACATAACCTGAGATTACTGGGCCCCAAATTGTTCCCATCTACTCCTGGGAATAATGCTGCTATTTTATACCCAGACCTAGGCCTGATGGCTCAAAAGTAAGCATGGATATGTCTACAATCAACTATTTTCTTACTTCCCAGGTCTGAATGTTAGGAATTCAGAGAAACAAAAAGAGATTGTGCTGATTTGTGGAAAAGGGAAGAATTGAATGTATTGTATATAAAATCTAATTACATTTCAACCATTTATTTTGCTGAAAATTACTTTGATAAATAGCATAAATATTTTAGGTTGTGTTTTTTGCAGTTTTGCAGTTGAAGGAACCGCTGAGCTAAAGCCAGCCCTAGGTTGTATTTTTTTGTTTGTTGACTATTTTTATTTCTATTATCTTAAAGTGGACATCATAATCAGGGCTATGTTAGGCCTTCAGAGCCATGGAAACACCAAAGAGTTGAGCCAAAATGGTAGTATTTTAATAGAAGTATTAGGAATCTTATAGATATTAAATTGTATAATTCTTACAAATACACATGTATGTGTGCTGATGCCAATTAATGATTTAAAACCATATTTTTATTTAGTTAATGCATATCATAACTTCAATAAATATTGTTTCATAATGTTTCCAAATAACTTTAGACTTTCCACTTTACCTCTAAAGAAATAAAATAAAGAATTTAATTTTATAATTGGTGACTCAAAGAGTTATGAATTAATTATAGAATGACTGTGTGAAATATCCTGGAAATAATATTACTAAAATCAAATGGCATGTAATGTATGTGAATTGAACAGATTAGATATAATA
The DNA here is from genome assembly GCF_014108245.1 of Pipistrellus kuhlii. Taxonomy (NCBI): domain Eukaryota; kingdom Metazoa; phylum Chordata; class Mammalia; order Chiroptera; family Vespertilionidae; genus Pipistrellus; species Pipistrellus kuhlii. The sequence goes on from NW_023425515.1 coordinate 11,559,930, forward strand.
CTGTTTTATATTTCTAATAACCCAAGTCTGTATCGTTGCCAAGTTTATTGTGGTAAAACTTTAAAAAATTACTCAGGGTAATAAATCTAGTAGATTTTAAGATTTAACATAATTATTTTTAATATAATTTCTAAAACTGGAAGCTTTCCATTGAAATTTATGAGCCTGTCTTATCCTAATGTAGTGTCCATTTCTGTGATAGCTAAGCTTTTGAATAGTAGTTTTTAACCAGATGATTGAACTTATTTTGTTCTTAAACCATGTTTTTTTGCCAAGTCACACTAATGTACAATCACACTAATGTACAATCAGCTACAATAACTTAATAACAAGTGTGTGTGCCTATACTATTAGTTTATGATATCTAAAGTAAATATTATATCAGACACACATGTAAGCATAATGTAAATATTGAATTTTTGATATACATTGTACTTAGGCAAAGGAAATTGTTATGGGTTGGATTGTGTCCTCCTGCCAATATATACATATCGTGTCCCCCCCAAAATGTATACATACACTTAGAATAATTATAAAGGCAGTGTTTATTAACGTGGATTTCATTTTAAAAGTTGAACTACTAGCTATTAAAGTGTGTATATATATATATATACACTATATTTACATACTATATTTTATAAAATCATATATAAATTATATATAAATATATATATATCCTAATCTCAAGCACATTAGAATATGACCTTGTTTGCATATATCTACAAGAATTCTTTCTTCTTAAAAAAAAGTCTGTCCAAAAACAATAAGATTCCACTGATCTGGACCTGCCCCACATTACCAGATATCTCCATATTTAAAAAAAAGTTGGCTGAAAAACATTTTAATACTCAGATTACTCAAATTGTAAGTAAACAAAATTTAATTCTCTATAATGTCTCATTGAATATTTTAAAACTTTTTCTAACACTTAGTCATTGTGGATATTTTTTCATGAAAATATATAAACACAAAAAAAAATTACCTCAGGTTTTCATAAGATTAGTATAAACTAAAAAGAAGATATTTAAGTGCTAAATTATAATAAAAGAAAATTTACATATAATGGGGGAGCAATAATAGGACAACTTGCAGTACTAGTATTAGGAATTCAATTTAAACAAAATTGCACTGTAACTTATCAAAAGTGACATAACTACATATTTTAATGGGATTATCAACCTAACGGCAAAACAATAATGATAGATGTGCAGTGCTCAAAAATCCATCACTTGGACCGAATTGGAACAATGTAAAATAAGAACATAGCAAATTTGTAATTTTCTTAATAGATAAACTCATCAAACTCCTTAATGAGCAAGGAATCATTTCCCTAATTTTGCAAATTCTATAATGAAGGAAGTATAAATTGCAGGAGTGAGGACATGGTGTGGCATACCCAACACATAGGCACTTCAATTATAGTTTATTTTTATTCATAGCCCAGATACCAAATATAAATAGGCTAGTCAGATAGTTGGAAAATTAAATGTTCATGATCAGCATGTATATGTGTATACATATGCCCTCATGTATGTTGTGTATATTTTTCATGTGTGCAGATAGCTAATGATTATGAAATTTCTTTCTAGTTACATTTAAAAAGAGAAAAAAAGGCAGAATCATGAACATATAATCACATTTATTTTTAATTTTCATTTGCCAAGAAAATTGCTTTGATTTTAAGAGTTATAAACTTAAGTATTCTGTTTCATAATTTTTGTATTTTTATATTCTGAGAATTTGACTCTGCAAGATACCATTGCAGTAGTAAGATGCAAAAGAAATATTTGTGATTTACTCTTTAGTTGGAGATGGATTATCATCTTATATTTTTTTATGTGGCAACTATTCCTCCTCCTGTCTTACTGAGAAAGCACAAATCTGTTCCAGTATCTGCATTTTACACACATGATCATGGGTACATTCTCATTATTTAAGTGAACCTTGTTAGTCTCTATTTGCCGATATCTCTACCTCCATCTTTCTTCCTCTGTTGGAATATTTTTGATGAAAGAAAGTAACTTCATTTTTTTATTTTTTTATTTTATCATTTTTTTACCACAACATTTAGAATACTAGAGCCCTAGATCTCCAATGCATGCTAAGAAAATCAGTAATATAATAATGGCTAATAACTATTTTTGCGTTTATGGATCAAAGAAAGTGTGAATCAGAAATATGGTACTTAGAAGGAAAACAATTTATTCAAGGTCCTATTATATGAGTGCTAAAACACTGACATTTAAGGAATTCATTTATAAAGAGAGAAAGAGAGAGGGAGGGAGGGAAAATGAGGGAGGGAAAGAGAGAGAGAGAAAGAGAAAGAGAGAAAGAGAGAGAGAGAGAGAAAGAGAGAGAGAGAGAGACAGAGAGAAAGAGAGAGACAGAGAGAAAGAGAGAGAGAGACAGAGAGACAGAGACAGAGACAGAGACAGAGACAGAGACAGAGACAGAGACAGAGAGAGATTTGCCTAATGCTTTGAAGCAAAGTGATTAAACTCCAGGGTCTCTACAAACTGAAAAGTAAGACCTTTTTTTCTGACCTAAACATGATAGCTAGGGTCAAAGATCACTAGACTTAAGTACCATTTTCAATTTAAGCCATAATTTATGCAAAGAGACCTACTTTAATTTGCTAGATAGACCCAGTTAACTCTATCTTTAAATATAGTTGAAGAGCCAATTTTCCTAACCATCGAGAAAAATCCATTTATATTCATAGGACAGGACCAGCTAATAAAGTATTTTCTGCCTGGTAGATGTCATGAATTAAGTACGGTATTGCATGTACCTCCTTAAGTGCCACCACCTCAAATGTCATTTAGGTAAGTAGTAATATTGGAAACCCTCCAAAATGTAAAATAGCTGTGTGCAGCTCATACGCTGAGTCTGGTAAATGCTAACCTTTTTGTTGAATCTGCACAAATGTTCATGCATTTGATCTAATTTTAAAGCTGTTCTATACCTAAGTTTTAGGTGCAATTCTCCTAAACAGAGGGATGAGTTATATAATTATGTAAGAGCACACTTCCTTTAAGTTTTGGCATATATCCTACTTTTGAAAAATTCATACTTATACTATTTTCAGAACTTCAGTCTCCAAGGCACTGATGAAAGTTTTGTTTTCACTGGACAAATGAAGCCTGTAAAAATGATTATCCAAATTCAGATCTATATTTTTGTGGGAGTACTAATTGACATTAATAATATGAAGATTATAAAACCTGACAATAATAAAAGTCTTTGATAAAATAAACAGTAAGAAATGTGCCAATCTTATCACTCAATGGATTATAGAAGGATATAAATCAGCAAGAAGAAAAATGAATCCAGAAGAAAGGATTATAAGAAAAACAATAAGCATAGAAATGAGCAAATAAATTGTTAATCTTTCTAGTTTGTATCTACATATTTTAGCTGCACTAGAACAAGTTCATTGGATGACCATTAGCTTATTAATAGGAAGCAAAAGTAGCTGAATAATATTGGCTATCTGCTCTGCATAATAAATAAAATGGTGCCGAAACCGGTTTGGCTCAGTGGTAGAGCATCGGGTCTGTGGACTGAAAGGTCCCAGGTTTGATTCTGGTCAAGGGTATGTACATTGGTTGCTGGTACATCCCCAGTAGGGGGGGTGCAGGAGGCAACTGGTCGATGTTTCTCTCTCATCGAAGTTTCTAG